>NC_140713.1:13037500-13550000 GCF_050655825.1 Lonchura striata | reverse complement strand
AAGGCTGTTAGGTGCTGGTTACTACAGGAATGCTGACTTTGCCTCTCTTTTAGCTCACAATTGTCATCTGCCAGGCTTTCAGCACACAAGATGAATTTGAACTCATGTGCTGTTTGTACTGCAGTCATTGACAGCATTTTGCCCTAAATAGGGTAAAAAGCTACAAAGAGACATCACTAACTTGAAAGTGGAAAAAGTTGGAAGTGTGTGCCATTAAACTATTAGAATTTATCCAAACAGAATTCCAAGTAAATGTCTAAAAGGTCCTTTGAAAAATTTTGGCAGGACATTTAATAGGTTCAGTCAGCATGAAGTTTCTGTCCTGCAAACCCAAAGGCTCTTCTCAATTGATGTAGGTCAAGTCTCTTAGGCCAGGTCACAGTACAATTTCTCTCATCTCCAAAATTGTTTGTTTGTTGCATCCCTGTGTATGATTGCTTTATCCTGTCAGGAAAGGAATGGATTGTTGTACTTACAACCAAGAGGAGGCAATCACAGCATTGGGAAGCCTATTAGTGCATAAAACTAATAGGTGTGACATAAGGAAGGAGCTCTTTCCACAGAGGAGAGTTAAATAAGAAAAAGAAGGAGCAACATAAGTGAAAACAGGTGAAAGAACAAAATTATATTATCTCCAATAAAGCATTGACTGCTCTATTAATAATATCAGATCTTCATTAAAGGTCCTGTATTTTGTGTAGCTATAGGTGACACTGTGATTTAGTTCATGTAATGAACAATGTATAGTGCTGGTGCCACAAACTCAATCTGGAGATAAAATGCAGAATCTTTACATCCTCTGTAGCCTCTGAATTTCTGACTCAGGCACACTTAGAGTGGTAGCTGATCCACATTAAAGGAGTTGCTCTTCTGTTTCACAGAATGTGAACAGTTTGTTAGTGTGAGCCACAGCTAGTGGGGTACTTGTCATCTGGCACAGAACTGAGCAGATCTGACAAGTTGAAAAGATAGCAGCAGTCAGGCTGAAATGGGAGAACTCGTTCTGCTGTCTCTGATAGTTGGGTGGGCTCTTAACCATGCCCTGGATGATCCACACTTCTCTCATGTTAGTCTGGTGCCAGCAATGAGCGCTTCATTCTGCTGCTCTGTACAGAGCCCTATGTACCATGCAGTGAAATACAAGACCATGGGCTTTCAGACCAGGGTGCCCACTGGTTTACATGATTTGCAGGTTTATAAAACAGCGCATTCCCTTTCTTTCCTGATGTTATACCAAGGGGATCCAACCACACAGAGATTTTAAGGCAAACAGGTGACAAGGACACTTACCTTGCACAACACAGGGCTTATTCTCATGTTAGAGCAGGTTGCTGTGTGTTGCAATCCTTCTGGTTAAAGAGGATTGATGAGTTTGAAAGTGAGAAAATGTCCAGCCCACTGGATTTCCAGGAAAGGTGAGTTAGCAAGCAGCAGCCACTAACTGCTTTTCGCAGGGTGAGATTAGGAGTGAGAAAGAAAGGGTGAACACTTCATGGGTTGGGAGTGATTTTTGATTCTAGTGACCTCTTGAAGGTTTTCTGTGAGAAGGCAGATTGAGGCATTTATTCTCTCAAGGTACAGAGCTTTTGTACCAAAAGAATAAAAATTAAAATGGGAATTAAAAGAACAGAGATCTGATTACAAAAGCATTGGGAAACATTGTGTTTATACTGAGAAAATGTATTTTATCTTTTTCATTGTTTCAAAATGTAAAGAACACAAATGGCTTTAAAGATTTTGGAAAAATGAAAATGTTTAACTGAGCATTTGAAGCACTGTGCAACAAGCAGTGAAACTGTTTCACAGCCTGGAAATGGCACTTTGTGCTGGTGTGTACAAAGACGTGTGCATGAGCACATCATGCATTGGTGTGAAAAGTTCATGTGCTTTGTGTTCTTAATTCCCACAGAAGAACTTTTACATTTGAACCAGTTGTCACTTTATTTGAATGGAATCCATAAAAAGTTTCTTAAACCAAAATTGGATGAATCTGCATATTAAAATTGAAGTGTTCCTTGGGCTTTCCAAGGTTATAGACTGCTGACTGCAGGGGCTGCAGCTGACGTTCAGCATTTGAAGCTTGGAAGCAAGCATTTTGATTTATTTTTTCTATTTATCCCTTAGAAACTGCTTGCTTTTCAGCTGTTAATGCATCTCCAACAGAAATTTTGTAAATTATATTGGGCAACATTCTCAGTGAGAATAGATTGTGTAAGTAATGGTAATGGCTTCCTCCTGCTGCTTCTGGCAGTATGGATATTTGCCACACACACTTATTTAAGTTTCTTGGGCCAAGGAACTCTTCAAGGTTTAAAACATTAGTTACTCAGGGACTAAATTTAATGGATAATAATTTGGGAAACAGAATTGATGAGAAGGGTTTTTAAAACAATTGCCTGTTGTATATCACAGGCTTTAGTTTCTAACAAGAAAGGTCTTGTGTAAACCAACTTTTTCATAGAGGAGATTTTTAGTACTATGTTCTTTATCCTAAATATCTATTAAATAAATTTTTTCTTTCACTAAAATCTGAAAAATATAAGATTCTTTATTTTAGGTAAAGAAATTATCTGCCATGGCAGATATTAGAATTCACAATTTTGAGATTTTAGGGAGTGCTCCTTTCTTATTACATTTTTGACCACACCTGGTGCCAGGCTGAGCTGAGAGCGGAAATCCATACGTAAGAAACTGCATTCCCAGCAGTTTCACCAAGAGCAGATTAGGACAATAGGGTGTGGTTAGGCCTGGACACAAAAGAAAATACTTGCAAGATGTTATTTGGTCTGTACTTAACTAGAGAAAAAGCTTGGGACATGAGCTGGGAAAACTCAGAATGGTTTAACCACCAAAGTGGAAATGAAAACTTTGTCTCAGTGAGTGTGATATGGACTTCTTGGATTTTACTGTTTTTATTAGAGCTAACTCTGTTACTGAGGGATAAAAATGAATTATTTAATCTCTTAGTTCATTCAATGCAAATTTTGGATATTTGCTGCCACAGACTCACTGAATTTAAAATAAATGAGAGTTCAGCAATTGCTGGACTTGCTAGATCCTTACTGTTTTGCTTTAGTTCACCTATGGGTGTTAGAGGATGTTATGAGATCTATTTTTCCCAAGTTAGAAAACCTAAAAAGATATTTCTGTTAGACTGATAGCTCTAGATAACTGCTGTTATGCTCAAAAAACCATACATGTAAATTTTCCCCAAACCTGGGGTTTTGAAAGGGTATCCCTGTGAGAGAAGCTGGAGAAGTTGGTTGAGATACAGGGAAGAGTTTTCCCCGAGTTCCACAGCAAGCACTGTGCTGGGATATGTGCAACCAGAGCTAGGAACTGGAACAAAAATGTGTTTAGTTTTTTTTAATTTCCCCTTAAAAACCAGTCATATCTCTGCTTTTTATTATTATAGTAAAGCTGTGCTAAATATTTCTATGCATGCTTAACATCTGATTATTTAAGAAATTTGCACAAAATCATCAATAGAAATGGAACTCATAATTCTTTGGCTGATTTGATGGGGACTCAAATCACAAAACTAGAGTCCAAAGTTTTCATAACAGCATAGTGTTTATATATATTATATATGTATATATAAATATATATCTGTATATATAGATAATATATATGCACATATAAAATATATATGTGTATAAGTTATATATGTTTATATATAAAAACACATACATGCACAAACACACACAGTTTGTTTTGCTTTTATGCTGCCTCACCTGTGCTAGTCTGACTGCTGTGTATGTTTCTTAAAGTAAAACTGAGGTGTTTCAAAAGTGAGGTTGAAATATGTTTGCAAAAATAGAGCAGTAAGCGTGAAATGCATTTAAGCAAAATTCATGTGAAAGCCATAAAGAAGGTGTGGGTTAATTGTTAATTTCAGAAAGTAACATTTTCATAGTTTCTTGAAGAAAATAATGCATGTCTTATTCTTTGTCTCAGAATTAGTAATAAATTATGCACAGAAAAATCCCTCTCCCCCTTTATTTGTAAAAGTTTTTTGATAACAAGATGTCACAGCTTTTCTTCATTACAAAGGCTTGTATTGCCATATTTGAAGCAGCTACACATCCTAGCAGCTGTTTCTGTTTACTGTGTTACTGAATTTTGTGGATACTCTGCTTGGAGATACTGGTTTTGTGTAATTGTGTGACTTAAATTAGAGATGTGAATATGTCCCAAGAAAACCTGAAGTATCCCGTGCATTCTTACTGAGAACTTGCACCTGTAGATATTAATTATGCTTTTAACCTTTGAAGACTTTCAAGAGAGTTTTCATACTCCATTAGGCAACTGTGGAAAAGAATTAGTTTTATTTCTTGAAGTTATGCCTTTGGTTTTGGTCTTACTACAACAGGAATGAAGCTCAAGGCAGCAGGGTATTGTTTATAGTCATAAGGCAGGGAGGATTAAGTAATGACATTCTTATTGAACTTTTGATAAATTAAACGCAATAATAAATTTTCTTTTGTTCTCACCTGTGGGACACAATTGTAAGGTATTAACTTGTCATATAGATTTATACACCTTAATAATTTTAAACAAAACTTTTCAACAATTAAAATATTGCCTTGATCAAGTTAAATGTTAGCTCTTTATGCCTTTCTTTTGCCATGTTTGGAACAACTTCTAAAAAAGAGAGGTGGCAGATACCTTGACAAAGGTATTTGGAAGAAGAATTATTGCATGCTGTTGCCGTGCTTTGTATATATGCATAAAGGATGTGACCTGAGAGAAATGGTTCTGTGGGACAAAACTGAATGCTTGGCACTGATGTCATCCTTGTAACTTGGGGATATTTCATCCTATGTCTCCTTGATTGCTTGGAAAGACTAGCCAGTAGTGGTTGGAGCCCATGGGGTGTATTCCTGGGCACGTCTGTGTTTGGTTTCATCCTATTTTTCATCTCTGTGCCTGTCCTGTGACTGCTTCAAAAGTGGTAAGTGGGGTAATTCACCCCAGAAGCATATTCTTGAGCCAAGTTGCAGCTTATTTAGGAGGTTATACAAAATATTAATGTGATCCTCTTGATCTTTATTACTTGAATTTTATTAAGTTTTTATGACTGTTACATAGGAAGTTGGTTTTTTTATCTCATAATGATAGTGGGGAAAATCCCACCTAGAATAATGTAAGAGTAGCTGTTCTTGAACACAATGCATAATACTTTGCATAATACATAATTTCTCTTTTCTTCATAATTTAAAAATTTTATTGTCTGCTTATCTATGGGATCAATTATTCTTTCAGACTGCAGAGCATGAATCTGTTAACTGCAGAGATCTTTCGTGGTGAAGTTTGCAGATTTACAAGCCATATCAGCTTTATTTTCTTACAGTGCATTTCTAATAGACAGCCATGCTGACGTGCTTGGGAGAGCCTGTAATTATGTGCTAGTGCCAAAGGGAGTCTGTACAGGACAAGTGGCTACCCCTGCCTTCAGCTGTGCCCCACTGCTGCCAGGAATGATGGGGAACATTAGAAAAGGCAAATGACAGAGAAAGGGTTAGGCTGCAAGGGAGCACAGTGGTCATTTGATCCCACCTCCCTGCTCCAGCAGCATCATCCCAGAGCACAGGGCTGAGCTCCAGAGTTCTGGGATCTCTCCAGTGAGGGACACACCTCATCCTCTCTGGAAAGCCACTTCCAGTGCATGGTTACTGGCACGGTGTCTGAGAGGGGGTACTGGGAAGCTGGGGAGGAACTCTCCATCAGGAACTCTGTATGGGGTATGTTCCAAACAACATGGAACCTTTTCTTCCTAGGGATGTACCTCCAACAGCATCCTGCTCTCTCCAGTACTGCAGCTGGCTGCAGAAGCACTTGCTAGGGAGGTAAAAGGCACAGTTTGGGAAAGCCTGGGCTGGGGATATGTGGAGCCCTTGCTGCACTCTGCTAGGGAGATAAAAGGCACAGTTTGGGAAAGCCTGGGCTGGGGATATGTGGAGCCCATGCTGCACTCTGCCTCAGGTGTGCTGGAGGTGCCCACGGGGTGGGCAGTGGTTCTGAGCTGCTCTGAGCCAAGGGAACTCCTGGAGATGGGGGAGGGCTTCTGGAAAGGAATCCCACTTTCACCTCGAGCCCTAGTGCAGAACTGACTATAGGGAGGCATCTTCATGTAGGCAAGGCATGGATCTTTCATCTTGCCACTCAGCTGTAAAACCCCTTCAGGCACTGCATTTGAAACCCATTCAAACCCATTTCAGGCACTGCGTTTGAAACCCATTCAAGCCCATTTCAGGCACTGTATTTTCTGGACATGCCTCTATCTCAGCATCCCTACATCCATCAGGCACAGCTGTATCCAGGGAATGTCCAGTGAGATCACTGACCAAGTGGGGCAGAGGAATGCTTTAAAATTCCATTAAATCTGTTGCTTGTCAGCACAGATAAGTATAGGAACATCTTTTCATATTTTTCCTTTAGTAAAACAGGCCAGTGTAAATGTTGGAAGATTTTTGATGGTGTGAGCTTTCTTTTAAAACTGTATTTACCCTTTCAATTACCATATTAATTTTCATTAATAGAATATTTCAAGGCATTTTTGAAAGGGAAAAGGTTAGAATTATGGTCTAGCAGCTGGTTTTGATAGGGTACAGTGAGCAAGTTAATGCTTACCAAACATTTGAAATTGCTTTTCAATTTCTGAAATCACTTTGCAGCTCTTCAGCTCTTTTTTTGGCTGGCTGCACTTTATCATATTAATATAATACTGTGCAGGAAAATATTGCATTTAAGTGTTATGATGAAATCAAGCTGTTATGCTGCATGTGTGTGGTACAGAGTATATTTTTAGTGGGGTTTTTTTTTAGCCTATATTTATGTGAGGTTCGGTGCCTTTCAGAAGCTATTTGTCAAGAGAAGATGTTCTGGTTAGTTTTGATAGGGTAAAATGCATTTTACAGCCTTGCTAAGCCTTATTTAACTGAAATAATCCTCATTTTAGCAAAGTCTGACGGTAATACCTGGTAAAAACTAGTTGGTTTTTTGTGGTTTTTTTTTTTTTTGATACATCAATTTGGTAAATCCTCTTTCTTGTGTATTTATCCAGCTCACTTCTGGAGCCATGAATCCTTAAATTTCCCTGACACCACATATGTAGTCCTCTGCCAGGACCACAGATATCAATCCAGATGTTTTAATAACAGGAAGTAAAATTATTTGTAGCTAGGATTCCTGAGAGCACTACCAATATTGTGCTGCAAATAGTTCTTGAATGTTACAACTGTTCATATAATTCACAGAAAGTGTGTTCTCTGTAATCCCCAAACCAAACTTTAGGAGAATGTAAGATTTTAAATTATACTTTTGTAGTTTAAATTTCTGTAACAAATTAATCATGATGGAAAGAGAGAGAAGGAAATCTGTTTTAAATTCTACTAAAAGATTTAATTTTAGTAATCTCAATCAGATGCTAAAAAGCCATGTATCTTCATTAAGTGGTCAGAATAATTTTTTCCTTTGCTATCTACCAGTATTTTTTCCCCAGTTATTTACTTTCCCCTTTTATAAAAAAAACATATTTGGCCATCAAAAACCCACAAATGATCAGAAGTAGTATATGTATACCCTCAACCATTTACTTCTGCTTATCTTTTGGGCTCTTCACAGTGATGTTTTGGTGGAAATTTTCTCCCAGAATAGCTTTGCCTGGTGCTGAGGAAGGTCATTTATCAGGATCTTGCATCAGTTGCCTCTTATCAGTGGTCATATCTTCAAAATCCAAATATTTCAGGTCTAAAAATAAAACCTGGTTCTTTCTCAGTATTTGTAAATTATTATTTCTGTGGATGGTTATGGAGTCATTCCTTGCAATGTTCAACCTGTTCAGTAGAAGAAAATTGATTATTTTACTTTTGAATCCAGCAGGTCTTTTATTTTGTGAAAGCCTAGCAAAAGCTCATTGATTTACACAAGAGTTGGTTTGCTGTTTTCTTCAGTCAATACTGACACATAATAAAAACTCTTGACTTAGCCAGGCAGTTTCAGCAATGTCTTGTTTAGTGTCTTTTGCTACTGTATACAACTCTGCAGCTTTGATTTAAATAAGAATAAAATTTTTTCTCATAGCTTAGAATTTGATCACTGTATGGGATGCATCAACAGGATTATGAATAAATTATTTCAGTCTTGGATAGTTTTGCCTTGGCAATTCTATAACAGACACAAAGCACTAACACTTCTTATTTTTATTGTATTTCTAAAGGCTTCCTAAAGGGACAGAAATTAACTAAAACACTAGAAAATATGAATAAATTATGGCAGATATTTTGAGAGGTGTTCATATGCAGTAAATCTAAGCCATAGTGTATCCAGTGCTAATGTTTCGTTGGCTTGGTGCCTTTGAAGGCCTAGAATTGAACAATAGGAAGCACTTGACACAAAGTAGGTGGAATTTTGTTTGTCTCTGGCTGAGCCTCCTGGTTTCAGGGAGTTTATTTGAACTTCAAATTTGCTCTGGAAAGTTCTCTGCAGAAATTGTAGACTGAGCAATGAAGAAGGATCAATTAACTGCTTTAAGAATGATGCAGAGGGGAATTAGAGCTGCAGCATTGCTGTGCTCATTAAGCCCAGCCATTCCAGAGGTGCAGGGAAAATCCAGCTGCTTTGTCACCTTCTCCCATAAAAATGCAGTCAGTCCCCAGGAACTGAGCAGACATGTTTCACTAGCTTGGAAAAGAGGCAGGCACTGTGATTTTCCCTTCTTTTGTTGGAAGTAGTGTTAGGTTAGACCTATGGATGTCATTGAAAGATGGAATGACTTGGTGTTACACTATAAAATTCATACTGAGACCACTTAGTAGGGCAATGGAAAAACTTTCGTTGTAGTCATTGATCTCAAGCTACACAAAAGTGATCTCAAATATTTTTCTGATTTTTTTTAAATTAAAATGTTGTTTGGATTAAAGGAATACTTATTTTTTTTATTTTACCTGGATCTCCTCTGTCAGGCTGCCTAAATTTCTTAGAGGTCATACAGTTGGATTTATATATACTTAGAGATTTTTTAATAGCTTATGATCATCTCCAGTTAAAAACTGTATGCTGTGAACCCTGTTCTGCTTTGTCATTTACAATCTTGGCTTGCAGAGCATTTCTTCTTCATGTAATGATGGTTGAGGGGCTTGGATCCAGCTTTTCACAGAGGATTTGATAATAAATATTAACATGTTTAAGGCGTGTAAAGTCCTGCCCTTTCCAATAGGTGATGGGATTCCCTCATTTCATTTCACTGTTCTGAAAATGTGCAAAGGAGAGAAGTTTCAGGTGTTCAGAGTACTAAGCACTCCTTTAACAGCAACAGAAAGACCTTGAGAAATGCAATGATTAATCTACCATCCGTGTAACATCATTACTGCAAACATTGCTTTTATTCAAAGTTGTAGCAGTTTCAAAGGGTCTGTTATCAGAACAGCTGTGGCTCAGGTTCAGCAAGCCAATATGTGGGATTATGTAGCACTCAGGGTCCTAAAGTCTGCAGAGTGTTATATTCATTTTACATGAAGTAGGAAAAAAAACCAGCTAAACAATGGTTCTTTCTATTTCCTCTGGTTTATTTTATGTTAATTTCCCTTAAAATGAAGGGATGTGATTGTTGATTTTGGTTCCAAAATTCTCTGTGTAACAGTAGACATGCAGAAAACCTTGGTCCTTCTAAAATTATAAGGAAATTAATGGGTTTTATGCCTTTTTTTTTTTTGTTGTTGTGCTGGTTCTGTGTAGGTAATAAAGGGATGTACTTATATAAATACTATGTTATATGGAAGTTATATGACTTCCAATGGTCAGATGAAATTCTTCTTGTATAGAAGCAATGTAAAGATCAAAAATGAAGTACTGGCACTAGGACAGTGGTTGTTAGCAGCCAGAACTTACAATCAATATTTCAAATAAAGTTATAAATGAGTTTGATGATTCAGAGATAGGGAATTAACAGTTGTTTTGGTTTGGTTTTTTTTTTCTCCTTTCTGCAGGGAACTTACTGCAGATGCTTTTATCTTGAAGTGTGATGCTGTTTCCAAAGTAAAACATAATTATAAAAACCAGAGTATCCATAAGGTGAGCTCAGCTTGTGGGACAGTGAGATGACTCTGCAGGAAGGATCTGAAAACTGAATGTGCATTAGGGTATTAAGGGTCTAAATTTTCAAACAAAATTCACATGCACAATAAGCTTTTTCTCATATTAACAAGATCTTAATTGTTTGTGTTCATGTTCCTTGTGGGTTTTTAAGTGTACCTTTACTTCAACTTCCATTTTGTCCTGAAAGCATAGATATTAAGTTTGAGAAACAATCCTAGCTAGAATTTCCATCAATAGATGATGAGCAAGAAAGTAAACATAAGCTGGTCACGATACACGATGCCCTTGCCCATGTGGTGACAATGTTCAGATAAAGGCAATTCATAAAAGATTAAAGAACTGACTTTTCAAGTACTCTTAACATATTTGGCTAGATGAATGAGTAATTGAGTGTCATCATATGGTTAAGCCTTTCAAACCATACATTAATTGAGATATTCTAAACCTTGACTGAATCCTCAAAAATATGGAAACCAAATGTGAAGCTCACTGCTATGATCTAATTACATCCTCCTTCTCAGATGGTATCCTTAGTAACTTTAATGTTATTGATGCATTCCTCATATGCTGCAATACTTACATGTGTAGGTCGAGTGTCTCAGTGCATTTTTTTTGGTGGTGGCTTTATTTTATCTGGTTCTTTTCAGAGCTTTCTCCCCCCTTTGGAGAGCTTGTTAAGGCAGGAAAGGAGAGAGATGCAATGTGCTTTTATTATTCATGCACCACCACAGCCATAAAACAGGCTGCAAAGGTTTTGAATGTCCTGCCTGGCACAGCAGGCACCCTGGCTAAATATTGTAGAACATCACCCCTCCTCAGACATGGTAGAAAAGAACAGGCAATGTACATTAGTAGCCTTTAAAATCTGTAAGCAAACTGCATATTTGTGGCAAAAATGTGAAAGCAGTTATTGATTAAATGGCATTAGAGTGCCCTTTGCTTTAAAAGACATTCAAAATAGGAGGCAATGGTCAAGATCAATAATAGATTTTATATTTGTGACCTGAAAAAGTAGCAGTACCACACAATTTAAAATCAAACAGTTCCTTGTGATTCTTGCTCATATATTAAGATTTTCTTTTGCGCCCTCTATGCATCTGTTAAAGCATCTGTGACCAGCTTCCCTTCTGCCAAAAAATGGAGGAATCTCAGGATTTTTTTGAATATGGCATTATTTGTCCCATTGTGCCAAATCTTTTCTACCAGCAGAAATTAAATGAAACAATAAATATTTTGTCATGAGTCAGTGGAGAATGGGAAGTTCTGCTAATTTAGTTACCTAATTTCTGATTTGTGTAAAGAAAGGCTGATACAGTTCTCTGTTTTTAACAGCTGTTTTTGCACAAAGAGTGTATATAACTTTGGGTGACCTATAGCAAAGAAGGACCTGTTGGTTGCAGCTGCAGTATCTGACTCCTGAGTTTTATTTTTGATTGCCCAGAGCTCAGAATGCTTTTTCCCACAGCAGGAGGTGTGTGTATTTGCTGCATTTCTCACTCAGTCCAGTGAAACTACCCATTTTTATCATTGCTTTGTTTACAAGTGTACAGAGTACAAAGGCTTTTCCTTTAATTTTATCTCAGAGTAAAATAGCTAATGTGTTTTGACATGCTATCTAAATGACACTCAAACTAGTATATGGACTAACTCATCCATAAGTCATTTCTTTTATACACATGTACTGCTGTGTCCAAGAAAAAGAGTTATATTGGCTGCAAGAGTTTGAATAATAATGGTCATTAATATGTCGAATTGAGGGTCACCACATTCATCCCACATATCAAATCCCCTTTCAATGAGATCAGTTCCATCAGCTGTCAGATTCCATTAAATATATCCCCCAGACCTACTGACCAGCTGACAGTAGAGAAACTCAAAACCATACACCCACTATTAGCATTATAAAATGTGAAATCAGCTGGAAGGAATGATAGCAGAACTGAAAACAAAATAGATGAAAATCTATAATGCCCTTGTGTCTTCCTAAACAGAAACCCCAAAGACTTAAAATGCCCCCATAAAACATGGAGGTAAAAACAAAGGTTGTCACATTGTTTTCTTCATAACCTATAATGATTCTTTTACCTTTTGTTAATGCAAGATTTGCATAAATGTTTCATGAGGTTAATACAATGCATAAACTGAGCAGTTTATTAAGCAACATCTGTGCTGTTTTCTCAGATAATGCAGTGTTGTTTCCAAGTCACTGAAATATAACCTATCATAAGGTTTTGGTTGTTAAAATACTTGTTTTGCAAGGCCTGTGATCACATCTGACATTTTCAGCAGATGCCACAGTAATACAAAAGAATTCCTTAATACCACAATATGTGTTAGCAAAGCACCCTGTAAGAAGTGGATAATATTCCACTGAGCTGCTATAGTTCAGTGCTGTTCATAAGACATGAGAACATCTCGTGTGTCATCTTTCAGATAAAAATACCCCATTTTGAAATTGGCACAACTGCCCATGAGACTTTTATCAAGTGAGATCTTATCATCCTTGACAGTTTTTGACTTTGCCATAAAATCACTTTATAGTTTTTTTTTTAGATTAAGAGTGGGAAAAACTTTGCACAGCCACAATTTTATCTTGATATTGGTGCCATATGGGAGTCTTTTGGCAGAGAAAAAAAAAGTTATGAGACCAATAATTTTTAATGAAACTTGGCTTAGCTCTTGAAGCAGGTCATGCAGATAAAAAGTGGGTGCATGAATTCTGTAGCCATATTCTCCTGTTTTTCTGGCAAGACTTGGAGAAATGTAGTTTCAATTAAACCAGGGCATAATGGAGATATGTTTTATATTATTGATTCTGTAAGAAATAACTCGGGCATTTTATTTATTTCTTAATTTTTTTTTTTGTGCCATGTGTTTAACTTGTTCTTCATCAAGAAATATGGTAATTCTGATCTGTGAAATTTGCATTTTTATCTGCCTTCCCTCAAAAACCCCTGAATTTTAATTGTTAATTTGAAATAATATCATGTTTTCCATATAAGACATCTTCAAACTGTGATGATGCAGGCCCTAATAATGTATGGATGTTTTATATTGGCTTAAAGGTTTTATGATTACCACTGAGGAAGGAAAATTTTTTTGGAAACTTTCAATCATATGCTTACATCAATTACTTTGCCCTATATAAATTCGTACAATGGAGTTTGTGCTGTGTCCATGCAAAATACCCCCCAGCCAGTGAGGTGATGTCTGTGAGAGCAATTGTGTTGATCGAGGACCCCACCTAAATTCCAGGTTGGATGACAGTGGCCCAGAACCTGAATGGCTTCTTGTGTTTCCATTTGAGCAGATATGTTTATTTTCTGGTCTATCTTGGACAGTGTTGGTTTGATTTTGAACAGTTGCCAGATCCTGCAACATGGGAGGGAGTTTCTCTGCTGCTGAAGGGCACTTGCCTCAGCAGGAAAATGTACCAAGATGCATAAAATCCTAGCAAGTCAAACCAAAATTTTGCAACTTTATATGGCAAAACTCCTTCTGAAGACTTTGGCTCAGTAGCAGGAAGGAAAATACTGAATCCAAATGAAACAAGGAAAATTTAGGTAGCAATAATGGCACAATTATCCCATTAGAATTTGTCTGGAGTACTATTGTTAACACACAGTTTCAGTGTGAACCTAGGATGCACAAGGAATGCAAGATCAGGCCCTATATAATGAAGGGATCATTTACACACATTATCCCTACAATGAAATGCTGTCACCCCTTGGTGGAAAACACAGCTGGTTTTTAAAAGCTGCTTTACTGTAATAAGTGTGCAACTAGAGCTGGTTGTTACAATAATTATTTTGTGAAACATTTTTAACTTTCATAGTTGTCTCCATTTTGCAGGTTCACAATAAAATATTTCTACCCCACGTTTTAAAGTATTTTGTTCATAATTGTAGATTATTTTGATTTTTAAGGATTTTTTCCCAGAAACATGTTTCAGTAAACTAAAAATATTCTCATTTGAAAATTACTTTGAACTCTGCAGGATATTGTTATTAAACAAATGGTGTGTTGCTAGCATATAATTTTAGAAAGAAACCTGGATAGGAAAATAAGGGCCAGAACTTCAGATAAAAGTGTTGTTTTAATTATGTGTTTGCTCTTCAGAAGTCATTGGGGATTTCTCATATCAGAGGATCCAACAGCCATTAGTATTGATGTAACATGTAGAAGTCAAAGGCACCAGCAAACCCCTGATGGTTTAAGTATAAAATCCCTCCTAGCCTGGGTATAGGACTCAGAAAGCAGACTTATAGAGGAACATCAAGAAAATAATGTGAAGAGTATTGGTCATCCAGATGAAAAATTGTTTCTCTCACATGCAAGCATCAAGGCTTTTCTCATTCCCTCAGAAAGCAGAATATCTTAATTTTGCTTTCAGTTAAAATATAAGGAATGTATTAAGGATGGTCTAACAGAAACAAAAAATATATGAACATTAGAAGTTTCACAAGTAAAAGATGTGATTTTCAACCTTCCTGAGAACATTTTTTCTGATTTTTTTTTTCTAATTTTTTTATCTCTGTCAATAAATGCAGTGCCTCAGCTGTGGTGGTGGTACCCAGTCAGGTGATCTTTGCCCCTGGTCAGTACAAAACTGTCCTGTTGACATGGCTCTACCATTAGGATTATCACTTCACTTGGTGCATTTCCTTTGCCAGGAGTCTGTCCCTCCTGGCACAAGGGACACGTCGGGAGGGAATGGTTTGGTTGCCATTGATTTGGACATCCTCCTCAGCTTTGCTGGGCTGCTGTGTTCTTTACACTGACTCATGCCAATGAGACAAATCTATTGATGACAAATCTTCTTATATGTTCTAGCTAATTGTCAAACAGTATTTTAATTTTGGTTAAATAGCATTAGACCTAATGAACAGGTGTCTACCAATTCACCACAGCAGAGGGAAGGTGGTCCTGATCTGTCTCTGTTGGGACTTCTGCCACATCTTCCTGCTACTTCTTTGAAATAATTTGATTTATCCAGCTGGCAAAAGTAGTTATCCACCCAGAGAAGATTATGTTTTCCTGAGGTCTCACAAGGATACTTACTCAAAAAAGCCAGATGAGTGACAATAAGGGAAGGTGTAAGGAGGGGCAGGACTTACCCTCAGAACCAGCAGAGAAAATAGTTCAGCTCAGTGTGAAGCTGTTTCTTAAACTCTTTGGGATTATTTGGCTTGGGTTGCTGTAGAAGTTAATTTTTTTTCCCATTCTTATTGCCATTAGACTTTGGCTCGCTGGGGGTTTTGTTTCTTTATCTGGAGCAAAGCACCTCCACAGAGTGAGTCCTTCTCTTAACACATTTAGCATTTGAATTGTGCCTGTGCCATGTTCCAATAGATTGGTTGCTTCTTATGGGGTTTCCTTCTGTGAGCTGATGAACTTGATCAGATAGATTCCAGTGCTGGAAGAAGCAAAGGGATACCAATGTATGACCAGGAGGAGGGATGAAGTTGGACTGGGACTTTGGCAGTGTTTCTTTAGATAAACTGCAGGCAGTTCTATGAGAGTCAAGTTTGCTGTGCATTGCTTCCTGAAATGGCAAGCTATGGCATCATAGGTTCAATTAGAGTTGATTGAGTTAGAGTTTTGTGCTTATTTATTTATTGTTTGAAAATTGAAGGTGATCAAAGGAACAGCAAAGTTTTTTACACACCTCAAAAATATAATGATGTGGATATTTTGGGGTGTCTTTATGTTTAATTTTAGACATTTTAAATAGGATATGAAGAAATCCTAAGCTGTGGCCTAGCCCTGCACAGGCCAAAATGAATATGAGCTTTGATTTGGATTTCACTCAGAGTATGCTTAACATGTTAGCAGCCCTAACATGCCTCCCTGGCAGAGACTGGAGCCTGAAAACAATCTGGATTTATGGAGAGATGTCTCTATGTTACACAGAGTTCTGTTTATAAAACAAACTGAAGGCTTTTTATAAAAGTGGAAACCTTTTGAGATGATTCCTCATTAATATTGCCTAATTGCACTTCTTTGATCTTTAATTCCCTTGGCCCTGTCCCCTCCTCTCCTCACTCTGTTAATGGATGCTCTGGCCCTGGTTTTCCAAGGCAGGATGAGCCTGTTTCAAAAGCTCAGAGCTGGCTGTTAGCAGCCATCTGTTGCACACAGGACTCTCTTGAAGTCACTGCATTTTCAGATTGATGAAGTGGGCTTCAGGCCATACTTTCTGTAACAGACTTTGCTGCAGCCCTTTTTGAGATGGGTGCTAGCAGTATCAATTATGGACACATGCAATCATATGTATGGAAGTGTCCCTGGGCTTTTGTTTCATTAATTAATCAATGCCAGTGTCACATTATTGTTGGTTTCATTTTAAATGTGTTTCTAAAGCAGAAAAAATTTGCCTTCTGGCAGCTCCATAGGAACAGGAACAAAACAAGAAATACTCTAGCATTTATGCATGGCAAATAAAGTGTTATTTTTGGTGCATTTTCTTAATCTATAGAGAATCATCTACAAGACACCTCCAAGCATTCCGGAAATAATTCCTATGATGACAGATGACCCCAGAAAGACTTCTAGCCCCATACAACCATGGTTTACACTTTTAAACTTTGTATTCTGATCTTTCTCTCTGTGGAGAACTGGACTCAAAAATTGAAGTAGTTGTTAATGCAGTTAATGCATAAGCTTGGGCCAAGGTCCAGTCAAAACTGATGGGAAGGTTTTCAACATTTGTGCTATGGTTTGACTCTCTCTCAGCTGGAACACGGTGATTTCCTGAAAGAATCCTCATAAAAATAATTATTTTTACTTGTATGTATTCATTTACTTGTATTCCTTGTCTATTTCTGCTCATCCCAATCTTAAATCTACTCATCATTCCAGAGGAAACTTTTTAAGGCATTTTGAGGAAACACTTCAATTTGCATTGGGGGTCATATGCTGGTTAGAGGAAATAATGTGACCTGCCTACTTATCATTTACAAACAGTTCAGCTAACCCACATTTCTGAGTTTTAAAGGAAATTCTGCAATATAATAATTGTATCTATTCATGCTATTTGTAATTTCCAAATGGTAAATCATCATCTGTAAGAAATGCTCTCAATCAAGGGAGAAAAAGACATATAATTATGTCATTTATAATGAATTCTGAAGGAAACAAAGACTTTAAGAGGAAAAAATCTGGAGAAAACCAAGGAAGAAAATCCACACAATAATACCAGTTGCTCCTAAGAAGATGCATAGCTGATGAAAAATTTGCATTTATTATATGAAACTCAACATCAAACACTTCAGTGAGGGAACTGTCAAAACTCTGGAGTCTAGGCAAACAAGACCTGAGTTTTATTAGATAAATTACATACTCTCCTTCTTTTGTAAGCATCAATAAAATCAACTTTTTGACAAATAGCTATCTCCTGGGTGTGAGTTCTGAGGATTGCTGCTAATCTTCATCTTTTGAAGTATCCCAAGGATTAAAGGCATATGTCAATAACAGTGGCCCATGACCTTTGTGTGGAAGGTGCCAGTGTCTCTTTGTAACAGCTCAGGCTGTGATGTGAGGTGATAGGTACAAATGCTGGGAAACCATGGAAGGAGCCTTGCTGTAGAAATCTGTAGACTCAGGAAAGATGCTTTCTATAGGGCTCCTGAAAGGCACACATTGTCTGTCAGAATTGGGCTGAATGTGTTTACTTTTAATGACAACTCTAACAAATAGCATTGATTGAAAAAACATATATCCTTTAAATAAAATAAGTAGGACGATAAAAACAAAATAAAAAATACAGTTTTCTACTAACATATGTCTGCTGTCTAGATTTACTATAGACAGAATTAATTTTAGTGCAAACAGCTTCTGTGCAAGCACTAATTGGTCTTTATTCTCATTTTGTAGCTAATTATTAGGCCAGACTCTTCTGTTATGCTAGTATAAATCAATAACTCAGTTAAAGACAATGTAGTTAGATCATCATAAACTTGGTAAGGGAATAGCTTACATTGAAGTGAGATGATAATAATAACAGCAGTAGCAGAAATGAAGGAGTGGAAACTCAGGGGTTAGGTTTTGTCAGCTGTGGATGTTAAATACCTCACCTGGGAGAAAATGGATTAATAAGGTGTAACTTGGATAAGAGACAGAAGAATTTTTAAATATATGCAAAAAGTAAAGTCTATGCATCTGGAACTTCACAAATCTCTCAGGTTCTGCCTTCAAACAGTGATGTTACAGTTTCTGCTTTGTGGAATAATTTGAGCATTGGATTGCTTCTATCTCCTTTTCACAGGTACCACGGTTACCTCTCCTCTGATAGCAGACAGGTTATTGACTGCTTTAGGAAGTGATCTCTCTAATTTTTAAATCTTAAGAACAGAGCTTTTGCTGTCCAAAGGCACCATATGTGTTATACAGGTGAAACACAGTGAGCTCTGGGTGTCTTCCACTACAACAAAGTGTCTTGGCACTTTGTTGTAGTGGAAGAGAAAGTCAGTTCAAGGCTGCAAGCAAAGGCAGCAGAGGTCTATCCATCTGCCTGAGAAATGTTCCTTTGGGAGAAGAAGTCTTCTGTTAGAACTAAGTAGAATTGTAGAATTAGTAAAGCAAAAAGCAGAACTTCACAGAAAATTGAATGATTATTCCTTCAGAAAAAAAAATGTTTTCAGAATTTTCTTGAAACACTGTTGACCATTATAGTGAAGGACACGTATGTCATTAAAAATAAATGGTGAATCATAATTCAGTGTCAAGTGCTCACAGGCATTGTGTCTGACTAGTTAACCTGCCATTAAAAAAATTCTAAGATGATTTTCTGTAGCTGTGAATGGAGCCGTGAATATCTGAGCAGTTTGGTTCCACCTGTCTGCATAACACCTGAAAGTCATGAACATGAAAGGTCAGTGGTATGACATTAAATGAGTGTGCCACAGAGAGAGTCAGTGCCTCTGTTAGAGAGATGACAATCAGTGGGGATGCACAATTCATTGCAAGAAAACTGCCAGAAGACAGCTCCTTCCCTTTCTATGGAATATTTTCTATGGAATATCAGTGGTGGAGTCCCCCTGCAGAGCCTCTGCCTGCCTGAAAATACAGCCTTAAAAACCTTTGGGCCAGAGAGCCACAACTGTGTGTGGGTTTGATGAACCCACTGCAGCATATGCCAAGTGTCAGAGAGTTTTTAACTCATGGATCCCGTTACAGCTACAAGCTGCACAGAACACCCAAGACTATCAGAGATCACTTGCCAGCTTACTGCCACAGTTACAGGGTGGTTGTGTGATTTAGGGTTTCTAGGGTGTGCCTTCCTTACTGCTCCTTCTTGGTCACCATCATCGCCCATTGCTCACAGCGAGCCTGGGGAAGGATCTGACCTGTATGGGCAAAGAGCCTCTCCTACACAAAGACTTCAGAATTTATCACTTCCTTTGCTCCCTCTTCCCAGTTTTCATCCTTTCCAGTAATCTAAGACTTGTAATGACAAATATTATTCAGAGAAAGTTTGATTTGCTGAGCAGTTTTTACTTTTTTTTTTTTTTTTGGTCTGTACTGTTCCTGTAAATGAAACCAATTGTACCTTCCATAGTTGTTAACTTGCTAAGGATTTGGTATTACTGATTTTAGCAATCTTGCCAAACCCTTTTCTTTGCTGAATTTCTTTAATTTTTATACTGTGCCTTAGTATTCTGTCATTGAAGGGTTAACAGGCTCAAAATTTACTTCTCTGTAGCTCAAGGCACAGAATTGACTTTGTTTTGTATATTGCCCAGGAATTTTTCACATTAGGTTGGTTTTGATATTAAGAATATTTTTGATAACAGAGTTAGTTCTTGAGTACTATAAGAATTTTTCCTCTTTGTTCTAGGATTGCATTATTTTTGCTTTAGTTTATCTCATTTTGCATAATTCTCCCACTGAACTGTATTCCAGTGGTTTTAAAAGCAATAATTTTCTGTCAGGAACAATCTGACCTCTCTTCTTATAACATGATACAGTAGCATTTATTGTCATAGGTATGGCAACTAGGCTAAGGAAGATTGAAGTCTGACAAAAAATGGAGCTAGTAAAACATTAAAAACAAACCGACACCTGGTGTAAGTCAACAAATATTGACTAAAGTGTGATGAAATCATGCTTGATCAGGCTGTACTTGAATTTAGCTGTTATTGCTTTCTAAAATGTTACAGCTTTCTTAGTAATTTATTTTTAATGGGCAATGCTTAGAGGCTTTGAAAAGACATTTTGCTGGTCTTGAATTGACTCTATTCTACCTTCCTATGTCCTCTAATGGAATGGAAACCAACCTAGTATTACCAGGTTTTGCCAATTTTTTTTTTTCTGCATAATTGTCTTTCAAGAAAAAAATTCTCTTGATTCTTGATTTTCTTCACAATTTCTGCAGTTTATGATATTATTCATTTGAGAAACTGTCTCTTAAGTGGATATATGTATTTATTCTGCAGTCTTCTCCTGAGGTGTGCTATTATCTTTTCATAAATGTCAAAAGTCCTATGAGTAAACACCTTTCTAGTTGCCAGTGGCTGAGACTATTTTGTAAAGAAAAGTAAGAACTATAACGAGAAGTTAAAGTTCTGGGATTCTTTTTGTAGGACTGTGTTGTTGTGTGCTTTTATTTATTTTTTTTTTTCAGATGCTAAACTCTTTTCCAAGACTAGGATATGTTCTGTGTATGAGGACCTGTTTCAACATTTATCACAAGCAAACCACTGTGCTATTCCAAACATGATATATTTCACTTTCGTACTGCTGACTTCAGCTTACTAATTGCCTGACAGCATTTTCTTTGTTAAGCTTTAACTGTGATCATCACACTTTTGTTGTACTGACAGTAGAAATATTCAGTAACAGACGACCTAAATACATCATAAGCACAACTGTACTAATCTTTCATAATGGGTGTGCTTTTGGAATTATATGGAACACGTGCATATAATCATTGTCAGGAGCTACATGCATTCAAGTCTCCAAAAGCATCAACTGAAAGCATTATCTGACAAAGCATTCTGATGCTCAATGCACATGACTTACAAAAAAAACCAACCCAAAACACAAAAACCAAAAAAGCAAACAAAACAAAAAACCCCAACAAATAAAGAAAAAACAAAACAAACAAATTAGAACCCAGACCCATATAGATGCAGTTTTTATTTTATAGCCAGTTGAAGCTGCTTATTATATCAGAATCAGCAGGACAGACCTGTCATCACCTGTGTATGGTCTGGATCAAACTAGTCAATTCCTTTTGTGATGATATGAGCCCACAGAAATCCACAGGCCCTCTTTCTGCTGAATGGACTAATGTTTCTTGTTTTTTAGAAAAAAGGCAAACTGCATACATCATGTATGCTCGGAGAGATAGCGTCCGGAGAGATCTAATTTTGCACAGAGAAGAGTTCTGTAGCTTTGGTGGAACAATGACTGATTTGCTGCTGCTATCACTTTTGAATTGTTTGAAAGAGCAGGTTCAGTTTCCTGGCATATAAGCAAAGGTGTGGGAGCTCAAAGGCCTGTGCTACGTGCCTGCTTCCACACCAGCTTGTTCGAACTCACTTTGTAAGTTTTTGTTCCTACGTGTTCTGTACTCTGCTAATTAATTTCACTGGTGGGAGCTGCTATCAGCTGCCACACATCAGGGAGGAAGGTGTGCTGTGAGCCGTGGTGTGGCACAGAAGGGCCGAGGTCCCTCAGCAGCTTCAATCCTTCTCATCTGCCAGAAAACCATCTCAACCCTTCAACAGTCTTTGATATGAATTAATTTCTCTTCCTGACAGTAACATTGTGCTAGCAGTCTTTCAGGTGTGACGCTGAATTACAGCAGCAATGCTGATTACGTATCGGGGCTGTTAAAATGCTCTGTGTTTGTCGTGCTCAGGCACAGAGATTTTCAAAAGCACCACTGTAGTTTAGGATTTAGTCAGTTTGGAATCTCTCAGTCCTCCAGCTTATTGTGTCATCCTTGTCTATTCCTAATGATCTCCTGTGTGATGTTTAATGAACTTTCAGAAATAGATATATGCCGTGGAAGTTGTGCCATCTCTCTCTCCTTACTATTTCCAAAAGAAGCACCTCTGTGCTCACAGAGCTGCCCTGTATATATATCAAAATAAAAAGACTTTGGGAAAAATACTCTTTTCCAAAATACAGGAGGAGGAGCTGTTCACAAACACCTCCTTCTGCCTTTTTTTTTTTTTGTTTGTTTTGGGTTTTTTTGGGTTTTTTTTTGTTTTGGTTTTTTTTTTTGTTTTTTTTAGCTGTAGTTTAGTGCCAATGGAATGGATAGAAATAGTAACTCAATTCTATGGTGACAATTCATCAGGAATCTTTATTTTTATAAGGCCCCAACAACATTTTATGTATAAGATTCAGCATGGTGTGTGATAAAAATGTCTAACGTCAGCCAGTGACTCTCATCTAAATGAGTACTGAAGGAACAAAGGAAAAATAAGAAGGTTCATTAAATACAATTCACATTCAAAACTGAACAGATTGAAATTTTAAAAATGGGGTGAATTTGCAGTGAGGTTCACAGTTTTGCATATATTGCATCACAATATTGGGACAACTTTTAAAGTGAAGATTTTTAGAACCATTATAAAAAATGAGAATTACTTGTGCATTATAATAGGCACAAAAGAAGCAATGATCCCTAGTAAGAGTAACCTGTTTTCTGAAAAACTTTAGATATAGATTTGTGCTGTTTGTTGCCCTGTAGGCATCTTTTTTGCAGCCAGATTATTAAATTAACTGATTAGTGATGTTTCTTTTTCCTAAATATTTATGTATGGAGAATTCTAGCTGTGGACATGTGTCATGCTGTAGCCTTCCTTGAGAAAAACTCTTTTCAGGTCCAGATGGGTGCACTCCAAATCAGTTATATTCTGAAATAAAGTAAGTATAGATTTGAAAAATAACAATATTCCAGGCTGATTTGACAGACCAATCAGAGACAGCTCAGGTTGAGATTTTAAAATTTATGTTGTTTCTGGTTAAATATTAATATTTTGTTGTAATTCACATAAACAATTTAATATTAATTTATTTCCATCTGCAAGAAGAAAATAGGAATTTTTAGCTTTGTAAGTAGTATCATTCACTTTAATTCTGCTGTTTATAAGCAGAAAAGACACAGGTGTCAATGCAAAGTTAATACCAAATTCATGGAGAAGAAAGGTCTCCACAATTATATTAGTGCAGAGGAAAAGAATAGCAATTTAGCTTTGAAATATTTGTTATCAAGTGATATTTCGGACTCTCTTAATTTAAATAGTAGTATCTATTTTTACTCTTTATAGTTTACAGTTAATACTTTTCTTAGTTGATATTGTATTTTTCATGTGCCCTGATTTTTTATAAGAAAATGAATAACAAATTAATTTTAAAAATAGGAGCAGCAGTAAAATTTTAAAGGTTACAGCAAAGCGACTTCACAGAGAAATGGAAATTTGCAGTGACTTTTGTGCAGTACATCATTATGGCATTGGTCCTCTTGCCAAGCTTACAGAGCATATTTCAGTCTGTGTGACTTTGAAGTATGTGTTCTCTTAAGCCTTAACAATGTCAAGCTCCATAACACAAGAGCTAGTTTGCTTACTTCCTACTTTAAATTGCTCGTAATTTGAGACATGCAAACATTTCCACTTTATAAAGCAAGGCTACTAAACATATTATTGCTCCAACCTGCAAGTTTTATAGCCTCTGTATATTTAGAAAGCTGTGCTTTATTAAAATAAACTGTAAAGAGGCTTAACTCATTATGGAATCTGCGAGTGTCTAAAATGAAATATCTTCCATTTATTATAGGGATTTAGGAAAGTTTGAAGAAAGACTATAATACTGTTGTTGTAGAAACAGGATGTTAACTATTTTTTAGGCCTCTGAGGTTTGTAGCTGGAAGTACAATTTATTATGGGATAGGTCTGTCTACAGTTAGCCTGAAAAAAATCACAATTTTACTTTGCAGCAGCCTTCAAAGCTTGAAAATGCATCATCGCCCTGAGTTTGAGCAGAAATTCTTTCAAATACTTGGTCAAAGTAGGTTTATGTAGCATCACTTAATTTTAGACTGAAATGGAGCACTCACTTTTTCATAATTTTTTTCTTCCTGATGAATCCATCCTGGGAGCCATAAATGCAGTGTGGAACTATTGACTCCAAAAAATTTTGTGACTTTTGCAACCAGATATTTGGATGAAAATTCAAGGAGATTCTAGTTCTGTCTTTATTTGTAGAAATGTAGAACTGTTGACCTTTTGGCATTCATATTTTGCTGGAATTAATTTTTTTTCACTTTTAGGCCCAGGATCACTACTGGCTAGAGATAACAGTTCCAAAGGGGAAAAATGCTTCTAGTTTTCCCAAGGCTAATTAATGGTCTGTATGTTGTCTCCTTAGATATTGGCTTTTACCATCTGAATATGTAATGTATCTTTATGTCAACCACATTTTTCTGGGCTGTTCTTATGCTGAACAAAAGCTATCATTGCTGAATTTTGGTAGCTCTTGTACTTGTAGGAGCATCTCGGAGCAATTTTTATTTTGGCTTCACAATAGGAAGCTTAAGTTGACCAACCAGAAAATTTTCAACAGGAAAATAAACAGAGCTCAGGTCTCAATGTTTTTTGTCAAGTCCTTAAAATCATTGAGTCTAACAGGAGCAGGACTGAAGGACCTCACTGAGGTGCAGTGAGGTTTTTTCTCTTTAGCCTTCCATTACAGCTGGTTGGTGGCACAGATTCTGAGTCTGGGAAGGGGCTGTGCATATATGCATTATTTTGTTTAGTCAGACATATTTTTTGTTCTAGCCAGAGTAAAAAAAGTGGCTGGCTTTTAGAATTGCTGCAAAATGCCTGGTTGTCTCGAATCCTGTATGTCCTAGCAGATATAAGCAGTAAATCCAGCATGCTGACTGTGGAAGCTCTGGAAAAGGGGTGGGGTTAAACAAGACCTGCTCTGCTCTCGTGTGCCCATGGCAGCTGAGCTTCCCCACCTGCCTGGGGAGAGATGGAGAGTCTGCTGCAAGAAAAGCTTTCACCAGATCCAAAGCTGCTTCACACTCATGCAAAAGAAGGTTTAAATCTATGTAGGTGCTGTGTAAAGGAATGTGAGCAGCAGCCTGGAAATAAAACAAGGCCTAAACGAAGGGAAGAAACTTTGTCTTAAATGAGATTGCATAAGGGTGGCAATTATAGAGACTGGAAGGACATGGAAAGTTTGTCATTTACTTCTTGATACAAAATCAAATCCGTGTGAGAAAAAGGGGAAGGAGTAGATACGTTGCAAGGGAGTAGAGGAAATATGTAGCTGATACTTAATTTTGCTTCTATTAAACTTTTAATTGCTTAGTTCATGTAAATTGTCCAGAATGGCCAATCATGTACCAAGAAAGTTGGATAAAATATATCCACAAAAATATTTGTAGTGTTTACTACTCTGAAATATAAATCTTCAAATCTTCCATGAGTTTTAGCTGGTTTGTTTTTTTTTTTTTTTTTAATGGATATTTCCTATTTTCTTTTCAACCTCTTTCCTTATGAATGTTGAACAAAATCTCAGTGAATTAATTATCCTGAAGATAAGAAAGCTGCAGGTGTCAGCCAGTTTCTAGAGGGCATAAAAAAAACATTGAGCTCTCCCACTACCAGCATTGACTTACATGATTGCTACAGGTGTGTTTTAAACCACTTTTAACTGCCACTTTTTGGGCAGTTTTAGAAGGAATTGTATTTCCAATAGCTTTTTTGTGACTAAGAGCTGGAAGACAAGAAACCTCTTTGGATCCTCTCAGATTAAGATTTTGAGCGTGTGGTCATTAACCTATTGTATAAAAATTGAGCTGTCTCCCTGCTTGATCACACCATTCTCCTGCAGGTCCCCATTGGACAGGTTCTGGTAGCCCCTGCCAGATTCCTGTGCTCTGGAAGCCTTGGTTCTTAGGGAGCAGAAGACAGCTGCCTTCTTGTTGATCATGTCATTTTCAGCTGCTCGATAACCTCAAGGTAATTCCTTCTGCTGGTGGGAAGGCTGTTTCATCAAGTGTAAAACAGACTATTAGGCACTCAGTAAACATTATTAAGGGACTTGTAACCAATTATAGACTTCTAGCAACTGTGGGGTCAGGGGGGAGTTTGAAGAATTCCTTTACTGACTGTAGAAGCCCAAAGAAGTCCTCTAAAATTCATTTTAGATGCTGAAGTTCTTTTGCAGATTTGAATATTAGCTTCCCAAGTATATGGAACTTAGGTGCTTAAGAAGAATCATCTGTAGATGATATTTTGTATATCCTTGAACACATCAGTTACCCACCAGAATGATTTTTTAAAGCACCACTTTCCTATGCTTTGAAGTGGCAACAATGGAGCTAGCAGGCATAATTAAGGAGCTATTCCAACTGTAACATACATGCAGTATTTCTTTGTTTTGTACTTGTTGCTCTTTGATGGCTGTTTTAATGAATGGCATATGCTAAGCAGTTAATTCTGTACCACTTTGCACCCTTAGTCATAAATCAGCTGAAGTTCTCTCCTTTTCCACCCCCCTTCTCAAATACTTATTTCAGTTTCCCCACTATTCTCCTTATAATACAGTGGGGTGCATAACCTGATTCAAGGGCTAAGTTTTTAAAAAATAATTAAATAAAATAACTTCTGTTATTTAAAAAGGAGCATGTAGTTTCAGTGAGTATTTGCAAGGTAACCCAGAGCCCAGCAGCAGCAGTCTGCAAAGTCTGAATGACACTGGCTCTGAAACAGGGCAGTTTTCACTGCCTTTACCTGTGTCTCTGTAATTGGGAAGGAATTGATTGTGGCCCTGCAGGGATTGCAGTTCTGTGTGTAAAAGACAATTTGGTTAGAGTGGAACTGGTGTAGGAAATGGTAAAAACACTCTTGGAGACAAGGAGCACCTAAGAGAGTGTACCCTGTGGAGTGAGCAGTTCTGGAAAGTTGTTACAAACCTTCTTTAGAATAAAAAAACCCTTGGTTCATAGTGCTAAGGGAGTTTGGGTCAATAGAAGATGGAGCAGTGACCTCTGCTACTCTTAGGTGTAAGAACTAACTGGCCTTGTCTGTCCCTGCAGTCCCCATAGTGTCACCTTCGGATCCTTACCTGCAGCTGTCTCCTTTGCCCTTCCTTTTCCTTGCCAGCTACTGGTTAATTCAGCACTTATCAGATCAATTCTCCCTCCAATAGCTGTATTGCCAAATTAGGGAAGACTCAATGTGCATTTTTGATGTGCAAGAAATGATGTGTTCCCTGCTTTGGCTGGATGGGTTTGTTTGTTCAGCTCCTCTTGTTTAACCGTTGCTTTTCTGATCATTTACCTTTTTCAAGTTTCACATATGCTTAGGATTTTGCAGCTCTGGTCATGAAGGGGTCAGAGAGGTGATTGCAAGTTGTAAGATGACCTTACCAGTAACTCTTTAAGCATAAGTAATGTTCTGAAATTGCCTAAAGCAAAAACTGCCAATTCAGAGCTGATTGTAATGAATCAGGTTCTTCTATACAAAATAATGTGATCAATTTCTCATTTCACTGAATAAATAAGCTGGAAGATAGGGAACTGTCTATGACCTGCTGTTAACCTTTTCCCTCATTATTCATATCAAACCTATGACATGCATGTAAGAAATCTCTGGTTCAATTTTAGCTAATTATTTGTTAGAAGTGAGGGCTCTGTGAAGTGTTACTGATTGTACAAGTACCCAGGGACCTTATGACATCTGATGAAAATAATGCCAAAGCAGTCACTCAGGCCTGTATGCTTTTTTCTGGCTATCATTACAACTAGAAATACTCTATTTCTAGGCAGCAAAACCTGTGTGTCTGTCAGTGCTGCCTCTCTCAGGTACAAGGTACTTTCAAAATTCATTATAGCTCAATTATTGTTGTAATGAGGGCATCAGAGGAAAAAAAAAAAAAAGAGCAGTATGCATTGGAATAAATTTTAAATTTGTGCATATGCTTTGTTAATACTTTGCAATTTACTGTCTGAAGCACTTTTTCTGTAAGAATTAATTTTTGTTAATTATCTGCTTTTATTTTATTGGTTGGCGAGGATAAAACAAAAAAAATTTGCTAGCATGTGCTGAATACAATTAATTTCACATGATCTTTTTGGTGTAACTTGTTGCTATTTTTAAAAGTATCTTGTTGTGCAGTGCAATGGCTTCTAAAACACAGAACAAATTTAGAAATATAGGGATTTGTACAGAAATATAGAAGTTAGTAGCTCAGATACTGTGCTCCCCATAGGCACAGGGTTTCAGAACTGGCACTGATGTCGCCAACCAGCCTGCAGGAATTCTGCACCACAATCCATGCAAAGGCTGTAATTTTTCATCACAATTTTCCTAAGAAATTCCTGACATCCATCTGGCAGGTGGGACAGAGAGACCTGGTGAGCTTAAATATCTTGCTGCAATTTACATTTGAGACATGTCAGTGCTGGGAACCTTCTAACCTTAAAATATAAGCATCATCTCCCTACCTCAATGAGTGAAATACACCTCAGGGGTTGAAAAATGCTCACAGGGTAAAATAACTTTCATGCTGTATTACTTCTGCCTAAAGAAGTCCCTGGAGACTGCATCTTCCCAAGAAGTACATAATGGGGAGAAGGAAAGCATCAAGGAAGTGGAGAGTGAGGATAAAAAGTTTGAATAAAAAACCCACAGGACTGATTTTTTTGACTATACGACTGTTGTATTATCAAAAAAATACATTTCTTTTAAAGGACGGAAAATAATTGGTTCTGAATCAATTTACTAAGATCTCACAGAAAAAAAAATGTTTTCTAATGCCACACATAAAACATCTCTCCTTACTGATGGTACAGACCCCAGGAAAATAGAATTTAAAATTGGGTGATAAAGCATGAACTGTTTCATTTATATTCACAAATTTTTGTCTTTCTAGAAACCCAGCTTATATTATAAAATATGATTATATATGGTACAACTTTTACATAATTTCCAGTACTTTCCAGTAGCTTGTATTGCAAAGTCAGTCTCTCAGGCCAGCAGATGCAAACTTCTGAGGTTTGGTAACTGAGAATAGTGTTGAACATTGTCCACAGAAGCTCTTTGGAGTCTTAGATTTGTGAATTATGAAGGTTTGTTATTAGACATGGCTCATTATGTTAGCTGTTGTAGTATGAGGCAGAATGAAGAGAAAGGGAAATAAACTGGATGCTACTGCTGTGTGCATTTTCCAAGGAAACTGGCAACAATGGTACCAGGAAACTTTAGAAGAAACATCACAGGTGATACCTCTAATGCCTGGAATGGCACTGTGTTGGATTCCAACTTTCCTCTAATTTTGCATAGGTATAAATAAATAACTTCACAGGCTTAGGGGCAGTGGAGGTTCAGGCCAATGAAGTTTAGCCTTGAAGGAATTTTTCAATCCAGCAAAGCCCTCAGAACATGGGTTTGTCAAAAAAGTGGTGGCAGACTCCTGGCTGTACCCCGTGCCATCAGGCACAGTTAAAATGAAGTTAGAGAAAGCTGAAAAGAGAGCAGCCTTCATTTGTCTAAGTTGCTCCATGGTCTTCCTTGACCCTGGGGCTGGTGATTGCTGACTGGAATCTCAATGGCTGTTTTCTAGTGACAATTTCAGTGTCTGAGCTCATTAATCAATTTCTACTCGGCAGAATCAGTTTGTGGAAAACTTGCAAAGGTTACTTAATCCGGAGGGAACGTGTACTGTTAGACAGAAGACTTTTCAGCCACAGCATTAAAACAAAATTTTCCAAATCTGTCTTGTATCACGTTTTCCATGACTGTATCAATTACTGATAGCAAAGAGCAAATCACCAAAATCATTCATAGTGATGTTAGGAAAACACAACCTCTGCTTGCTTGCCTTAAGAAAAGAAGGTCTTTTTGCATCATAAAATCCATCTCATATCTTAACCCCATGACTCCAGCATGAAACAGGAAACAACAGTGCTGAAATAGTCAAAAATGAAAATGTGAGAGGCTTTTCTTTAATTCTGTCCAGTAATATCAGTTATCATCCAGTCTAAAAAAAGCAATTTATAGAAAGCAATTTATAGAAATCCACAATCTGTTTAAGTCCCTGAAATGTTAATCTTACAAACACCTGGCATAGGACTTGAGTGACTTAAAGGAACTCCCCAGACTTTGTAGCCTTGCACAAGGGTGCACATGCACTATAGCAGGACACCCCAGAGTGCGGTGTCACAAGCAGTGGCTTGTGGAAATAAGAAATACTTTAGTGTTGAAGAAATTGGCTTAATAGTTTCAATATGAAAGAATAAAATACTGCTTTATTTCTTAAATACGGTAAAAATATTTTTAAAGCAAACCTTCAAATATTTGGGTTTAATCTCTGTTGCCCATTGTGTGAATGGTTATTAGCTGGCCATGGCAATATGCTGGCAAGCTGCCTCCTCAGTGAGGCACAATGCCAGTGTTTGGTGTGATTCAAAACCTCAGTACAGTTTGTGAAGTCATTTTATGCTCAATATTTTAGGGTTTTTAGGGTTTTTAATTTTTTTAATATTTTCTATTTTATTGTTTCCATGTGTTTCTTTCCTGTGCTTGTAACCTTCTCTTACAAGGCATGATGAACTGCTTTGTGATCTCCCTGGAGTTTGGAGTCTGATGGGGTAATTGGACAGTGTCAAAAACAGTATAGCAATTTTGTGCTCTTCTGATCAGACCAAGAAATGTGGTAAGGTGTGTACCACAGCCAGGTCTTGTAATGCAGTTTGAAAAAAAATACTGTGGCTTTTAGGACTTGAAGGTGGCATGTAAGAAAGATGGAGGCAAACCTTTTAGCAGGTCCTATTGTGATAGAGAATGAGGCAAGGTCTTAAACTGAAGGAAGATTAAAGAAGATAAATTTAACTTGGATATAAAAAAGTATTTTTTACAATAAGAATGATAAAACACTGGCACAGGTTGCCCTGAGATGCCCCATCCCAGGAAATATTTAAGGTGAAGTTAATGGAACTTTAGGTAACCTGGTCTTGTTGAAAATGTACCTGTTCATTGCAGAGGGGTTGGTCTTTAAAGGTCCCTTCCAACCTAAACAATTATGTGATTTTAAGACCATATTGCTCTTCAATTTTATTTTCCTTATGGCAAAAAACCTCAAAATTATTTCCTTCCTTTACTTGAACTTTTCTTGGATTAAAATTTTTCTGGAGCCTGATTAGTTTTTCCTTCATGTTGCTGCTGATGATTTCCCAGAATCACTAAGGTTGGAAGGTGTAGGCACACAGGTTTTGGTGACTGGGATGGGGCTGGGCCCAGCCTCATCCCCAGTGGGTGCAGCTGTGAGCAGCAGGTGAGCAGCACTGACAGCAATGAGCCATGGAGTGCCCAGGGGCACTGAGCAATCCCAAAGGGAGCAGAGGGCACACAGGGGCACTGCATGAATGTGAGGGTGTAAAAGGTTGGGCTGAAGAAAAGAGCAGCAGATGCTTGAATATTTCTGAAGTGATATGATGTTGTTCTGTAGGGGCAGACACCTGAAGCCTTCTGATGTGATCTGGTGTTGCTGTGTTTGGGGGAATGCTTAAAGCCTTCTGATATTATATGGTGTTACTCTGTGTGTCTCGGCTGTCTCAAGTGCAGCAGAAAGGAGCCTCTGGAGATCACCCAGCCCAAACCCTGCCAAGCAGGGTTACTTGGAGCTGGATAGAGAATGTGTCCAGGTGGGTTTGAAATGTCTGCAGAGAGGGAGACTCCCTGCTCTCCCTGGGCAGCTGTTCCAGAGCTCTGCCACCCTCAGTGTAAAGTTCTTCCTCATGTTGAGGTGGAATTTGTTGTGCTTAGTTCAAGCCATTACTCCTTGTCCTGTCACTGGCACCATCCCCTTGGCACCCTTCACATTTGCTCTTAGCAGAGTTGATAGGAGAACTACTGTCAGAAAAGACTAAAAACATGGCTGGAGTAAGCCCTAGATTTACTGACTCCACAAGACAGCCACTTTGTGCAGGTGGTGTTGACCTGTTTACCAAGGATCTGGACTGAGGTCACTTCCATGGGAGGTTGTGTGCTGCAGAGGCTCACACCTGCCACAGGACATGCCAGGCTCCTTCTGAGTTATTTAGCATGGTATGAAAGTGTGGGGAAAGTCAGGACTTTTCTATGCTAAGGATCAGAGTAACTTGTAGGAGGTGCTTAAATACTGAGAAAGCAGTGAGTTTACAGGGAAGTCAAGGCACAGAAATGGAAGTCTGGCTGTGAACCACCCAGAGAAGAATCCTCTTTGGAATTAATAAACACAGTGCATCACTGTATGATTTCCATAAACATCATCTTCTGCCAGCTTTTCTTTATCTTTAACAGCTTACTCAGGTAGTTGTTCAGTCATGCATGTTTTTCATGGAAAATATTTGTTTTGTGAATTTTTCAAGTATTTTAATGAATGGTAATCTTCAAGTCAGGAAGGTACTCCTTTTTATGTAATTTCCATCTGTACATTCAGTTTCTGGGATCTCCCAATGAATTCCCTAAATGTTAATAACAATGAGCTGATGCAGAAGTTGGTGTATTAGCATTGAGAAAGATTTATTTTTCATGGCAGAGTTTTACAAGAACAGCTATTCTGTAGCTCCCGGCACAGATACGCGTGGATGAGTGGATTGCAAGTGTTACTTCCACAATTGGTTCTGGAGGCATTAGCTGGCAGGGTGATGGTGTCCCTTTCCCACACATGTTAGCAATGATCTTGTTGCAGCAGCATTGCTGGAGATACTGAAATGAGCTGACTTTGGGAGTGTTTCCTGAGTTTAAATTCCTTGACTGTAAAGCAATATCCTAACATTTATGTGCTACTCAGTGACAGAGGGAAAAGGGGGAAAGTGATCGAGAGATGCAATTATGATTCTGATTTTTTGCTACTGTCTTGATGAGTTGTAGCCGCATTCCATGGCTGCATCTCTGCTGTCTTTTCAGAAAGATCCTGATTGTGATCTTCATGCAGAATTAACAGTTCTGTTTTCTTGCATCTATGTCTTACCCTTTTCAGCAAAGCAGTATTACCCTTAATACAGCAGGTGGCACAAATAGAACTTTACCTGTCCTATCATTGCCATAATTTGTCTGTAAGCATGCAAGCTGTTGTTGGGTAATTGATTGGTAATTAAATTAAAATTCCATCCAAAGTCCCTGTTGGTCAGTGCATGTTTGAAGCAGTTTATATTCTTCCATATAGCCAAGGGCAGCTTCTGCTGGCTGCTGCTCAGGAGAACCAAGGCCTCAGATTCCCTCTGGCTCTCTCCATGCTTGAAAATACAAGTTCCACCACTTCCTGTGTGTCATAGACACAAGACATAGGAGATGCAGACTGGAAATTGGCTTTTAATGATTGATATTGTTTGTGTGAAGCAAGGATGTTGTGCTGAATGTAGAAGTGCTGTAAGAGCATTACCAGCAACACTGAACTATCACAAGCATGTCATTGATGTGAATATTTAAGCTCTACTTAACTGAGAACATAAGTTCTGGCTTTCCATTCCCTTGGATGTAGGTACCAACTCTGTCAGTGACAATTAATGTTAAATAACAGAGGAAGAATCAAAAAAACCAGACTGAAACCCATCTATTTCTATCAATTTATGTTCACTTCTATAGGTGGAAAAACTATTATTACTTTGTTTACCCTAAGAATGCAACTAACTGAGGTGAAGCTGAGCTGGTGCTGTGACAACAGGGCTGGTGTGGGGACTGCTTTGATAGCAACAGTAATAAAGCTATCAACACGCAAATGCTTTTAAAGGCACATCCTCCATCAGACATTGGGACTCGTTGAAGACACAACTATATTTTAATAAGTCATCATTCAATATCTGCAGGTATCTGCAAAGAGAGTCTTGCTTTTTCTCTAGAAATAGGGTGCACTGCAGAACATCCTCCTTTAGAATGAGTGTGAGGAATTTGCTGAAAATAGCATCTATTTCATTTTTAGGCTGCCCATGAAAGTAATTCTTTACAAACAGTATTGTACCACTGAGGGTCAGAAAGGATTTGGGAGAGGTAGTTAAAACCTGGCTTTGCAATATATATCTGACATAATCGACTCCATTGCATAAAAAATTCTGGAAGTTCTTCCATCCCAAACCTTGCACAGAGGGATACCCAAATGCTTCATTTCTTTCTCATACACTATCTTAATATATTAAGTTTTCCAAAGTTCTCCCATTCAAATCAACAGAATCTCCTGAATTGCATTTCCATCCTGTATCTTAGTGCAATCTGGAATGAATAAAAAACAAGAGAAAAATGTGACACACAGTATTGAGATGCCAGGCAAAGCTCTGGAGGGGAGAACAAAAGGGGAGGAAGCCCAAGCATTCCAGCCATGGGAACATCTGTACAAAAGCACTGCAGTGAAGGCATGCCAGGTGGTGGTGTGGCCCCTGGGAGAGTGCTGGACACGTGGGCTTGGTGTGTCCCCGTTAGATTGCATGGAACAAAGCTGCTCTGCTGTCACTGGGGGCTGACCTGCACTGGAACTGCAGGGTATAGGAAAGGACAAACTTTATTTATAGTTCTCTAAGTATGTACAAATACAATTTCTGCTTTCCATAGGAGATAAAAGCATCATTTACAGATCCATGGGCTGTGTTTGAATGCTAGTTTTCTGAAAATGCAAGTTTTGCATGTATGTTCCTTGCCCTTCAGGGCATGTTTAGTTAGAACCTCTTTATTCCTACTTGTCTTTGATAAAAATACCTCATGTCTGAAATGTATTGTTTTAGAGCACAGTTTTTATTTGAGTTCTTAAAGTATTGTTTGCCCAGTACTTGTGTATGCAGTAAGTTGAAGTCATACTCCTGACTGTAACCCGGTCTCACAAGATTCTGAGGCAAGTGCTGCTGCTATTGACTATAAATTTCATATAAAAAGTACACAATTATCATCTTGATCATTTCATTTACTACAGTGATCTTTTGGTCTCACTGTGCCCCTTAGCTGGAAGAGGTGGGAGTTTTATGAGGTGTTTCCTGGACTTGCCTAGGGCACAGCCACAGGCCCTAGAAGGCATTAATTAAAATAGCAGATTCTATTCCCATTGAGACAAACAATGTGTTTAGACTGACAAAATGGCACGTACAGCCTGGTTCCTAAACAGCACTTTGGGCAAGTAAGAGCAGTAATTTGCAAAATTGGAATTGATCTCTGAAATATAACCCAAGAGTAGAAAATCTCAGCATAGGAGTTCTGGATATATTGTGTGTTGTGGGTAGATCTAGTTCTGAGCAACACTTTATTCACCATAACTGGTTTTGATGGACTAAATAGTTAAAAATTCAGCTTGACTTCAGTATTGGGATGTCATGCAAAGATTTAGAAGGTTGAGCCAGAAAAAAAAAATAAATCCAAAAGTACAACTGAATGGTTTTGCAACTTTTTCAGGGTCTGAAATAATGGACATCGCATTTTCATTTGAAAACAAGAGTTACAAAACAATAAAAAACCCAACCCTCCCCCCCCCCAAAAAAAAAAAAAACACAACCAAAAAAAAACCATCCCAACACAGAAAACACCAAACCACCCTAAAATTTAAGCCCAAACAAATTAAAATGGTAAAATTGAATTTTTAAATTAAAATTTCTTCTCTATATATAAAAACCATAATTTAATAATTTCATATATATAATTTTTCTAGAAGTTGTTTTACTTTTCTAAGTAAAAAGGTGTTTCAGTTCTTGTTGACCAGGGGGAAAATCATTGGCTCACATAGTTGCAGACAGAGGCATGGGATGTGACTGTCAATAGGAACAGTCTTTTAATATCCAAAATCACTCTTAACACCACAATGCTGTTTGTTATTTTACAAAAATAAAAGCAAATAAAAAGTGTGTTTGAGTCACTACAGTCACACATAATTCAAAAGAAATTCCCTTAATGCAGCTGCTACTAATGGCTTAAATACTGCTTCTCTGTATCCTGTAAAGAATGAACACAAATACCTCCTGTCACTGGATGCTGTTATACAGGTCAACAATAATTCCTGTGCACCTTCTAGACCCGAGAGGGATTTTAATCCTGCTGAGGCTCGGTGGTGTGGGTGATCCATTTGTTTGCTGCTTGTTGCACGTGCAGCAGCAACAAAATGTCAGTGTTGACAAGCCCTGAGCTCTGGTTGTCTGATGTATCAGAAATATCAAATATGTAACCTAAGTAGTGTTTAATTGTCAGAACACTTTGTTTATTTTCAATTGCCCTAAGTTGTAATGCTTGAAGTGCAGCTGAGCTTTGCTGAGCTCTGCCAGCCTATCAGCAGCAGCAGGGGAATTGTTTTTCTGCAGTAATAGGCAGATGTCAGAATTAACTGTGGCAAAGAAGCCTAAAACAACTTGTTCTAATATAGTGGATTACTGACTTCCCATCTAAATGGTTCCTTTGACATTGATCGCCTCTAAAGGAGTCACAGCCCAGATTTGGGTCATAGATTTAGGTCTTTAAAGGATCTTTTATTAGAATTTAATACAAGAGATAGTGAATGAGAACGTGCAAAGAGGGAATTGCACAGATTCCATGCACATGCCAAGAATAGCACGTGGGGACAGGGCAGCTCAGCTGGGGGTGCCAGCCAGGGGAGGGCATTGCCTTGGTGAGCTTGTAAGGATGAATAGTCAATTATACAAGAGTTCTGTAGCTTTAGACAGTAAAGTGCATGTGGATCCTATAGCTTTCATTAATGTGTGGCATTACCCAGTAACTTTTACCTTTATTCAATTTCCAAGTAGCATTCCCTATTTAGGTGGCCCAACAGAATTTCTATGTAGATATTTAATTTTTTGTGTGTGCTTCCTGTTGCTTTGTCTCAGTGTAATGTAATGATTTTTAAGTTTATTTTAATTTTAATAATAACACTCTAAGGTAAACTTCATAATAATCTGAAATCAGTCCTGTATGATTTGACCTCTGTGATAATTTTATTCCTATTCATGCCTACCTTATGCTCATTCTTATTTTCAGTGCTCTTCCCATGTATCATCTGCCCACAAATCTTTTTTAAAAATTCCATCAGAAAAACAAAGTATTATATGTGGCAAAGTAAAACATAATCTCCACACAAACTCCCTCCTTTCTCCCCACACTACTGAAATATTTTTACCAGATGTGCTTGGATGAAGGGCCAAACAGAGTAGATGCTGATCACATGGTCACAGCTGGACTTGAAAATTTTTATTCAGTTGGTATTACCAGCTTGTTTTATTTTTCCCCAGCAACAAAACAGTAATGTAGATGACATCTGTCTTTCCAGCTGTTCCCTGTGTTCGAAGAACCACTCCTCTCTCTCAGAAGTTTGCCAATCATCCTCTTAAAACTGAGAAACCAGAAAAGTATAGAAGGAAACTGATGTGGGAATAGCTATAAAACTAATCTAAAAAGGGTAATTTGATGCTACATTTCCAATTATTCCTTTAGTTTCCTCATATTGAAAAAAAATTCCAAAATTATTTCACAGATTTCACAATTTGGTTATAAAATAAAAGAAAGTAAAATTGCTTTGATAGAAGAGTAGAATTATTTGTTCTACTGTTGGCACCTTTGGGTGTCTCTTCTGCACACTGCCTGTGGATCTGCAGTAATAGAACTTTCTCAATAGCTCAATGTTCACCAAAAGCAGCCATTCAGAGTATCTCAAACATTTGCACTAAATTTTTGCACTTCTTCACCACATCACAGTAACCTATGCTACAGGAATTTTGTGTAGTATTTGAACTTGAACAAGTGAAGGCTCCATATTTGACAACTTACTTTCCCTTTCACACAAGATTTCTGTTTGGTGTCCTTTTTGTCATCATTTTGGTGATGAATGCCTTTTGTTGGAGAAATGTATTCTGTAGGTTCTATAGCACCTGACTGGTATTTAAAAAGGACTGTGATTTTGAAAGGCAATATATTCTACTAATTTGTGACATGAATTGCCAACTAAGTAAAATTTCTGCAGTACATTGTAATAATTACAGCAAGAGGCTCTAGGTCTTCACTAAACTGGGGTATCCTCTGGATTTTATTTTTAAATTATTAACAAAATAATTATGTTCTCTGAGGTATCAAGATTTTCAAAAGCATTTGATGTTTACTTCCCCAGAGGATGGGCACAGTCTCTTTTCAAACTCCCCTGAAGATGCAGGTGGTGCATACTTTTCTGTACTCACGTCTCTCTCTGTCTATCCATGTACACAGAAAGTTTTCCCAAGGTAATGCAGAGGATTCCTGTGATTTGTCCTTTAAGAGACATGACCCTTTCACTTCTGCAGCTGCTTATTCCCGTGTCTGGTGTGTTCATTTTCCAAATGGGAAAAAGCAAAATATGATTTTTGCAAAATATTTAGTTCAGTAAAGTGCAAAATTTTGCTAATGTTTGGGCCAGTACTTTAAACTGCTGTATTGGAGAAATTAATATTTATCTTGTACATAATCAGTAACATGGATTTTGCACTTTTCCCCCCCTTCCTTTTAGGTTGGTTTGATGTTTTTTTGGTACTTTTTGAGCTTTGTTGGTTGGTTTTATGGCTTTGTTTGGGGTTTTTACTTTTTTTTTTTTTTTTTGGTGACTGCTGCAAAAGGAGAGGCTTCAATTCAACCTGTTTGATTTAAATTAAATTCATATTTGCAAAAAAAAAAAAAAAAGAAGAGAAGAGAAGGAATAAATTTCAGTCATTATGAGGGTTTGCATTGTCTGGATTTCCATTACAAGCCCAAATATTGGGCAGTTACCAGTTTCTATATGCAGTTATGTGGGGAGTCTGCTGGCAAGAAGCAAAAATTAGTTAGTTTAGTAGCTTGATCTGCCTTTAAATTCAGTCTTGTCTCTGACAAGCCCCTGATTTTTACTAAAACTCCTCTGTTTGCCCAGTACTTTACCATATTGATTTTGTATTGATAATTTCAATAACAATGCTATGAGTAAAAGGAAGTTTATTGTATTCCCAAGCTACCTTATTGTCCATAAGCAGTTGGGAACTTTGTGCAAGGAGATCACTTCCAGTGTGTTTTTCAAACCCGAGAACTGACAGGGGAGGCAGTGCCTGGTCCTTGCTGGCACAGGGGGCAGGCAGGGCACAGGGCTCTGGGAGCTCGCCCAGGTGAGATGCTGAGGGATTCAGATCTCCTCTGAACCAGGTTGGAAAACAAACCTCCTGTTCCAGAACAGGCACAGAGGTCAGGACTTTCCTGTGCTGGGCAAACTGTTCCATGTTGAAGCTGCCCCTATCAGATAGCTCTGCTGCTGGAGCACAGAGGATTCAAATGTTGCTTTAACTTGCTAATATATGCATTTTTATTTTTAAAAATTTTATTTACCTCTTTCAATATCTGCTTGTTTCTGACTGCTGTCTGGAATTGCATCTCTGCCTTAATGTTTTGCTATTTTATTTTCAGATGTTGTTTTCCCAAGGATCTGCAATTCTTGCAAAATAAAAGAATATTGATTATTTTTCACTTTGGCAAAATACCAAATGATGATGATGAGATTAATTTAAAGTTGCCTCTAATCTGGGGAAGATAACACCTTTTCTAGAGGTGCTATCACTTTTGTTGTTTTTTCTTTTTAATTGTGAAGTTATTTTCATTTAACAAAGTATGGTTGTATTTACTTCTGTCTCTGACCTTATAGCTGGCCACTCTCATTTTGGCAAAGCAGAAGTTATGGAAAATGTTCAATCTCATAGATATTTAATGTTCAGTCCCAGAGATATTTAATGCCCATTTTAAAGATTGAGACTTAATTGTTACAGCAGTAAGATTTGGGACAGGTTCTGCAGCTGCTAATACATTTTCCAGAGTGAATTCCAAAAGTAAATTAACTGAAATAAAAACGTTGACTCAAGGAGTAGGGTATTTCTCAATGTGAGCAAGAAGGGTTATCCCACTTTTAGTTACTTTCCATAAATGGTTTCACTGTAATTATAGCATGTGTTAACTTTGAGGCTGGCCTGGATAGGAATATTTATAAAAGCTGACATTTCAATAAATTGACCTGGTTTACAAGTTTCTAAAGGAAAAGCAAGAAATATGGAAAAACCACCTGACATGGCAAGCATGTTAAAACAAATCAAACAAGCCCTGATTTGTAAGCCCATGAGCACTCTTATATATTCAATGGAGAAAACAAATCAAATGCTTGTAAATGCTGTTTAAGGGCTTACACACAACTTGACTTGATTAGAAAACTAAATATTTGATTATTTGTGGTTTTGATTTTATGAATGTTGCTTTCCTTTACTTGTGCTCTCAAGATGTTCAGCGTCTGGTGAGAAAAATTGTGGATAGTGTTTCCATGTGTGGTGCCCATAGAGTAGATTTTGATCCTCATGCACTGCTTACAGAAATGTCTTCATTGCTACTGTCCTATCAATGTCTGGGGGAATTTCTTAATGAAGAATACAGTAACAAAACTCCAGGATTAGATTTGGCTTAAGAGTTCAATCCAGGTTCTTCTCTTCAGACAGTATGATGCCATCATCATTTTGGTCCCCTGCTGCTTTTAAACAATGTAGGCTTAAAACAACCCCAGATTCCAGTGCCATCCTGTCAGCATGACCACATTTTGAAGGTCCCTGTTAGCATTTTGTTTCATTCTTGTGCTCTCCCTTTTTTTCTTTTTTTTTTTTTTCCATGTTTTAAATTGCACATGGGCTTGGTGGTAAGATTGTCAACAAGATTTTTAAGACCCATTTGCTATTGCAAGATGAATGGGTGTGTTTGAGACAGAGCAATCGGACACACCAAGCAAATGGCACAAAATTTGTGAGAGTCTTCCTGTGCCTTTGGTTGCAGGTCCAGAGCTGTGCCACCACGAGAAAAGCACGGGCATCCCTCTCTTTGTAGCTGGGATGTACACACTGAGGAGTGCAGAGATCCTTCTGCACAGAGTGTGGCTTGATTTAAAACTGTCATGGCTTAAAACTTTGCAGTAACAGAGGCTTTGTTCTTCTGAGGCAATGTGGGTGGCAAGGCAGAGCCAAGAGTGGTCTGGGGCTGTGGCACGGGCTTGGACTCTAACACTGAGAGAGCTATAAAAAGGCAAAGAAAATATGTGCTTGTGTAATAGGAGCCTGGTGCTGTGAAAAAGAAATTCCTTGCACAGGAAGAGCAGGACACTGACTGGAGGGTTTTGGTGGGTCTGCCCCACTGGAGGGGGGCACAGCAGCTTAGGCACTGTGTAGAAGGGATCTGAATGTGGGAGAATGAATAGAAAATGTTTCTGCAGACAACAATATTTCAGTCTCTTCCTGGTGTTGATAAAGACAAAAATCCTTGATCCTTTCCTTCCAAGAGAGATCTGGTTTTGCCCTCACTAATTCCATGTTTTCTGCACAAATTAATGAAATAATCACCATGACTTTGATACTTTTCTAATAATGAATGAGTTTTAAGCTTCCATTTGGTATTGCACACTTAAGTAACATTTAACAGGTCAGAATACCACACAAAGTTAAAATATTTTGGATTTGTGCAGGAGATATCCTTGTGCAAGAGGAATTAAGATATAGTTTTGAATATGTTTGGTGCAGAACATCCCATTGATTTCCCCTAAATCCACTGTTTTCTGTGGTGTTCCCCTGGAACAAAATGGCAAAATGAACCAGAGCAGTAAGTCACACAGTCGGGCAAAATGCTGCAGCTATTGCTGCATGGATCCTCAAGCCCTGAAATGAGCTTAGGGACACAAAAAGCCATTCATATTACAAATTACCCTTTGCTTTTGAACTGTAAATTATCTTTATTATTAGGCTGGCCATGGTACTGCAATTATTAGGTGCCCTGTGTCTAAAGGTTTGAGCAATTAGAAGTCTGGGGTGACAGTCTCATGATACAGAGTGATAAAATATGTCCAGTCAAGACAAAGAGATGGTCTATATTCGTGTCTTCAGCATGTATCACAAGGAGCCTGGAAGCTGTGCTGCTCTTAAACATTTCAATTAGCCCTGACATGGCCACTGTGAGCCCACAGATTATCTCTGTGTTGCTGTTAAGTTTTTATGAGGCTTTCCCCTCAGATTACCCATTTTCACAGCAATCTATAAATCTGAAACTGCAACATCTGATTAATTCTCCCAGAAGAGAATAGTGAAGATCCAGATTTTTTCATTAATGAAGTTTATGCTGTTCTGAGGGCTCATATATTTCAGCCATTGTTTTACAGTTTTTTCCCCATTCTAATCTCTTTCCTAAGGTACCAAGGGAGGCAGGAGCTTCAAAATCACCCACTTCTTTGACCTAGAAAATTAGACTGACTTCTCTTGTATCCCCATTTTGTGAGATGGTGGCCATTCTTTGCTCTTTTCAGAGTGTACAAAGCTGTAGTGTACCAATATTATTTCATTTCTAAGAATTGCTTGGCATCACTTTTCTATTGAGTATTGTACAGTGTTCTTTTTAAGCACCATATTCCAAACTAAATGTCATGTGGCTTTGTGTATCTTTGAGCTTTGAGATCAAATGGACCCAAAAATGTAAAATGAAACTGAGCTGGATCTGCTACATATTTCCTGTTGTCAAATAGAAATTCTGAGAACCAAATACTCCTTCATTCTTCACAGATAGGGAAGCTGAGGAACAGATGTCTATTTAAAGGTATTCTGGTGGCAGACAGAGAAGAAAATTTCCCTCTCAATGTCTGTCTTATCTGGTGGGGAAAGCTGGATGATATTCATGTGGTATTTTCTTTGCCAAAGAAATTCTTTCACTGTAGTATTAGGTAAATTAGCTGAGTGATAAAAGAGAGATAACAATCCAGATGTCATGTGTAGCAATACCCTTTCAAATAACTTGTGAGCCCTTGAAGTCAAGCTTCCAGGTTTCTGTATGATAAAGGCCATCAAAAGATGGTCTTGGAAGAGCCAGGGAGATTTGTGTTGGAAGAGCAATGAGATTTGTATGTTGTTCTCTATGAGTCTTGTGTAGAGATCAAAAAACACATGGGCTAAATAACATCATTCCATAGAAAGTATTTTAGGAGTCTTTTTAAATGCTCTTGCAATGTGGCAATACCATGGCAATGATAAATTCCTGTTGCTTGGAATACTGTTCAAGCAATGACACTGTCCTGCAATTAGCCTCTGCTGCCCTTAACCTGGGCCTGCTGCATCCTGAATTACCCACCACAGGAAGCTCAGAGGGATCAAACAGGTCTGCTTCAGCCATTTTAGACTTGCCATCCTTTGTCCATTGAGTGGATACTGCATTTCCTTGCCTGGAGTGAGGGCAAGGTTTGCTTTTGTCTCACCCTCTCTGTGGTATCCTGCCAGCAGCGCAGACAGGAACGGGCCTGAAGCACGGGGTGAACCAGATCAATAAAAAGGTCAAACTGTGGCCCACAGATCATTCATGAGCCCCTAGAGAGGAAGTATTGGAAATCAGAAGTGTTGTCTAGGAATATGGTCCGTGAAATACCTTTTTGGTTTTATATAAATGTTGCAAACCTGTGGCCAAAGGGAATAACTCATCTTCATCCTTCTGTTTGCATCTAGTCTGAATCCTTCTGCTTTCGTGTTTTCCAAGTGGATTCCCACTAACATCTATCCTGAGACAACCTGAGACTGTACTCTGCCAGAATATTAAACAGCTCTTGAGATGCAAAAGCATTGGAGATGAACATTAGTGCAACTCAGACAAGAAGAAAGTCAGATTTGCTGCATTTGTAAGCAGCTTGGAAGTGTATTAAATGCAGACAGGTTTGTGAGCATTTTAATAAGCTTTGCTTATACTTTTTAAAGAAAAGAGCATATTGAGTTTCAATTTTGTAGGCTTTGTAGGGTTCTGGATGTTTTCTTTGCCTTTACTATTCTGTGAAACAAGGTAGATGAACACAGACATTTCCTTCCTGTGTTGTATGCAATTAGGGGTTTGTGTTTCTTTTGTTGGATGTGTTTATATGAAGGATACTTACCATATTACTCTACTCAGCAGCAGAGAGCCTGAAGCAGCCTGCCATGGTTTTTCAACCACATTATGCATATTGGTAGGAATGCCTGTCACCTCACATCTCATACCAAATCTGCAACTGCCTCACTTAAATTCAGCCTTCATTTGTTGTTCCTTCAGATTCCTTATACATCCTAGAAATCCATGTTAATAATGCAAGATGTAAATATGAGCATGTGAATGCTCATCTCGTGTATCAATTACTCAACAGATATAATTGGGTTATATTCACTATATGGAACTTAGAATATGAAATGTGCATCATGATGTTCTGACACATCAACATTTTCTGCATAACCTGTATTTTTCCATAATCCTCAGCCTTCCATAATTATGATCCTATACCTCTCTCTTCTCTTCAAAGTCTAATTCCTTTATCAGTCTCTTCCTTATTGGCATTTCCCTCTGCAAATTCTAACAAGAATTTTGTCTCAAATTTTCTAATAGAGTAACACAAATAAGATCAATCACAAGAATTGTTTGCAGTCTATATTAATCTCCAAGTCTGCTGCTGCTTCAGGTGAGAAGATATTCATATATGCCCAAAAGAAAGATTATCCACTTTTCCCCAAACACAGCATTGCTCTTTAAGATGTGTTGCTCCTTCAGACTTTGCCTCTCTTTAGGGCATCTGAGATTCTTTCCCAAATTGAGGATCATGTTAGACTGCTCTGTACTTGAGCAGTGTTTTATGACCATGATCATCTCAGCAGATAGTGCTGTCTCAACTCTAGAAATGTATGCATTGTGAATGATATCATTGTTAGAAAAGTTATCCTTTGATAAAGAGACAAAAAACCTGCTCAGCTTATTCAGGGGGTGGAAGGGGGATCTGCATCATTAAACTGATTAGAATGCTCCAGAGGGTCCTGGGTTTTGTGAAGGACTTAACATGGCCCTTCTAAAAGGGCTAGTGAGTTCCTCTGTCCCTTCCTCATTACTGTTCAATTCAACAAATCATTTTTTCTTTTCCTCTTTATTTCTTTATCCCTCACAATCCTCTGCTCCTTTCCCCTGCCAGCTGGTCCCTCAGCTGCTCCATTGATCTCTCAGCCACTCTGGCACTCCTGATATCAGACACAGTGGGAGGCAGAGTAGCTCAGAGATCAGCAGAGAGACCATTATAGAAGTGAATCCCAAAGCCCCAGCAAAAAAACCTGAATTTGTTCTTTTGCTCTCTCTCCCTGTAGCAATCCTTTTTGAAATGCTAGATTGGCATTTAAAAGTCTGATGTGTTTAGCAAAAGCAGAAATAGCTACTTTCTGCAGTTGTTTCTGTAGGGTTGGAGTTCTGACTAAGCTGAGGAAGCCACACCTTGTATTGTCATGAAAGTCCTGGGTCTGTCACCAGTCTTGGAGAGTCACTCTGTGCCCTTCTGAATGCCACATGACTGCAGGAGCAGTGTCTGCAACTTGAATTTGAGAGGTACTTAAGGATCAGTATAGGGTAGAGCAGGAAGGTTGTGTGAGAACAGATTTTGGAGACAGTTGTGTCATATCTCAGTTTTTTTCCATTTTGTTGACTGATTATTGTTTGTGCTGTGTGAAACAAATGGCATGGCAAGAATGAACTCGGACATGCCAGAATGATTTTACATAACTGTGTGTGCTTTCCACCCCCTAAAACATGAAAGGAGAAGCTGGTAGAGATAAGCTGTAGCATTTTAACAGATAGAACTGTGTTTGCTCCTCGTGTCATTGATGGTTAGGTACTGCAGGTCCATGTTCATGCTAAAAATCAGGATGTCAGTAGCTCTTGTTTTGACAGCTCTCAAGAGCAAGCAGCTGAATTTATTTTTAAATTTTGATAGTAATGCACAGTGCCAGTGGAGGTGCCACCATTGACTGTTTACTGAAAGTTACTCTGGCCCTAAGCTTTTCTACCCAGTGAGGTTTCTGTTGCCCTGATGTACCAATCCATATTCTCTCTCCTCTTCTGTGTCTCCCTGTCCTTCCTCTTGTGCCTGCACCAGGTTGTTGCAGACAAACTGGAAAAGCCACTTTATTCAGTAAATGAACTGAAAGCAGTGAAAGAGCCCTTGTCATATGACACGCACTGGTTTACACTATAGATCACAATAGTATTATTATTCTTTTCACAGGAAGGTTTTAGGATATTTCACAAGGATTATTTGTATCATTACTATTCTATCCAGATGCAGGACTTTGCTCAAATTCACCCAACAGATCAGTGGTAAAATCATAAATACCTGAGTCATCATCTTTTGCCCTGTGCACTAGTGAGAAAACTATGAGCTGAGGAATGCCAGACTTTGGGAATCCAAAATCTGTGGATCAAAAGTTAGCATGTGGTTACTTTTTCAGCTTGACCTGAGTCAGATCTTAAAACACCCATCTAAGTTATCAACATGTCAGTATAAGGATTTCACTGGGTTTTTTTCTGTAAATTAAGATATCCCATGAGTGGTAAAAAAAGGAGTGCCATTAGATTAAGCCACTTATTCATAAAGAGCTGTAAGAATGGGGCATGACAAAAGGGAAGGACAGTAGTAGTACACAGTTATAAGTGCCCTTAAAAAAACATTAATATTGTACAAGTGGTTTTGGTAACAGCTTAAGTATGTTTCCAAAGGTGTATCTTTATATTTACATATTAATTAGTGGACACCTAAGATCTTATGTTACAGGAATGTCTGTGGTGTTCATGTTTTATTGACAGACTATGGCATCCAAAAAAAGTTGCCAGACAAAATGGAAAACTAATTTGCATGGGGATTAATAGAACATAGAATTTCTTCTTCTGCCAAAGGTTTTATTCTTCACAACCCTGTGACAGTTAAGTGTGCAGGGCCAGAGTAAAACCCTGCCACTGCTGTGCCAGAGGCTGCTGCAGGAGCTGTGTCACAAACACTGCAACAACTTATGTAGAGATTTTTTCAGTTAGAAAGTTTCTTTTCTTTGGAATGAATGCCGCAAACCGTATGTGATAATGAGTTGTAAACAGAAGGTACAATTTGAGTTCTTCTGAATTTTGAATAAGATATCTTATATCTGTTTTTGCACATAATTAGGATTCAAAGTGTTTGGCTAATTAGTATTGGCTTGCGCCTGTCTTAAAACTGGTACTGCTGTATTCAGCACATTGAAGAATTTACTACCGTGACACGAGATATTGGCACAGAAAGTTTGATGCAGTTGCCAGACTGTAGCTGTCTGTAGCCCTTGAAATGTCCTGTGTTGTCTGAGAAATCCATATCTGGGCAGGCCATGCTGTTTGGTGGCAGGATCTGAGGAGCTGATGGGATCCTCAGATGCACAGGGATGTGCATTTGAAATGGCATTGGGTATCTCTGTCAAGGCACCATAATAAAGTTCAGCTTCTCTGAAAGCAGATCACTGGTGTGGCCCAGGAACATCTGGCAAAATTCAGGACAGGGGATCAGGATTTCCCTCTTAGCTATGCCATCAACTCAGTTGCGTCTCTTTCTTCATATGAACAGAAATAGGAATTCCTATCATACTTTCATTTGTAGTCTTTGTATAGTACTTTAAAGATACAAAACACATCATAAATATTATATGCAATGCAATAATTTATGGCAGTTAAATAACACTATGAAATTGTCTGGCTTTCTGTGCAAAGAAAGGAATTAACCAGGGTGATTCATTGCTGGGGACTCTGAGCTCTGCATCAGTTCCAAACAAGTGGTGTTAAAGGGAAACTCTGCTGGCAGTGAGCTGCCTTTGTGGAGATGTGAAAGGAGAGTCTTGATCACTGTTATTAAAGAAGGGGTGGTGCTTTCAGTTAACACTGGTGTTCAGGCCATTTCCAGCTGAGACAGTTTGTTATTTCTATGCACCTATTTCCCCCATGGAAGTGCTAATTTCATAGCTGGTCAAATGAAAGAAATCAAAAACTATGAGGTTTGATATAGACTTGTAAAAAATTAAATTTTGCTTTATATGTTCTTCTTTCTCCCCTCTGAATTGTTTCTGTACACTATTAATTAGTCCCTATGTTCAAAAATAAAAGGATCCTAATTCCTTTAGCTGTATAAAGGGTGCATTTGCAGTTATCTTGGAAAGTTTTGGAAGGAAGAAAAAAATTTTTTGACATCCAAAGAATTAGTAGGGACTCTCAAGTTTGACATGCCCTTATCTTTTCAAAGCAGAACAAGGACACTCAGTTTGCTTACTTGAAAGTTGAAGCCCTTTTTGGAAAAGCCTTTCTAAAACAACAACAAAAAAAAAGAGTATTTTTCTTATGAGGATATAAGAAAGATCAAGTGCAATTTGCTCTCAATGAGTTTTGAGTTTTCCTTCTAACTGTGCATCTTACATCATCTAGTTCTTGTAAAAATGCATTGCAAAGTGGAGCTGGCATAATGACATCTGTAGGAAAGTAGATCTTAATTAGTTAGAGATATTTTGGGGGCAGCTGATAGTAATTGTCTGACTGTCCCATCTGGTCACTGAGGTCAGTATCATTTAGCACTATAGGCTGTGTAAATATTTGTCTCTCAAGCTGATTCAGCCGGATATAACTGGTGGGATTATGCCCTTGACTGATACAGCTATTTTCTAAAGGCACAACCCTTACTTAAAATGGCTGATGTAGCTCAACAAAAGTTATGACCAAGCTTTTCAGATTTATTCCAGTTAAAGTTTAGCTCTTTTAATTCAAATACTAATTTGTCATTAGATTATACTAATTTTACTTGCTTTCCTGGCTGCACTTTATTTTACTCTACCATGGTTCTGTGTGATAAATCAGAAATAAAATACATTTTACGCAACCCTCTTATTTCACAGAGGTGAGGAAAATTATTATTTTCTCTTGGTATTTTTTCCTTTTCCTTTTTTCTAGTTACATAAAAGTTATCAGCTACCGGCACATCATGCTGTAACTCAAAACAAAATTATATGTTTCCATTTTCATTATAAATTAAACAATCTGGAAGAATTACGTTGGAAGCATATGATTTAAACCACCCACCTCTCATCACAGATCTTTGGATTACAGGGGTCTTCAGATTCTTTTAAGGGAAGGTCAGAACAATGACATCTGAATGATATTTAGCTTGAATGCTTGTGCTTTGTCTATGCCAGACTGCAGCTTCTGGGATCTTTGGGCTGCTGTGAGAAAAGAGCCAGGTTTTCCATGGGAGATTAGTGAAATAAGTATTTTCTAGATTACTTTCTAAGAATCTATCCCAAATATATGTCTAGAGCTGCAGGTTGATCCTTTGGACTCTTTTAATGTTGTTTCTGTGTTTCACTGAGATTCTATTCCATTTAAGCACCCAAATCTCAAAATGAAGTGCAGTTAATGTAATATTAAGGTTGCACTGGAATTTTTTTCCAGAAGGTAGTTTTACTTACATAAATAACATTGATTTGCAAGCAGCATTTGCAGGCTTCTTGTTTTCTTGAATTCATCTGTTGTTGGTTTAAAAAAGCAGGCTTGGGATCATACAATTTACCCTAATCTCTGATCTCAGTAAACTTCAAGGCGTCTCCATGTGAGGATTTCTACTGATGATGGGTGACAGCCTAATGTGTCCACCTCTGTTGTTAAAACTAGAGATCTGGAAAGTTCTGATCCTCTAAAATAATGCACTGAAATTTCCTTACAAGCCTGTACTGTAAAACCAGAGCTATGGAGAGAATTTTTCAAAATGTAATCTAATGCAGACGCTTTTTTGAAGTCTATTGAATTTGAAACTTTTGACCCCAGCTATTTTCAAAAAGGAGATATTATTTTGGAGGAAAATTAAGGTAAAACCTGAGTATAGAGTTGAAAAACCTTCAAAACAAATATATTTTATTTTCTCTTAATCTGTGAAAGTAGGAATTTTCAATAGATGGACACACAGATTATGCTCTGTGAACCAGAAAAAGTAAATTGTCTAAGGTACAATTCAGAAATACCTACATACCCTTTTTTCAACTTTAAAACCAACAAAGATAAACCAAAAAAATTGTTTCAGCATTAATTATACAATGAAAGGAAGAATTATTTAGAAAGTATAATCTCCTCAAACCAGTGGGATATTAAAATGGAAAAAAGTTAGGCTTATCAGTTACTTATACAGAAACTATTGTGTGTAAAAAAATCATATTCCGAAGCCATAACAAAATAAATGAATAAGCATGAAGAGGTGGTTTGTTTTGAGGGAGCTTTGTTTTTTCTGTTTGTCCATATAAGTAATGATTCCCTTTTTAATGGAAATACAGAGCATTTTCTATTGCCTGGCATGTAGGACATATACAAAAATGGCACATTAAATCCAAGTATTATGCTTTAGCTGCCTATGAGAACAAGTGACATAGCAGACACAATGGTGATCTTCACTCAGATTTCAGAGTGTGCTCTGCTTCCCAAATAACTCAGCTGCAAAACAGGAGTGCTCTGGAGGCAGGGGGCTCGATGGTTTGGTTTACAGTCTTTTAGTTTATTTAGCAAGCTAAAATAACAATTGCTTTGTAGTCAACTTTGTGGAACAGATAAACAATAGTGACAATTTCATATGATGTATACAGACAGAAGAGGTTATCTGCACCCCCTGAGTGATGGAGCTTGTCATATTCCTTTCTCCAGTAATGCACAAGGTTAGAAATCAATGTCTTAATCATGGGCAGCTCTGGGCAATTCAGATATATCACACACAAACAGGCTTCTAATTACATTTAAGAAATACATATCATACATATATAAACTGACATAAATATCAGAGTGGTGTTGCTAGCTGTCAGAGTGGATAAGTCTAATTCCCTGGGCGGCCCTTGGCAGGTTCAATACCTGCTCCGGAGGTGCTCTGAGCAGCATTATACGGCTGATTGAGTTATGACAGCTCCAACCCAACAGGGAAGCTGGGCAGGAAGGAATAGCCCGGGCTGCAGACAAATGATGATAAAGTGATCACTTTAAAGAACAATCTCCATAATATTTCATGCTCACTGCACGGTGTAAAGGCAGCTTTGACTGCGGGGCTAACTGCTCTATCAATTGATTTGATTCACTGCTGCAGCTACTCCCAGTCATAATATTTCAAATAAATGGTACCGTGGATAGAAATAATATCTGCATCAATATTAACCCTGAAAGGACTAATGGACACAAGCTATAATTTCCTGGACACCCTAATAATGCATTTTGACTGGGTTTGGCATAGAATGATTTTTCTTTCCCTTTTTTTGCCCTTTTTTTTTTTATTTTAATAAAAACAGTGTATTGTTTACTTAAACTTTCCTTTTATGGCTATAAAAGAAGAAGCTTTGCAGCTTAGGCCTCATTCCTAGTCTCAAGTTTCATTTTAAAGGAAATTCTGCTAAATGTTATTTTGAAGTTTTTGTTTATAGCCGAATAAATGGTATTAAAATTACACAAAATATGTAAATGAAAGAAAAGGCATTTTTTGGGTCTGTGTATTATATATAATTTGTCTGTGCATGTGTGTAGAGACAGGGGTAATAGTACTCAAATTATTTACTAAGTTATATTTAAAACAAACAGAAAGGAATTTTAAATTAATTATAAATGAGAATGAAGTCAAGAAAGTATTTTCTGGAAACACAAGGAACCAGTAAATTGTAATGATTATACAGGATGTTAGGGGCTTTTTTTTTCCTTTAGAAATAATAAGTACCGTATGAGACAGACTTAACATATAAGAAGTACAAGTGAATTTATGAGTTCATAATCCTAAATCAAACCTGATTTCTATTTTCCATGCAGTTTTTCACATACTCTGTAACATAATGGATGTTTATTCTGTTCTTTCATTCATAACACCCTGTTGACATTTAAGTCCCTTCTAAAGATCTTCTGTGCTTATTGTGAATCAAGCTGACAAGTATAAATTGTATAATTTTATTATTGTTATTCTTTTTCCACTACTACTGACTATCTGACTATCATTGGATTGCACATTTTAAGGTCAGAGCCATTTCCAAATATTCAGAAACTGTTTGAAGAAACACTATCAATGAGTGCTAACAAGAAGTAGACTGAATGTGCTCTTTCTCTGGTTATTAGTTTGTATCTGCTTAAGGATTGTCTTTATCAGATTCTCTGGATTTTCTTATTTGTCCCTTAAACACTTACTATAAATCAGAGCAGGAGATACTTAGGTTTGAATCTCATGAGGCTTGTTTAAATTTAAAGCTTAAACAGAGAGAGGTATTTTATGAACAGTCCTTAGTGAATGCTCCAAATGCAACACTTCACCAACCTCTGAAGTGGTCTTAAACAGGCTTCAAAGGACTTCAATTTATAGTTTTCTAGAAGATCTGGGGAATATTTGTGTTTCTTAGGAGGCAGAATAAAACATGAGGTTCTTAGTGGGTTTGGAAGGCTGGCTTGAATCTGAAATTGAAAATTATGGAAGATTGGCATTGGCCTAACTCCACTATTCCCACCACTCTAATAAGCCACAAAAGCAGTGTTTTCCTCCATTCTACATCTGAGTAATCAAGCAAGCTCATCATGTTTGTTGCTTGTACCTACAGATCAATATCAAATTTTACCAGAAATGCAAGCACAGGACTTAAGTAATACATTTCTTTTTAGTTGTGGTTGGGTTTTTTTTTTGAAGCCTATGTCAACAGTACATGTCACCATTATGTTATTGCTACACAAAGTCCTGTTGGAGTTCATATTTCTACAAGAAAAACTGCAACTACCTCTTTGGTTTCCTGCTTACCTTTGCTCTCCTTCCTGAAAAAGTTTCTTCCTCCTTGCACGCACTGCATGAGAGTTGTTTTGTTTCTCCATTTCAGTTCATTTTCTGCAACTTCATCTGGTATCCTTTTTATACTTATATCAATGTAATTATTGAATGGTTTAGGTTGGAAAGGGCCTTGAAGATCATCTGGTCCCGACACCCTGCCATGGACACCTTCCACCAGACCAGGTTGTTCCAAGCCCCAAACACTTCCAGGGATGAGGCAGCCCCAGCTGCTCTGGACAACCTGTGCCAGGGCTGCAGCACCCTTATAGTAAATATTTTTTCCCAATATCTAACAAAAATCTACTCTCTTCCAATTTGAACACATTCCTCCTTGTCCTGTCAGTAAATGCTCTTGTAAATAGTTTTGCTCCACCTTTCCTGTAAGTTCACTTTAGGTATTGGAAGGCTGAAATTAGGGCACCCTGAAACCTCTCATCTAGGCAGGATCCTAATTCTCTCAGCCTTTCCACATAGGAGAAGTGCTCCATCCCTCTGATTAACTTGGTACCCCTCTGGACGCTAACATTTGTCATTATTTGGACCATATCTTTCCAACATAACTCTATATGTGTGTAACCCTTCATCATACAAACACAATTTAACTTGGCCAAAAAATTGTTCTAGAATTTCTACTTATTGCTTTCATTCTGTCTCTGCTCTGTTGAATTACTTTCTGATGATGTACTGTAAATAAATTTCAGGCTTCACCATTTGATCAGAATGGTCAATTGACTAGAGTCAGAATGGCTGGGGTTGGAAGGGGCTTTTTAAGTTCCCCTAGTCCACTCCCTGCAATAAGCAGAGAGGTTGCACTAGCTCTTCACCAGGGTGTCCTTTGCTTGCACTTTGCTCTTCTTTCTCTAAGATACAATCCACAAATACAAACTCAATATTATCCCTCTAAAGTAGAATATGCTGGCCTGTCACCATCTAATATTTCTCTATGGATCTTCAATGTATCACAATTAGAGCAGAGTTTTAAACTTCTGCCAAAAACTGTTTACAGCAACAAACTACTTTTCAGTATATCTGCTGTTGACTGCAGCGTCCAACATCCTGGTGCTGTCCCTTGCTGTCACCATCCTGTATTCCAATATTTGATGTCTACACCATGTCTTGATCCTGTTGATTATTTTAGAAAACTATTTCTGAAAGAGCCTATCCTGGCCCATTTGCAGGCTAAACTTTTTCCAATTCTCATCATCCTCCTTTAATTTATTGCTTGAAATAGAATATTGCTTCACTTGTGCATGATCAGAAACCTTTTGTAAAGTATGTTTACCCAGACAATTTCTTTCCCTCCTCCCTTGTTTTTCTTCCATTAGCTCCATCACACTTGTAGTAAAATACTTGTTTTCATGTTCACTCTTTCCTTTCCTGTTATCTATCATCCTGCTCTCAATATCAAGATATCATATGCCTCACTAATCTTGATGAGTAATGAGTGCCCAGTTTCCACCTCCCACTTGTTACTTCTTCCTGTGAGCATTTCTCTCCTGTCAGCCTTCCTTATGCTTACAAGGAGCTTGCCATGAACATTTGCTGAAGTATTTCATTGTTGTCTTACAAAGCCCTGCTAAAATTTCTCTTTGGCTTTAGGTATAAAAATTGATTATCAAGCTTACAGCCTGAAATCTTGCCAAATTATATACGAGTATTTGATTTCTTGCCTTTTCATCAAATTGTTGTTTTTTTTTTTCTTTGAATACTCCCCAATCTGTCTGTATCACTTTTTATACTGGGGTTATAAGTTGTTGGGGGTGAAAACTGTCTTTTTCAGTATTTGCACAGTAGCACACCCAAGAGCACTGTAGCAATACAAGTACTTAATAATAATATTATTAAAGGTAAGTTGTGACATAGTCTGTGTGCCAAGGTGTGCCCTAGCAGCCAGGAGGGCCAAGAAAGTCCTGGGGGCATTAGACACATGCTGTGACCCTGGGGGACAGTCCTGTGCAGGGCCAGGAGTTGGACTTGAAGTTCCTTGTGAGTCCTTTCCAGCTCAGCAGATTCTATGATTCTGTGAAAATTGTGAAATTTAAAAAAAAAAAAAGTGATTTATTTATTTTCAAATATGAATTATTTAGGAGATCTAACTTCCACATTGGAGTCTGAGACTTAATACTGGTTTCAGATGTGACAACACAAACACAGCTTCTGGACTGGGCCAGCAATGTGATTTTTAAGACTGATAAATTATGGAGTTGCATCCATTTTCCAGCTAATGTAGATGAAGTGTAAATACTTGATGATAACTGAAATGCATCCCTTTACAGTATTGTAAATGAGGAGGTGGAAAGACCCTCGATATTTTAAGGGCCAAAGAGAATCACGGGAGCAGCTTTAAAGATTAATTCCTTGTGTCTAGTGTAAAACAAGATTAAATTAGCTTGTGTGAGCTGCTGTTAGCAGATGCACTATTACATTATGCATGATTCCTGACTGCTCGTAGCATGAACAAACTGCACAGTGTTCCATTAGTGATTTTCAATGCTGTGCTAAGCTTTAAGTCACATAGACAGGCCAATGTATTGGGTTTACTTTGTGGATGTGTTTTCCAGGCAATTTCACAACCTACCTGATCACTGTTATTGATTGACCGCATTTGAAATGGATAAAAGAATTAACCTGTGTAAGGGTAGCAGAATGGGGTATATACAGTATCCTATATACTTAGGAAAATCAATAGTCCTCTAATGTAGAAAATTTAACCAGACAAGACAAAACCGTCTTCCCACTGCATCAATCCTCATGCTCCCTCCCAGAGTAAAACATTATGGTTATACCATATATTTTTAATGTGTTTTATCCTTTGATGCTTCTCTTTTTACTCCCTGCTGTAACCTTGTAGATGTACTCACGTGCATACTGTAAAACAAACTGAGGAGCTCCTGAACAGGTCCATTTTTCTCCTCTCATGCCCACTTTCCCTTGAAGTGAAAAATAGGCAGCTATACAAATCTGGAGACCTGTTCCATCCTTCAAGGGTGTAGGCATATTCCTGCTTTCTGCCACTTTCCTTCTTGACTCATATCTTGTCCCTCTGCTCTTACATTCATTGTGCCTCTGCAAGTTCCATCTCCTACTTATGACATCTTCCTACCCTCTTCTGCTTTAAATGATCATGAGATGCACACAAACACATTCTTAGTGCCTTTGCCTCATCACACCTACTTTTCAGGCTCTCCAGCTAAACAGTGCTGCTTTTTGTATTCGAGTTAATCTTTCCAGTACTGGCTGATGAAATGTTTGTCCCTGAAAACTGAATAAGTCAAATCTTGTAAACCAAATATTTTTGTGGAAAACCCTCTAATGTTATGGCTACTTGAAATCTTCACCACAAACGTGACTGAAGCTATCATCAGAGTTGTTATTTAGCCTTATAGTGAGTTTTTACATTTTTGTCATATAGATGGGTTCAGAAATAAGCTTTAGTACAACTTTAGTTGGATTATGCTTGTTCCCCAAACATTAAACATACCAAACCTCTGGGTGTCTGTGAATTCCTGCCTTCTTGGCCAACCCCCTTTCCTCCTTGGCTAACTCTCCCTATTCACAACCTCCTCTAAAGGAATAGCCACCCAGAATGGCATTTCTGCCTCTGCTTTCAAGAAACCCAGGATACTTCAGGAAGAAAGGATTGAGAAGCAGTGGTGCTGCTTAGGCTGTGCTTATTCCATGAGATGGGAAAGAAAAGGATAAAAAAGGGGATTTGCTATGCAGTTTTAGAATGTGCTTCCAGTCTACTGGGTTTTTTTTTGTTTGTTTGTTTTTTTGTGGTTTTTTTTGTTTGTTTGTTTTTTGTTTTTGTTGTTTTTTTAAAAAAAAACTAGGAATCTCAATATTGTGTTCTGGTTTGGAATAAATGTTTCTCAGAACCCTGTCCTAAAATATGCAGTAAATTAATCTATAAACTATATTAGAAGGTTGATTATAAAGAATAATATAGATTGAGCTGGTGCAGATGCTGTCTTTTTGCGTGGAGCCCAAACTCCATGCCTGTCTTTGCATTCTGTTGTATAGTTTTGCAATATTTTTTTTTTCTGTAACCTTCTAAGCTGGTGACTTGCACTTCAGAAATTTTTTTACTAATTTCAGCCCTGATGGTCCCTCCTGCTATGCCCTTGTTCTCCACAGACTTGCCTTGTAGAATGGTGTTAGAGTGGTTGCTCACTGAGCTAATGTTGTGTTAGCTAATGACTTTAATATGAACTAGTAAAATTACACAAAACTGGTCACATTTCTTGGGGGCAAAATTGATTGCAGAAGTTACTACGTGACTTCAAAACACCATTATTATTGTTTAAAGGAACCAATAACTCAAGACCCATTTTTTTTCACACAAGCCAAAGGGACGTAGAAATTAGAAAAGACAAATCAATCACAGGGCTTTATATTTGAACTCTTTCTGCTCAACTATCTGCCCAGACAGGATCAGCTTGGGTGGTAAGGTCAGTGGGGTGACAGAGCTGGCCAGCAGTGTCACTGCTGTACCAACCCACGCCGTCCAAGAACAGCGTGATGACAACAGGACTTACAGGGGACTCACCAATATGCCCAGGAGTACTGCAAAGAGAAAACCAGGCTTCCCTCAAATGTTAATATTCCTCAAAGAGAAAACAATACTCTGGTTCATAGACATTTAAGAGATATCCATGCAATTTTTAAGCGGTCAATGTAAACAAATATCCCCTCAGAAAGCAAATACTTTGTAAAAAAACCTCGCTATTGACATTAAGCAGTTTCAGAGCAATGCAGTAGATACTGAATCAAAGACCACTAAAGTTCTTTATTGCTGGGGGGAAAAGGTCCAAATATTGCTTGGCAAATTACTGTTTGCTAGGGGCACTATTACCAGTTGACACAATCATTGGTCAGCAAATTGGTCACATTATCGGTTAGTAAATTTGAGAGTGCAGAATTATTTATTGGTAAATTAGAGATGGCAGAATTATTGGTTGGTAAGAAAAGAATTGCAGTGATTGGTTAGCAAATTAGAAATGCTTGGTTTTGTCTGTGGATAAATCAAGGTTGGTCAGATATTGGAGGCCAAATTAAAGATGGCCACGTTATTTATAGTTGCTCTGGTAAATGTTGAAATCCTGCTTTTTTTGTTACAAGCAAATAAACATTAGGAGGGTTTGCTTCTTTATTTTTTTTTCTGATTTATTCTTTTGCAAGAATGTCTGTGGGTATTAATATGGAAATAAACAGACACTTTTGCTCTCTTACTTTTTAATGGAACTACGTGTTAGCTGAAATTACACAGAGTGCCAGGGGACTTCTGAAATTGTTTTTATGAAGTGAATATTAAAGAAATGTGTTATATTTCCAGAGCTAAAAACTGCAGCCTTTGCAATTCCGGTTCTAAACTGGTGCAGTGCAGGCAGAACAAGCTATTCCTCATGGAATATATTCCTCATGATAGCTGGCACCAGGAGGAGCTGGTGATGTGGATCCCTTCTGGAGAGGCTTCCTTGCTGCTGCAGAAGAGCTGTAGTCCTGCTTTATTTGTCTGTGAACTGAAAGCAGCAAAGATATAGAAGAGCAATGCCTGCAAGGCAGTAATTTCTGTGAGGTGGGGGGATTTCTGTGGGCAGTGGCTTCCAGCTGCTGACCTTCCTTCACAAAGCCTCCAGCACTGACAGAGTCAGTATCCAGGTGCTGTTCCCAGGCACTGATGGTTTCTGCTGCAGAGCTGCAGCTGGAATCACCACAGACCTGCTAGGCAGCTCTGAGAGCAGCTGGTTTTAATGTCATTGCTACCAGAAATGATAGAATCTTCCTATTGAAATGAAGTACTGCAGCAGAAACTGTTTTCTGCCGTTTACACGTTCTCATTTTTTTGAGGTTTTTCTTCTGTGCAGAACTTCTACTTAAAAGAAATCTTGCTTTTGTACAGTGTTAGAGTAATTCTGAAGAATTACTCATACTAGGATCATGCTAGAACACTGTGAGAAAAATCTATTCACTTGATGAACTTTGGAAATAGTGCACAGAACAGGATGGTTCAACAATTAAATAATTTTAGATTTTAACAATGCTGAAAACAATAATAGAATATGTGTTAAGAAAAATCCATGGCTGTTAATATAGCTGTTGAATTTTACAATGGAAAATGATGCTAATTAATCAGATTTACTTTTCCAAAGGGACACTATATAATGCTTTTGACAATAGTACAGATGGAGTCAGGGAGGATGCATTTTAAAACTTTAGGAAAGTCTTAAATTTTGAAACATTAAAATTTGCTTTTTAGATGAACTCCTATAACAACAATGCCCCTACCTTTCTTGTCTACTAATTCTGCCAAAAATGATGTGTTTATTTGGAAACAGTAAAATATGTCTGACATTTTTAAGACACAGCAAGGGGGGATTTTTGCAAAAGTGAAGGGGGTGAAAAGGAATTTTTATCGTGCTAAAGAAGCAACACAATCAAAAGATATCCAAGTTTTATAAATCTCCTGGATTGAGATAACATATACTGCTCATTTTTTGGTATTTTCATTGAATCCAAAAGTTAGGACGTGGAATACACCAGAACACTTCTGTAACACAATAATTGTTCAGCATTGGGTCCAGCTTGAACGGTTCATCTGGAAAGTTTTAGCTGAAACCATCATAATTAATTAGAAATGGTTTTATCAGTTCAGAAAAAAATAATTGTAGGACTCCCCCTTACCCTGGGTAGAGGCCTGCATGATCTCCTCTCCATAAATGAAATTAATCCTGATGGTGCCAACCCCATTCTGCTCCCAACTCTCAAGTGGGCTCACCCTGTAAGGCATCCCAGGCTGGCTGCTGCATACCTTGCAGTCCTTGCAGTGGTGATTGGCTTCACCATACTCGAATTCATAATCAGATTTTCTCAAAATCCGGGGTATTCAACTGGGATAGATTGTCTTCAGTTGTTATTCAAAGGCAGCATGAGGCAGGGAGTACAAAAGAGCAGCCATGGCAAAGGGAAGAAGTGAAGATGGTATGGAAATAAAATAGAACTTGTGGATGACAATATTTTTACTTCCAACAAAAGCCAATAACTTGTAACAGAAAACAGCTCAGTGCAGGAAGAGAGAGGCAGGCCATTAACCTTTTGTTAGAAAACACTAGAGTTTTGGTTTATCACTATTTCAAACATAGATGAGCAAAGGATTTAACAAGAAACCACTGGTTGTACTTTCAGCTGGTAAAATCAAATTCAGAGGTAAGCTGATTCCTTAAGCTGTGTTCTTTCCAGGCTCAGTGCAAAAGATGGAATAAATCATTTTACTGGGACTCAATGGGTCTACCTCTCTTTTCAACTTTTTGTAAGAGACAAAATCATATTTTTTAATTTGAAGAAATTATTATTGTTGTCAGGTTAAAAGCATCAATACTATGTCTGACACTATCAATTAGTTCAATTACATAAATTAGCTAAAATTTAGCTTAATAGTGGGAGTCTTCACAAAATATGAAGCCTATAATACAAAGTTTGACATTTATAGGCAGAAAATCTTTGTTCTGACTGTGACATTCTGAATTTCCATTTTGCTGGTATTCACTAAGCACTGCATAAACTGAGACTTCTGGTTTTAAATGTAGGTATTTCTAATCAAATCTGCACCCTGTGGTTAGGTGAGATATGTCCTGTGATATTGCCTGTGTCCCTTGATTAAAGAAATTATATAATTGCACCTCTTTGAAAATTCTCTGTTCTAAATGTCAGTTTTACATTTTACAGTTCTCAATTTTTACATTGTTGACTGATTTATGTAGTGTTTCTAGTAAAACTCTAGACATAGAATGTTTCACTTACATTACCAGCAAACCTATTTTTTTTTTGCAAGCATTTGCCTTTTGCAATACAAATCACTGGCAATTCAAGTATTACAATCCCTGCATTTCTAGAGAACATTTGAGAATTTTCAAAATTATTGTAAGACATTTCATGAAATGAAAAAAATGAAAAGCTCTTTAGATTTTTTTGTGCCAGAAATTTCATTTTTGCAAGAGTGCACAAGTTATCATTAAAAATTTGAGGCAATGCTACATTATTGTTGTGATAATGGCCAAACAGGTGAAGTTCAAAATCTAAGAGCCTGAGATGATTAAAATTTTTTAAATATATCATTTGAATGGGATAACATGAAATGTCTTTGTCTGGCACACATACAGATCATAAGATAACTTCTAAAAATAAAAATAAATTTAAAATTGTATCCTTTTTGCCAGTTGTGGACATTTGAAAAGCTACAGGCTATTCAAATTGTGCTGTGAATAGACCATTCTCCAGTGTAAGCAGAACAAGTTCTTCCCAGGATTCAAATAAAATATTTTTCATCTTCACTGTGAAGAGCTTTTTCCTCTGCTTTTCTTTATAGGAATAAAAGGCCTTTCTGTTCTTTCAGTTGGGCGACCTCTGCCTTTTAGGGAGAAATGTAGTTTCTGCTCCACTCACCCATTACCACCACCCAGAAATTCTGCAGCTTCTGTGCCTGAGCCAGGTGAACAATTGGTTCAATTGGGGATGGGAAGGAAGAAAATTGAAGTATGTGTGCACACATTTGTGCTTTTTCTAGCAAAGAAGTCAGGAAGATTTGTGATCACAAGAAAAAGATCTTAAAACACCTTTCAGGTAGAAATGGACACAATTTGTAGTATAGCAATGTGATTGGGATTTAATTTGAACGTTTACTGTTAAATGGCTCAGGCAGTTTTGCAGTTGCCAAAAGAATACACTTTGTGCATTCAGATGTGTAATGCCCAGTCTGCAGCATCAGTCACAGTCCATTTAGGTGATTTTGTTACACTGCACTTCATCAGAATTTCACTAAACTGTCTCAGCAGCTCGTAGAACAGAGGTTTGGGTTGTTTTTTTAATTAGTTACATTTTCAAATAGTATTTGTTAGGTATTCTTCAAGTTATCCTGGACATACCTTGCACTTGAATAGTGGAATTGGAGATTTGAAGATACAGGGGGTTCTTAAGCCCAAAGTCATCCTGGGCAAAATCTAGCCCAGCTTGTTGTGATTTGCTGGCATTTGGAGATTTAAGGGCTGAGACTCTTGTCATGGTACACTTGTATTGCCCCTGGTATAGGTGCAAATAAACAGATTTAAAAGGGGCACAGTTTTGACAATACTTATAGAAACAATTATTCTTTCATGTCTAACAATTTCTTCATTGTTAGTTTGTAGATGCATCATGTCTATCATGTATTTCAGATGTTGTCATTATGGATATGGCATCATTCATAAGAGTTGTGCATTGTGTGCTTTGGTTCAAATACACCTGTCTGCACTAAGTTATTAGGAAGTTTTAAGATGCATATGCACTTTTTAAAATATGCAGATAATATTACTTCTCTCCTTCTAAAAATTGACTAATGATTGACTTTAGGCAATAGTATACCTATGTTCCTGTAATCTGTGTGTTTTATTTAAATTGAACAAAATTATTTTCATTATGTAAAAAGTAATAAGTAAATTAAAGGGAAAGCCTTTGTAGGCTGCTGTTTTCATTATGTCCTAACCTTAAGTAGAAAGAAAGCCAGGCCAACTAGTTGTTCTTGCTTTTATTAAAGTTCCTGTTGGCAGAGCACTGATGGGACACATTAATCTTAGCATTAATGCTGCGGAAAAGGGGCTTAGAAGCCTCGGATGAATAAATCATTCCAGAGCCCATTTGGATCTGTTGGCACCTTCCCTGTTATGTTGTTGCTGGATAAAAAGGCTTCTCTAAGTGTTAAAGGGCTGGATAACACAATTGGCTTATTGCAGAATGGCCCTCAGTAATTTGTGAGTGTGCTGAGGGGGGTAGCAAGCAACGGGGCAGGGTGGTTTGGGCACGTGGGCTGGCACTGAGGAAAGTAAAGACATTTTCTTCTGTCCCCAGTAACCTGTGCAGTCCTTGTCCCTGGGGACAATAGTGCTAGTGGAGCTTCCAGCCTTGCTCTGAGGTACTTGTTGACACTAGAGAGGAAGAAGAGTAGTTGAAATGTTTCCTATTTGTGTTACTTCATTAAAATTTTTGAAGCCTCAGGAATGAGCCATTTATTTTGCAATTCAAAAGCCACATTATCCATTCATCTTTCACTTGAAGACTGTAGCTGAATATGCAGAAAGGTAAAATCATCAGACTCCAATAGTAATTTTTTACTTCAGGTCCTCCATATCTTGCTCTTTTGTGGTCAGCTTTTGGGGTTTTTTCAGTCCCTTTGTTTCTGTAACACACTCATCTATTTGTGGTTGGCTCAGAAGCCCCTCACTGCTCTGCTTCATAAAACTGCTCTCAGGACTCTCCTTCATAACACAGCCTCAGAAATGGGTTTTGGCTGCCATTCTCCTTGGCCTGTCCCAGATTCAATTCAGATACAGTTCTGTACATCTTCAGTGTAGGATGCAACCAAAATGTGTCTCCATGAGGTTTCTGGGGTGGCCTGGGTGCAGGAGCCCAAGGAAAGGGGAATGACCAGTGAAGCCAGAAAGTTCACAGCAGTTTCACCACCCAGCTCCCGAGGCCAATCAATCAGCGCCTGCTGTGATGTGTTTTCACTGGCCCCAGGTGGGCTTTTCTGTCCTCTGGAGCTTTCTATGCACTTAAAAATTAATGGGGTGGGATTGGTCTCTGGGTGCTTTTCCCAGTTTCCCAGAGCTTTCATTGCTGTTCCATGAAGCAGTGGCTGCAGAGAGCAGGGGAAGGTTGTCTATGGCAGTAGCTACACATTTTCAGGAACAGCCAGTGAACAATTGCATGCTACAATTTACACTCTCTTCTCTGGTCTGTCCTTAACTGATGAAACAGCTATTATTAGCCAGGCAATAGACAAATATTTGAAATAGGCATATCAAAGAAGATCTGGAGAATAATGCGTGCTACCATCTATTAAGCATTTCACGCCCTCAAGAGATGCACTGAAGTGTAGAAATTCAAGCTATGTCACTGTATTTTTACCTGACACATTTGCTGTTGAGACAGCTCTATTTTCTCAGTGATTTTATTCATAAAACAAACTTGTTTTATAAACAGAGATAATCTTTAATGCAGTGGATGTAATGTTCAACAATTATTTTGGATAACTTTTAGTTGTTAGCGCAAATTGCAAATAAAATAATATTAAAACAGAAGAAAGATTGAAAATAGCATGAAATGCCTCAATACATTTTATTTTCAATGAAATAATAGACTATTGCTTTACCAGTTCTAACATAAATGGAATCATTTGAAAGCCATCAACCTGTACATGTGCTGTAATAGATAGAAACCTACTTTTTTAAGTCATCTGGGTGCCAGTGGACTTGAGAAGGAAACACTGCTTTTCATATTCATGTGGTCCTTGTAAAGCTGCTGGTTAGCAGCAGTTTACAATTTAAAAACTCAAGCAATGAGCAGTATGTGGTAATGGAGCACCAGAAACAGAAGGGAGAAGACAAAAGTCACTTGTGCTTGTTCAGAATGTGATTTTCCCAAGAAAATAATAATAATTTCACTAATTTCTTAAGCAGGGCAACAAATCCCTGTGTGTCTATCTTGATACAGCATCTTATTCCTATTCTGCTTCCTGTCCTCTCCCACTGTCTCTGGAGAAGAGCTGTGCCAGGTGCAATGGCTTGTGCAGTGACCTAATGCTGGGCTCACTTTCTACAGCACAGTTTATGAATAAACTCTATATCTACTTTTGTTCAAAAGCCTCCAAATAGAGTATTTATTAAAATTGCAGATTTTAGAACAACAGTGACTCAAACTTTTGATGTTAAGAGAATCTGTAATTCTGAATTGATTTGCAATCACATGTTATTATAATAAAATTCCTTTCTGAATTCCTCACTTTTCTTCTGCATTTTCACGATGAAAACCTTCCAGAGTGTCAGGGAATGCTCATGCCTGCAGTGCTCTCATCACATTGTGCCCTGTCAGAGAGGGTATGGGAGCCTGGCTGTCTGTGGAAGGGCCAAGTCTTAATGTAGGCACCTTTTATCTTAGAAGAATGTGATATCTAGTGCTTGGTCACTTGCTAACAATTGGAAAAGCAGAATCTGGCCTAACTTGTAATAATAGTTATTATTAAATTGCATGGTGGGCCTGAGTCTAATTTTACTCTTATTTTATAGAGCCATTGACTTTAATGGAATTGCTCCAAAATTCTCACTGGCATAACTGTGAGCAGAATTAGGCCCAATAACTGTCATGTAAAACAAAGTCATTCCATCTTGTAAACCATAAAGCAGGTTACATGGTAGTTAAGTGTGGGCCAAAAACATTAATCTTTCAGATGATGTGTTTAATGGCAGCCTTGGATGCTTGCAGTCAATTAAAATTTCCTGGCGCATTTTCATAGGACAAGGAACGTTTGTTACTAATCATGTCCAAAAGAAATTCTAGCTGGTGTAATTGTATTTTACTTAGCTAAAATTGCCTTTGTGCTTATAGTTAGGTTGTTATTCTTCACTCTGTCTTTTAGAAAACCCACACAATAGTGGAGTTATTTTGGTGCAGATGATAGCTGTGCTATCACCCAGAAGCAGCACAAAGAAGAGTTCCTCTTACTCTGTGCTGTTGAACTGTAAAGTGTCTCTGAAGTCTAAAATTGTGAGGGGGAAAGGAAGTGTCTTGATTGCTGTTTTAATATTTAGGGACAGAATCTCTGCTAATATAAATTACCATAGATGGGTTGAAACATCATTTAATTGATGTGCCTTTTATCTCTTAAAATAATGTACATTTTAATTGGCCATGCCCCTTTGATTTTATTACTTCTGCCTATAAAATACAATATTCTATGACACTTTGGTCTAAAAAATATAAGAAAACAACATATAGGTTATTACACTTTTTCTTGTTTCTCCTCCTGAACTTGGTCTGAAGTGATTCTGAAACACTTCAGGTCAGCTACCCTAGCAGTAAAAATCCTATGAAAATACCTCTATTTCTGCCTGTTTCTTTGGGCAATCAAATCTGCACTTTAACACTCATGGAAGATAATGTGAATTTTCCCAGCCATTGGGAAGGTGGGGCAGTGTTACCATGCTGAGGAATTTATGCTAGATTAAGAAAATGCCCCATACAAGCTTCCAGTGGATCCATGGAGAGCAGTGTGTTCCTTGCAGGCCCTGTGGGAAAGCCTGGCACAACTGTGGAGATAAGAGATTAGGAAAAAGTCGAAGGGAAAGAACAGCCAACTCCCAGAGCTGCAGAGTGGCTCAAGAAAACGTGGTGCTCTTCCTCTCAATGAGTTGTATGTTATTTTTATATCATTTTTACTCCTCTCTCTCTCAAAGTGGTGTGTGCAGGAAGGGAGCACCTGATCAGTTTTCTGAGAATATGTTGGCAACGTGAGTCAAAATGTTCCAGCAACCTACAGACGCATCCACAGACAGAAATCTTCATCGCACTCTATTAAACCAAAAAAAACCCTCAGAAACTGATATTGCTGGTACTAAAATCTGGTGGTGTTCTAAAACATTGTGCACATGCTGGAAGGCATTGGAAAAAGCCAAAGGAGAGATGCATGTGAGGCAATAGCTGTATATTTTAGTTAAATATATCGGGAAGCAAGAGTGCTTGTGACCAAGCCAGAAAATTGAATACAAAGAGTGTTTTGGGCTTACCATCTACAGGTCTCCTAACCTGAAATATTTTATTTTTGGATTTCAGTTTCACAATACTATATAATTCTCCAGTTCAAGTCCATAACAAATTATTTGCATGCTGTGCTGGGATTAAAAAAAAAATAAAATAAAAGTTGAGAAACAGCTCTGTTAGCTCTTTAGTTTGACTTCAATTTATTCTCAAACTCAGCCAACAAACACAGTCCTCCTACACTTGTAGAGCTTCTGGTTTTTCTTGGCCCATGCAGCCCTTTGTCCTCTGGCAAAATTTCACTGGAAACTTTGTGCAAATACTGTTTGATCTTTACCTACTCATCTCAAGGAAGAGGACTCATGTTTTAGCTACTTTTCCTTCTCTGCAGAGAGGAAAAGAGGAAGGTAGAAATTTTATGTGAGGAAACAACCATGGTTGTTTCTGGTCTTAGTCTCAAGCACCTCAATAATTTTTGGACAGCTGTGACTGTAATAAGTGTAATGGGGTCTTACTCTATCTTCTATCTGTATTTTCCATGCAGTTTTTCAAATAGTTATTTTTCATGCAGTTGTTCAAACTCTTACCCTCTCCAGAGTGAGAAGACTCTGAAATCTTCCTCTTTATTAAGTTCAATTCAATTGTCTTCTATGAATAGGAATCAGTGCACACCTTGTAGGAAAAAGCCCTAGGGAGCTGTGGCACTTGGTTTTTCATCACTGCCACCCTTGCTGATTAAATTATGCTTATGTGAAATCAAATATTCTTTCACTCTTTGGAGATTTAAAATAAACTCTCCAGACTCTTGACTCCAGAATGAGTTATGAAGAAATAGGGAAAATGAATGAAAACAGAAATGTAAAAGGCTAAAGGATTGATGCAGAAACACAAATGTCTCTGACATCAACATTACAGTGAGACTTGTTCTTCTGCTTCTCAGATATACACACTCCACAACCATCTACCCAGTTTCTGCCAGGAGCCATAACTGTGTGAAGTACAATGCAGCAGTTTGGCTGATGGCTTCCCTCTTTGCCTTCTTTCTTTTCCTCCTGCACCCTTTGACAGCAAATTTTAATTTCTGCAAGACTTTAGGTTACATTTTCCTGCCTGTGTTCAACTGACCCAGAAGTATCTGCTTTCATTTGCCTCCCCAGCATCCTTGTGCTCTCACTATTCTGACTTCTGCTGCTTGCTCATGCTGAAGTTTTGAATGTGCCAGATTAATTCTCTTATCCCTTAATCAGAGGAATCTGCAGTTTAGTCAACCTTTCTTTTTCCTGATATCAAGGTAGCAAAGCTATTAAACAGCAGTGTCCAAGAAGAGAAGAGAAATAGTTTGGAACAGCTGTGCAATTTGTTAAAAGGAGAATGAGACTTCAGCACAAAGAGTTTGTGCTGAATGGGGTTGTGGAAATTTCACAGTTTACCTACACAGAAGCAACATCAAAAAAAGGCTTAAATATATTTAGTAGTAAAATCAGGATGCTGTCATGGATTGTATTTTCTAAAATATGGTACTGTGTACAATACAGGAACATTCAAAAACCTACTATGAATTGTTAATACGAATGAATAAATACACAGTGAGTTCTAATTGCCAGCTCTATTCTGAATTCATCTTTGTTTAAGGCTTAGAAGGGACTGACTCAGACACAAACTCCTCCTGTTAGTAATTCAAGCTATTTTTAATAGTGCAAACTGAGTTCCTTTAAGAGATTGTTTTAAGGTTCTCTTTGATTTCAGATATCTTCATATATCACACTAGATATGTATCCCAGATATCTGAGCTGTGTGGGAAATGGGTATGCTCTTACTTACACAATGTTTTGGAAAGGCAACCTGAAACAGGAGATTTTTAGATATTACAGTGGCAACCAAAGGAGTGTGGGGAGCCAGCCAGGCAGAATACTCTTTAGTTCAGTGGCTGCACTTAAAATGAAAAACTGCTAATTTTCTGTACTAGCAGGAAGAAAATCTTATTTGCTTTTTGTTCACCTACCATGGAGAAATTGTTTAAAAACCTAAAAAAAACAGCAAAAAAAAAAAAAAAGATTGCTATCCAGTATGCATTTTCAAATAAAATGCATTTCTCTTTAGACATCTTGGTAAAATAGGAAATGTTCCTATAAAGTATTTTGATCACTGAAGTTATCTTTTTCTTAAAATATTTTTGCAAGCAAACTAGTATGGCAGGTTGGATTGATTTAGATTGATGTACCTTTTTATATTTTTGAGTTTTAAGAAATAATCATATTTCTTCTGAAATGTGAGAGAGAATTTTATAATTCTGAGCTTGGACAATCCAAGCCACAGAAGGACACCAAGAATGGTTTGTTCCTTTCATGAATAAGTTATTTGCTCCTCTTGTATAATTGCTGATTCATTTGGACTATTAACAAACTTTTTAAAACTATTAAAGCCTCTCCACTCTGTCTTCAAAACTTCCTCAAAACTGCATCTTTGATTTATGTGGTCAGCATTTATTCCCTAAGGTCTTATCGACCTTGGCAGTGTTAGAAATCATATTTTCACATGCATAAATTGCCCTTGACTAATTTCTCTGGTACAGTTTGAACATAAATAACCTTCCTTTGGCAGTTGCATTTTTTACTTTTCACTTATTTATTTTTAAGAAACATGATGTGAATGTGTGTATGGAATATACTGGAAAGTTATCCTCTACTGGAGTTTGGTTAAGAATGTGCATTATTGTTCTCCTTGAATGTGTTAATGCTAGATGAATTTTTTTTTTTTAGTAAGTTTTTTCAAATTTTCATTTCAGAATCATACAATTCCCAGTGACCTTTGATGTTTTTCTCCTCTATAGTAGTTAAACACCTCTAAGGACAGGCTGAAATGAATTTTCTCGTTGTGGCATGGGACACATACTCTATAATAGTCCTCCCTATTTGATTAGCAAACATAAAAAAGGTAAAGGTTCAGAAAGATTTGGAATTTGTGAAATTTGCCTTCCAGTAAGAAGTCTGCCAGGACTGCAGACACATTGCAAGTGACTGCATCAGACAGCAGCCCGGGAGAGAAATCCAAGAACAGAACTTCACTATCAGGACCTGAGCATCAAGAAAATATCTTATGCTCTGTAACCAAGTGGTTTTCAGATTGGGAGTGTGGAATTTGAGCACTACACACATTTCCCACATTTGTTTTAGATGTAGGATGTGGCCTGGCAGGACAAGCAGCCTGACATCCACAGGGAAGATGAAAAAAAAGGCTGGAAAGTCAAATTCCTCAGTCCAAATTCAAGTTCCACAGCTGAGCCATTATGCCCTGGTGTGTAAAGGAAAGCACTGTATTGGAGAAAGTGTTAACTGGCTTTGTAAAACTCCTGGCGTTTGGGCACCTTCTGAAACATTTGACAGTGCTAGCAGAAAGCAGGTAACCCTTTAATTTACTTATCAAGGTAAACCTTACGTAACTGTAAGCAAAAGGAGGATGGTGAAGTGAATCTAACAGCAGATAGTTATTATTGAATCATTCAACTTCTTAAACCTGTGCTTTTTGCTGGCCTGTTAGAAGTGGGATGAATAATTTGTTGGGTCTCTGATACAATGTTTGCAGCCATCTGTAGATACAGTGAATATTTCCTTAGTGATGCAACTACAAAAAATATGGGTGAATGCATTACAAGATTGTCATAGTTCATAGAGAATTAGCTTCTACACATAATTGTGGAGTAAGAACAGAATTTTTCCTTCTCGCTTGCAGACATATATTTTAAGTTCCCTTTACATTGTTCTCACCAGAAGTTTTCCTAACCTTTAGCCAAATGGTTTTTGACAGCTGTATCAGTTCCATTGTCTAATTCTCGAATTGTGTTTGAGATGGAAACAATACCTTCATTTTCTGACAGCATGGGGCATCAGTGCCAGCACTACTCATGCTCCATGACAGGGACTGCACGGGATGCACCTCGGGAGCAGCACTCGGAGCCCTTGGGCCCTGGTGACTGCTGAGTGAAGGACAAAGCCACCAGAGTGCTGCACTGGCACCTGTGTAACACTGCACTTCTTCAGAGGCACAGAAGCAATACTTAATAGCAATGACCTGAGTATTCCAAGCAGAAAAGATCCATTAACTGTGAGCCCTGTTCAGCTTTCATATGAAGCATCCGCTTTTCCCATTCAAGATTTTTTTTACAAAATGTTGATGCCTTTTTCCCCAAATGTTATCCTGTGGACTTTATTTTGTATTCCTAACTATCATTTCTGCTGATAATGTTTCAGGTCTTTTACTTTGTAAAAAAAAAAAAAAAAAACCCAACAAAAAAAAAAAAAAACACCACGCCTTTCTGTGACAATCTAATATAAATAATCTAACAATGGGAGCCTGGAGGCAAAAGTCCCCTTGTGTTAATATGCTTGTTACAGAAATACAACTTCCTATGAAGATTGAAGCCCTAGTTTATGGGATTGGAACCTTCAGCCTAAGAAACAACTGTTTTACTGTGATTGTCACTGCTGGGGCTGTACACTTATGTGTTCCTTAAAGTCATTATCTTTACCTACCATATTATAAACTATGTGGAAGATTGCTGGAAACTCTTGAGAGCTTCTTGTATTGCCTGTGAAGTGCTGTCAGTGTAGCACACCTTTTGTTCTTTTTAGAAAAGCCATAGGATAATAGCAAGTGGGCAGTGGATAATTTTCTAATTATGTGGCTTGCTCCCCATTTCACAGGCTCACTGGCAGTTTCAGAGTAACAAAAGGATAAATGATGCTGATCTTTCTCCACACAATGACACCTTTAAGAGAGAGTTACAGTCAAAACGACATGCATTCAGGTAAGGATCCTGTGTAACTCCTGGCTATAAAACCCTGATAGAATGAATGCTCTATGGAGCACTGGTGTTAGGGTGAGTTCTGTAGTTGAATACTTGGAGTGATACTGTTCTTCATTTCTATGCTCTGTCTGAGAATTCTTAACATACATGTTCTCCTAGCCCAGATAAGCACACAGAAGGATTGTTACACATTTTTACAGGTGGGAAGTCATTGTCTCGAGCTACTTAGGAAGTCTTAAGATTCAAGAGACTTCCCTGTCCCATCCCATGCCCTAAATTACAGAACCATCATTCCTCCATTTTTTGTAGCTGTCCAGAGTCATCCACAAAAACAATTCACTTGATTTCTCAGTGAAATAGAATTCATAGATATACAGAAAAGGACATTTAACTGTCTTTCTACAGTTACACCTAATTACTCAGGCTCTTGAATATGCATTGCAGAAGTGCTCAGCTTTAATTGCCTTACTTCTTGTTGTTTGATTAATTTGTATTGTTGTAGCATTGATGTTTTCATTGTTCTACTTAAAATAATTGAACAATGAAACCTTAAAATTCTTTGCATGTGGTGCTTGTAAATTTACACCTAAAACCCCCTGAATATAATGTTCCCAAGCCACCTAAAGAGGAACCCACACATGCCAGTGCAAACATCATACTATTGTAGTGTTTATCACAATAAAATATTGGGTTTTTTTCACTAAGCTATGTGCTCTGAGCAAGATGCAGGAGAGCCTGGGGCTGTATGTGATCAAAAGCTTCACACAATCTGAATGGGTCAATGAGTTTTTCCAGGCAATTTAGACAATTTTCTGTGTGTAGACAAAATACCTGGATTTCTCCTTACTGTTTATCAAGTATTTCACAAAGTATTTGAGAAATTCCTCCCTTCCTTCCTCCCTTCCTTCCTCGCTCCCTCCCTCCCTCAGATTTAGAACTTTCTAATGTTGCACTTTCCCATGTTCCCATGTTTCAGTAGTTTTTTGGGTTTTTTTAAGTATGTAAACTTGGCCAGAATTTTTTTTAAGTACTTGGCATTTTGGTCCAGAACTATTAAATATAATGAGGTTTGAAGTGCAGTTCTGAAGGCACACCATGTTTGCAGGCCTGGTTTGTGCAGTGCATCAGTTATTTGTGCATCTGAAGTGAAGCAGAGGTTCTGGGGGACATGAGGTTATATCACACCATACCTTCCCATCCTACTTGAATAGCAGTTTTTTAGTTTTGATGTTTAGGTTCCAAAGTTTCTGAGCCTGAGTTCAAGTCAGACTGTGCTGTGATGCTACTGGATTTAGTAACATCAATGCAACTGAAAATAAACAAATAGGGCTTCATTTGTTGGTAGTAGGGAAATCTGCTTAATCTTAGAGTCAATGCCTGTATGGTTCATATGAGAAAAGGGGAAACAGTTAAATTCTTTATGGTATGAAAACTGAAAGTGAATTGCTAGAGGCGAAACTTCTATTCTTAATTTTGTCACTATTATATTGTAGATAAAATTAGAGGAATAACTTAAGGTGTAGTAGTGATGACTAAAATTACTAAGTGGACTACTTTAAAATTTTTATTTATGTTCCAAATGCACACAGAGAATAAGTGTTTAGGGGCTAATGTTCACTCATTTGATACGTCCATTTAATGAAAGATGGCAACATTCTGACAGTTGGAATGTTTGTGAGGAAAGGGACAGGTTAAGGTTTGCTCTTGTGACTTTAATACTGTCATTCTTGCATCTTGAACTATTTCATTTGGAAGCACTATGTTCTTTGAATGAGATAAGAATTTAGTATGCTGTGCATCTTTTCTTAATACATCTGCTGTCTAAAAAAGCAAGGTGGAAAAAAGCAACAAATAAACCCAAGGAAATTGTATCAGCAGCACTTAGTTTTACATCCCATTTAGTGCAAAGACAAAGCAAATCAACCCATAACAGAAATAACCAAAAAGAAAATGAATGGATTTAGAGAAATGGCCTATCTAAAGCACTAAGTGCGGTATAAATAAGAATTTCACTAGTTTCATAGGAAGATCCTAGAAACAGACCTTTCCCAATGTAAAATTTAAGTTATTAGGTATATTTCCTATTAATAGATGGTATCCATAACTGAAAACACAAGTATTGGAAAGCTGGATAATGGTGACAGTGTAGATCACTATTCTGCATTGCAAATAATACATTATAAGGTCATTATTTCTTCATTTTTGTCACCCTGCTCTCTGGTCAAACTCTTCCTTGAAAATCCTTTGGAAAGGAAAAAAAATAGTACTTTATCTTGAGTCATTTGGCTGAATAAGTTTTAACAAAAAGCAAAATAATGATAAAAATGTATTCTCAGCAGCATCAGAAGGCTGCAACAGGGAATTCAGTGCATGCCATACAGAACCTAAAACAGTTTCCTTGTTTCCACCAACACTTGGAGCACCCCCAGCTCAATGGATCTTACAGTGTGCAAGGTATAATGCAGGCATTTCAGCCCCAGCTGCTGGTAGGGGCTGCTCTGGGAAATGAACTCACATGTGAGCAGCCACGCTGGCAGAAGTGTGCTGGGAAGTGCCACCATGAATTTGTGGAAGGTTTTGAAGATGACCTTTTCAACAGGCAAATTTCTCCCATTCTCACATCCCCTCAGTGCTGTGTTTTCAGCTCACTTGGGTTTGGTGTTCCCTCCTGCAGCTTTGCCACAGCCTTCTTGACTTTCAGAGCCATTCAGTTCTGTGAAAGTGTCTTGCTAAATTATGCCAAGACAAATACTAGCAGAACCATATCCATGCTAGGAAATTGCACCAGTGTAACTATAAACTGAAATAGTTAAATCAGCACTGTGTGTAGACATAAGTACTTTGCTGGATTTTAGTCAAAACACTTTAAAAGTAATGTTAAATTTTGGTTTTGTGCCAGCCGTGGGCCAAACTGAACCACCTGTATTCATATACTATGCTTAGCCATTAGTACACTTCAAGCACGTTCAAAATTTAAGACAAGACAAAGTCCCACTGAAGTAATTTAAAACTTAAGGATATGAATCTGCTTAACTTCTTTCCTGACTCAGGAGGGACTTAAGTATGTACTTAGACTTACACAGTAACATTTTCTGCTGAATAAGTACCTTTATTTTTTGAAATGGCAATCATGAAATTCTAATTTTGAATGTAATAGGAAAATTCCTAGATTCATTCAGCCAAAGATAATTGCTGTTTGGAGAGCTTTACATGCTCACAGTAAGAAAAGTACGTTTATCCAAGGAAAAAAATACCTCTTTAAATTAAATCAATCTACAATGCTATATTATTTTTATTAATATGTATGCTGTAATGCTAAAAGCTGGTATATATTTGACTCAACCCAATAATCACACAATGTAAATGATACTCAAACAAGAACTTGAATTAATCTTTGCACTGCAAAGATTAATTAACCAGAAGGTTATTTCACGCCATTTTTCAGGGCAAAACATATCATTTGCTCTAAGGCTATGGCTTCTTTGCCTTGCCAGAGTGCTTTAAAATAGTTTTGAAATTTATTTTTTTGAAGATAAAGGCAATAAATTATTCCCCAGGACATGTTGGGTAGCACAATTTCTGCCAATAGAGCAACTTCAAAAGTGTTGAACTGCACAGCTGACTCTTGCTGGGCCACAGGCCCTCCCAGGATTCTCCATTTCAGTCAATTCCTCCGGAGCAGAATTTCAGATTCGTACACTCACATGAGCTTCACTGGCCAAAGAGATTACTGGTCCTCCCCAAATGTGAGAGATTTCCATGCAGTGCCACACCCTCAGGAATATTCCTTCTTTGACTCATGTTTTGTGTTTGGATGATTCTGTTTGAGATGATAATAAAGCCTGTAGAATCTGGTTTACGATATACCATTAAATACTTTTTGTTCTTTCCATATGATGCACTGACATCTTTTCTGTGCAAAAAGGGAATCCAACAGTCTTCAGAAGAGAGGGTTTTATGAAATCAGCTTCTTATCAAATCATTAGATTTCATGGTCCAAGCTCTTTGGAAGGCTCTTGGGAGTAATATTTGTGTGGTACCAAAAGAATTCACACTACTGTGTTTTCACCTCTGTAGTCTGAATGCCTCAAAATTCACTTTTTAGGAGTGCTGGAATTTGATTCATACTGCAGTATGTGCTTACACAGATCACTGTGAGATTTTTCCCTTGCTACGCAAAAGGCAAAACAACTTTTCAATTTTTCCTTTCCCACAGCTCTATTCTTCTCTGAAAACATGATAACATATTTTAGCAATGAACAACATGGCATTTTAACATTAATCCTTAATGTTATTGAAATGTTTCAACCTGCGTATTTTTCACTGTCTCATACACCATTCTAATTTCTTTTACTCTGTTAAATTCAGACGTAATTTAGGATGGAAAAATACATTTTAGAATTACACCTGCAGCATGTAGTATTAGTATGACTTTTTCATGGCATGACAGTGATGTTTCTACAATCTATACATATTGATTTAGGCTGATAATAAACAATTTGATTAGGCTCTATCTATAGGCTGTCATTTCAATCACTGTCACTGTTCCAATAGAGTGGAAGGCAGATAGCAGACACATATGGCAAGATTTCTCAAAATAAAAACTCTGGCCTGATTAGAGCCCTAGGTTCAGTGAATTGGACAAGACAGCTCAGCTGCCAGGTTATTAACTCCCTCAGAAAATACTCTGCCTTTTCCCCGGGGCCAGCCTGAATATTCTGATCTGGATCGATAAGCAATCTCCGGTGTGTACAAAATGCCAGCTAGAATCATTTGTCTCAGTGCAGGCTCCTTACAAAGGATAAAACACCTGCAGTATATGGCCTTCCCTCCCTCCTCCCCCACCTTCCCCCTTTTAACTAATGACCCACAGAGAGGGAAGAAGTAACTGAATCTGTTCCATCATCAGGAAGGCTCTCTCAGGTTTGTTTTAATGATCACAATGGCTACCTTTCAATCTTACAAAAATTATATCAGTCATGGTTTCCCTGTGGCATGTTTATGTAAGTAATGTGAACCACAATGTAATGACAAGTGTACAGATGTCATTGTAAGAGGGCCCTTGGCAAGAAGATATCTCAGAATGTCAGAATTTTAATAAACCGTGGACTGCTGGTAGGGTTCTCTTTGGTGGTTGTCTTTTATATTTGTAATGTGTGCTGTGATCTGTTGCTTGGGCCTGAGATTTTTCAGGAGTGTTTAGTAACAAAGGATATTTCACAATTGATTAGAACAGAATCATTCTTTTCCAGAGTGGTGGTGTTTTCTCAATCCATTATATATCTGTGGTTTTATTTGTAGCAGTGCTGGGTTGTAGCCATATGACTTGTACTTTTCTTAGATGCCAGAAAGGAGTTTTTATCTGAGTGAATTCAGAACCGTTCAAAGCTTTAGGATGTTTTTTCCACATGTTGACCTATTAATAACCCCCCCCCCCCGCCCTTGACTCAAATAAAAATCAAATATATGCAAAGTATGAGAAAGCCCACAAACCTCCAAGTTTCTGTCCTCCTTGGTTATTTATTACACCCGGAGTCACAGGATAGAATCTCCTATTGCACAAGAAGTTTGTAGCTTCACATGTCCCATGCTGTCAAGAAATAAAAGCTGAATATCCTCAGCAACATGTATAGAATTTACTGAGCACGTAACAGGCACCGAATACCTGTTTCTAGGGATGGATTAACAGTCTTTCAGGAACAGAGGCCAATTTTGACTTATTTTTCAAGGCTGTAGAACTAGTTCCTCATCCAGATGTTAATGACAGCATTGTTCTGACCTCAGTTTAGGTAACTGTTCACATCTATATACCTATAGAAGACTTAAGTTAATGTAAACTGAAGATCCATGCCTAGTTAAAAAATTTATATTTTATGCCATGTTTGCTTATGACAAATTATATAAAAGCATTTTATGTTTGTACTGCCATCACTTGGAAAAGGAATGTTTGCATTTTCTCTGTCCTTCTTTACTGCACGAGGTGCCTTGCCCTCATAATGTCAATAAATTAGAATATTGCCTTATAGATAGCTCCCTTCATATTTACTATCCAAAACTTCAGGAGCTAAAGATGCTTTTAAAAAAGAACAATGTAAGGAACAACTTTAGTGAATTGATTTCCCAATGTAGAAAACACATTTCTTATCAAGACACTTATTAGAATGTTTATCTCGGAGAAAATGCCCACAGTTTATATGAAAAGCTGATGTTATGTTAATTCCCATTATTATATACAGATGATATTGAGGAAGATGGAACAAAGTGCCTTTAAACCAAAGCTGATGACTTTTTTTTGCTTGTTTGCTACAGTTTTATTGTAGTGAAATATGTTCATTTTAGCAGTGGAAAACTGCCCTAAATAGACAGCATAGAGCAATAAGATGTCACATTGCAGAGCACAATTTAAAAATGATGTGCTCCAGAAGTAAGGCTTTTAGACATTTTGGGTTATGTATTAAAACTTCCCACAAATTTGATTGAGAATGAGCCTTTGATGGATATTTGCTGCAGTTATGCTGCATTAGACTCGATTTATCCACCACCTCTCATTGTTGCTATTGATTGATTTTTAAATTAGATGAAGGCAATCAGTAAATACCACCCAATCAAGTCCTAAAAACATACAGGAGATTAGACAATTTAGGGTAATCAATGAAAATATTCTGTGATTTGCTACCACTCAATTTTGACCATAAATTACAACCATAACTTGCAAGTTAGTAAGCCATAAAACAAGTGGATGTGACAAGAAAAACTACAAGAAATGAATTAAGGAGATGAAGAGGAACCACTAGTGTTATCATTTAATGAGACAAAATTACTCTTTATACATATCTGGCATTTCTAGTTGAGTCTCACCAACAGTATTGGACTACAAGAGCACTAACACTCCTCTTATTTTTCTAGGGTTTTGTTTTGGGGTTTTTTTGTGGTATAAAAACTGTCCTTTTGTGTAACAAATCAGTTTGAACAATAATCTACCTAATATTGTTGCAGCAAATAAATTAATGTAATTTTATCTTTAAAGCCTGCTGTTAAAACCTCTCACCTTCATCTCAGGCACTTGTAAAGTCTAATTTTAAAGTCACACTTCTACGTGGTGTTATATTCTACAAACTTTAAAATGTAGCAAAAATTTAATGGTATTTTAGACCAACATTTTGAAGAAGCTGTGCTCATACACTTTCTCTGTGATCTATGTCACCCATTTTCTATATGCTCACAACAGTCTCACTAGGAGCTAATTCACATATCTTTAAAAAGTCTGCTTTTAAAGTTATTTACTCGTTAATAGGTGTCCATGTTTTTTTCTATTTATGAACTTTAGTATCTCTTTGTAATTTCTAGGCAGGATCTAGAATTAATAGCTATAGGCTATATTGGTATGAATTGGTGAAATAAATAAAAAATTCATTGTAAATCTATTCCCCTAAAAAGGTAGTACAGGTGTGATGATTCTGAGTAGCATGAAAAAATCTTCATGGTTAATGCCTTTATAATCCTCTTTAGAATAAGGAACATTTGGAAAAGAAGACCAGAATAATTTTTGGGAATGCTGATCATAGAAAAGGATGAAATTAAGATACTTTTGACAAGAAGAAAATTCATGTGCCTTTTTCTACATTAAACAGAAATTTCAGATATCTGAAAACTGCCCAGGACACCTTGAGTGGTGATAAGATTGTAACAGAGGACAGAAGGAAAGAACACTCACTGCACTCACACCCACTAAAGTACAAAAGTGACTCTGGAGAGCTTCATGGTAGAGCTCTCTCCTTTGAGAGCAGATAAATGCAAAATGCACAGGTAGAATAAATATTGAAAATATTTGGATTTATATCTACCATGATTTAATTAATTCCCAGTAAAGAAAAATTTCATGTTGCAGCAGAGAAAGCAAAACCCCCAGAGTCAGAAGAAAGCATCAGTGGTGCTGCAAGCAAAAGATTAGTCAGCAAATGCTGACTCTGTACCAGTAGGTGGATGCTGTGTGAGATAATGCAGAATTAGGACTTTGCAAGAATATCAGGCAGAAATTCCAAATTCTTGCTGTTATAGATAAATGTATGGGACCACTAACTATTAAAAAAAAAAAAAAAAAAGTAGTTGTTCCTGGTGGTTCTTTTTTTAAAAGACATTTCCTTTAGGAAAGGGTTTTAGAATCAGGATTTACTTTTCTGTGCATGTCTGTGGAACAGTATTACAGAATAAGTCCATGTAAGTACTGGGCCCCTTACATAAACATGTTTCTCTCTGTTAAAAAACACTTCCCACCTGAATTCTGAATTTAACATTAGAAAATCTCCTAGTCTGGTCTTTCAGGCTTGAACTCTGGTGTTGTTAAGTGCATCTGTCTAAGGCAATCCAGTTTGAAGGACAGTGTGACTCCCTAATAGAATACAAAACCTATACTAGCTTTCTAAATATTTTTTTTAAAAATATCATTGAAATGGACTTTTCTTTAACCCTCCTGCATTTTATCAGTTTCTACGTGTTCATAAGATTTTAAGAAAGAAGTAAATTCAGTGCTGATAATGTTTTCTTCCTTCCATGTAAATTTGGTACTACAGGAAGTTTCTGTGTCTTTTATCATTGGCATAATTTCTAATAAGTATGTACAATAAGACTGGAAGACACACAGTTCTCAAAAATAATATTCCTACCTCTGCAGGTAACATTATTTCTGAAATCTGAGATTTTAGTTTAATTTGAAATCTCTTTTGAAAATACATTCCCAGCTTATTTCTAAAATATTCTGCATGTAATTGAACCTGTGGTAGAAATTTGCAAGATACACAGTTAAATTGTGAAGGCAGGAAATGAAACAGCTCAGAATCTGAATAAAGTCTGGAGCATTTGCATTCCCATATTTAAATATTTGCCTGAATTACACGTGAGCTATAACTTTTCACTCACTGGAATTTTTTGCATTCTCTGTAAGTAATAGTGCTAAGACAAATAAATGTTTATATTATTCCAATATATGATCATATCATGTTCAATCTCATGCTTCTGTGAGTTAAAAAACATACAAAATCTCAATAATCTCTAGTAAAGGAGGACAGGAAAGTGAGAGAAAAAAGAAAACCCCTGACTTAAGACAAAGACAGGGACCTACTTGCAGTTCCTGATGGAGTGATGCAATACAATGAAGCTCGTGTATTCAATATAACTTTTAGAATAATTGCCTGGGAGGTAACCAGAAGAAGTACATTTTACTTTATCATGGTACATAAATAAAAGGGCAGACTAATTAATCATATAGCTTACTAAAAGTGCTTTTTATTTTGCCATTTAGTATGCCAGAAAGATCATTTTCTTTAATGTATATACCCAGTATTAACATGATTTAATCCATCATGTTCTGTATTATGAAATTACTTTGTTTTACTCCCTGATCCAGCTGAAGATCATTAACCCACACTATTTTCTAAGTCATACATCATTTGAGTGTATTACCTCATATAGCAAAAAAGCTACTTCCCTCGGTTATACACTCCAACTAAGAAATCATTTTTTCTGGATGTTGCTGACAAGAGGAGCTGTTTTCATTAGAAAGCAGATGGTTCACTATTCCTGTTTTACCTTCACGTTTGCTGCCAGTTACCTCATTACCTCTCACAACATCCATGTCCTCTATCCCTGACCCCTCCATAAAATCTGCTAAACAAGCAAGTGCTTTGCCTTCCCCCAGCACCTTTTTTTACTCTGCCTCCTCACCTGTTGTAAGTCAGGCTTCCAAAAGCAGTGGAAGTGAATCCAGTGATCTGAGCAGCAGGTGGAACTCCCACAGTTGTGCAGGTGTTTGCTAGCTGAGAGTGCCAGAGGTGTAATTTACACATTCAGGTTCTGAGCAAGGAGGTGAATTCACACTGCTGATGAATTTGCCTCAAAGAGCTTTAAGGCAGAATCTGGTCTTCTATCATTTCATGTAGTTTGCAGTTTTGATGTTTATGACAGTGATATTTTCACTGCTATAGTCTCTGAGTCTACAGGATGCACATAGAGCTGCCTGGGTGCCTGGTAAGAGTCAACAAATAGTGGTCTGCAATGTAAATGAACATCTACATTGAAACTCTGCCTAACAGACTAATGGAACTTTCTGATTCAGAATAAAGATTGAATAGTTTCTGTATGTCTCAGTATTTTTAGAATAAAAAATTATAAAATATGTTTTAAAATAGAATACATAATAAGTAACACTTGTTAAGACTCAGACTGGTTTTAGTTATCTCTAAGAATTAGCCTTGAGAAGTAGAATTTCATTCCAGTTAGGCAAGGAAACCAAATGCTTCCACTGTTTTAGCAGAAAGTCTCTTATTAGAGATTAAATCCTTAGAGGTAAACCCACACCTTTAGTTCCTCTACACTATGTTTTGGGTTTGATCATTCTATACTAGGGATAATACTCAAACAATGTAGCAATAAATTCTATATTTGTGTAGTTTTTTCTGCTTTCTACAATATCTATCAAGAACACAATGAAGTTTTTGGGGGGAAGGGTTTCGCTGGTTTTTTTTGTTTGTTTGTTTTTGGCTCATACTTCATGACTCATGTCAAATTTACCTTTTATTATTACCTCTTACACTTGCCATATGTAAAGATGTTATCTTTTTAATGCACACTGAAAACTAATACAGAGCTTGACAGAAATAAGAGGGTATTGGGAGGGGTATTTGATTTTGTTCATTTGAATGACAACCTGTTCAGTAATCTTAAAGTGCATCATAGGTGGAATTGGTTTAAAACAGTGATCTTCACTGAAATTGAGGGAAGAATAAAGGCCTGCAGTGAATGTGTTGACAAAATTCAAGGAAAATATCATAGATTTGGAATTGTTCCAAACATATATGAACACCAAGAATAATGTTTAGTTGTACTTTAATAAACCACTCTACAAAGCATTCTGAATGAGCTGGGGGAAAAAGATAAATCTACAGTATTAAGCAAAGCCAAAGCTGGAGGTCAGCCTGCAGTTAACTGTGCTCTGTTATACTATTTTTATGATGACACAATATTTAAGCTACTGAACTTGGCACCACAAATAGCCATGCATGTTGTACAGAGTGAAGAATATGCAATTGGTTGAGCTTGATTTGTACCTGTCTGTTTATAGCATCCATTCTGGATTCTGCTCTCTGCTGAATGCAGCCTCAGCATGAGGCTGGTTTATCCACCCTGAATAAACCTCACAGCTGTAATTCAGCTGCAAATAAAACAGAGCAGAAATAGGAGGTGCAGGTGCTGCTGCTGGCACATCATGAGCCAGAAACTGAAAGAGGTAAGGCATAGAGACAGATTATCTTCTGCAGGAGGAGCTGGGCGCAGCTGCCGCTGGGGCTTTAAAGGCAATGCCTTTACACAGTGGAGTCCTTGTTGCAGAACTTTAAGCTCCTCTCCTTGGTGTGCACAAGATTGCCAGAGTGATGAGAAAAGAGAAGACTGCACAGGCTTCTGGAGGGACTGGGTTATCCCACTCTGAAGTATGTGCAGTGCCTGAATTTACTTCAGTAAACAGAGAAAAGATGGGCTTTTTGGTTTATGCCTCTGAATGCTCCCCAGGTATTTGTCATTGATGTCACCCAAGCCAGTTTTTTTTTCTGCTCAAGAAAGCATTTGAAACTACCAAATTCTGTTGATGAAGGTAATTATCAAAACCAAAAAAGGATATAACAACAAAAAAGTAACACTGTGAACCATTGGTATGAAACTTTGTTTTCAGTATAAATAAGTTTTGCTTTAACAGTTGTGAACTTAATATACACAAAAGTTTATTTCCTAGCCCTTATTTTGTCCCTGTGTTAATGCTAACAGTATAATCACAAAATATTATAAAGCATCATACCCTGGTAAAATAATTCCAAACAAAACAAATGTGAATCCATAGGGGAATTATAACACAGGCTCTTGACAAGCCAAAATAGAAAACCATAAAGTATACCAGGTGTCATTGTAGGATTTGTGTGTGAGTGACTGTATAAAGTGCACTGACACTCCTGATGTTCAAATAAATCACATGGAGAAACTCCACCTGGTATTCTATAGGAATAAGTTAAGTACACTCTTCAAAATTGAATCAAAAGCAGTTTAAAATGTAAACCATTAAAATGTGATAGAAAAGCAATTTATTTATAAAAATGTCATTTGCATTTTTGAACGCTGTTTAACTTCCATGCTTGTTTTGCTGTTTTCAAATAACAAATTGACCATTTCAAATTCATAATGAGGTATGAAATAAATGAGAGGGTACTGAGGGTGAGTCATTCATTAATCATAAGCAAAACAGGGACAAAATCAAGGACACAAGCACAAACTGTAAAAGTAATAGGTTGCATAATCTTTGTATTTAATATTAACTACATTATGTTTTTCACATGAGTTCTGAGAAGTTGGGTTTTTTATGTTTACGTGAAACTAATCCAAAGTAAATTTTATTTCTCAATATTACTTTGTTCTAGAGGTTGCCCCTTTCTAATAAACTAGACAACAAATCCTATCTTATGACATTGTTATGAAGATTTAATAGAAGGGTTAGCAGGAACACTGAAGCCTACTGAAACTTTTGATTTAAAATTTTCCACTTTTGACTAGAACGTACCAAACCCTTCTTGTTTGTTGTGGCAGATCTCCCATTAAGGACATAAATTCATCTGGAATTAGTTGTTTTGGCCAAAATAAGTTATTATTCATATTCATCTGTTAGAGAAGGACAGAACAAGAACTATTATTAAAACCATTCTGTCTTTATCCTTCAAGAGTTTAATCCACAGTGATTGAACTGAGAGTTCAATGTGCAACAAGGTTGTTAACAGTTTGCAGGTAATGTGAGTATTTAAATAGTAGATATAATTCAAATAGATATAATAAAAATAATTTGTTACCCCATTTCAGATTTCAACAAAAAAAAAAAGGCACAAAAATAAACTAGGTTGTACTAAGGCAAGGTGAACTGGTGGCACAGCAAGGAGTCAGCTCATTTCACAGTCACTAACAGATGCATCTCTCTGTTCCATACCCACCCATTCAGATGGAGCTAGAATTGATGTTACCCTTTGCTGTTGTTGTTGTGGAGTTTAATGGACAGAGAAGGAGAAAGAGAGGAGAAAAGTCAGAGTGAGAACTATGCAGATAACTTGCTGTTGGAACTGTTGTGTTTCGTGGCCCCAGTGGGTAGCCCATGAGCTGTGTGTGTCTGTCAGTCTGTCTGAGTGGGGCAGGAGTGCTGCAATCCCAGTGACAGCACGGGTCACTCCAGGGGCTTGGTGCTCCATACCAGTTTATCCTTCTGCACACAAAAAAATGGAGATACTGAGCAGGTGATGCCTGACTTCAGTCCCGTGGGGATCACAGGAGCTCCGTGTCCAGGCACATGAGCTCCTTGGAGTCCCTGGAGCCAGGCACAGAGGCGTCCTGGGCTGCTGCCCGCTGTGAGCTGGGGTTGGGCTGGCTCTGTCCTGCAGTGCCCACGCTCCTGTTGGTGCCCTGTGCTTGTCCCCACTGTCACCTGTGCCTGGCAGCCCTGTGAGGTTCCAGCCCTGGCTGGACGGGCTGGGCCCTCCATGGCTGAGGAGCTGCTCTGTGAGCTGGCTCTGCCTCGTGGCAGTCTCTGCTCCCACTCGGGCTCAGCTGTAATTAATGCATGTTCTTTCAGTGCACAGCAATGGCTGACTAAGCAGCTGCCTACATTTAGACTGTAACACACTAATTAATACAGCAGTGGTTAATACTTAGTTAAAAATCATGATTTCTCAATATTTCTGTTCACAATTTTTGCAACTTGAAGCAAAGTTATGTCTGCAGTTCTGTATCCAGAGGGAAAAATGCTTCTGTTGGTCAAAAAATATGTATTCCACCTGCTCTCTTTGATTTACATAAGCTTGGATGAAGAAAGTATCTTAATTTTTAAAACACCCATTTAACTAATTTCCTGACTTCTCTGCTCCAACATATCTACATTTTATAAATTGTATTGGTGCTATTTTCACACTGTACTAAGGTGTTTCTTCCTTGTATGAGAAGTTATATATAAGCTGCAAGGTGTTAAAGCCAGTAATTGTTAGTGGTGTTTTTTCTTTCTAAGGAAGTATAAAGAACATGATCAATGAATAGACTGATATACTATCAAAGCTGAGGAATTTGCCCAGATCTCTGAAAAAAACATACATTTCACTAAAGCCTGTGTAAGTGGGGAGCTTCTCATAATATCCTTCATTGTATGTGCAGGTGGTTTAAGTGTGGTGCTCTGGTTTAGATTCCAGAGCAAATAGGTTACCTATGATATTATCATTCCCAGGAATATATTGCAAACCAGTGCCTTTCTCAAGAAATGTGGGTAAAGGGTTCACTCTGTCCCCTTTGGTCCTCTGCTTGAATGCTTTTCCCAAGCTCCAGATCAATCTTTAACTCCTCACTTTTAAATTGAGATGAAATACCATGGAGAAGAAAGGGAACATAAATACTTCCAAAATTCTAGGAAATAGGTTTTCTCACTCTTCCCTCTCCTAAGCAAGATGCTTAAAATGATGAAGCTCATGAGGTTTTCTCTCTGCTGAACCAGGTATTTCCAAATTTTTGGAACCAAACTCGATTTTTTTTTATCAGAATATATTTTTTTTCAAGAAATCCCCTAATTTTGTTGCAGAGTCTTCATCTGAGTACCAGAAACATTTTGCTATGGGCCTGAGAAGTCTGCCAAAGCAGAACATTTAAAAAAAACAAATCAGTACCATCAGAGGAATGTTCCTTTTATAGGTGCCTGCCCTGCTCTTTGTATGGTGTCTTGCACAAACAAGGCTCTGAATCTGAGCTGGGCCCTCTGTGCCTCGAACCACCCAGCCCTGCAGAGCTGCTGTCCTGCTCTTCTCTCTCTGCTGTTCTCTGTCAGAGGCTGTTCCTGTAGCACAGATAGAAGGTGACTTTATATCCAAAAGTTACAAGGTGGAAAGAGTTTGGCTTTTGGGGGGACTTGAACTTATTTACATCTTCAGCATATTTGAAATTGCTGTTGAAATATCTACCAGTGTGTTCATGAAACACCAAAGTTGAAAGAATGCATTTCAAGCAAATGCCCTCTCCCAGGTTAAAGATTAACACTGTGAGAATTCAGTTGGTATTTACTGTATCATGACACAAGTAAATTGAACTTCAAGCAATTATATATATATTTTTAAGTATGCAATGCCAAATTATTAACTTTTGTGGTAGAGGGGTAGTAAAAACAAGGGTCAGGCAGTACCCACAGAGTCTTGTGAGACTCATTTGTTCACACGCACTGTAGTATATGAAAAATAATGTTCTTATAGAGGGCTTCCTGTTTCCAATGCAATATCTTTTTTAAATACATTTTTATCTTCATTATTGCATTAAAAAAATAATCCTTGCATTCTCAATGTATTTCTCACTCTTCATCATAGCAAACTGTACCTTCTGTTCATGTTTCAATGGACCAATCAATTAATCTATTTTCCTGCCAGATTTCAGTGTGATCACAAACAAGACAAGCTCTGTGCCTATTACAAAATCAGAATTTTTAGTCTTCTTAATTCTGTAGGAATGGGACTTTACTGTAAAAGTACTTATTTTTCTTGAATTGTAATTATTACTTTTCAGGAAAGATGTTGCCTGGAATATTTTGTCTGAAACATGAATGCTTCATAAAATTAAAACCATCTAAAATTTTGGGGAATTTTATTTAGGAGAAATATATTTGGACATTATCAACTATTCCATTGTTAAGCCTGAATCTAGACCTCCCAGTCTGCAAAGACTTTATGGTTCTAATCACATTTTGCAATTCCCAATTTTTTTCATGGTAAGCTAGCACTGTTGAAAGGCTCAAAGGTGCTTCACCTAATTTTCCTTGTATCTCCAGACAGTATATGGCCAAGTTATTTAGATATAAATAAGCCTTGAGAATATCACCAAATCCATTCTAATTTCATTCATGCCTTGGAGATAATAATTTAAAGAGCTAGTCACTGCTTGCAATTAGGCATGGAGAAAATAGATCTGTCCCATAATTTATGTCTGCAAAGGTTGGGCTGGATTTGTAATTAATGTTTGCTCCTTTTAATGAAATACTCCAAAGGTCTGCACTTCTGTCATTCATGGAGGTAATTTTTCAATTGATTAGTAAAATAATACTTGAAAAGTAAATGCACCTGCTTTAGCACAGAAATGTCTTAGTCAAGTAGAGACAATGATTGGAGTGCTAAAAAAATATCATTTCAATACAGTAGAGACTGGAGTTTTACTCCTCCAGAATTCAGAACTCCCACTAAAGAGAAAAAAAAAGAAAAGGTAATTAAACCTCCAACAACTTCCTCAGCATGCTTTCATCTAGTTTAATTCCTGGGTGGCTTTCAGCATAGCTAAATACTTTTAGCAGCACATGCCTGAGCTGCAAGTGAAATATGTCTGGAAAGCATATGGTACAAGATATAATTTTTATATTTGTATGCCTTAGTATTTTTGGAGGGCATGATCAAATAATTTCATTTTGGAAATTTGTTTTAATTTTGGATAAGCACTTAAAAGTTGACAGTTCAGTTGGATTCTATTCTTATTTTCTTTTCAGGATCAAAAATCTTCAAACTATAAAGTGGCAAGACTTAAGAGTTAAATTCCAGCAGCCACTGGTTTAAAATGATTGGAAATGTCCTTTCTACAGAGCACCTGCTATCAAACCAAATAAAATAAAATTATAAATAAGCCATTTCTGCCTGTTTTCAGGAAATTGATAAGGGTTTTCTTTGAATTAATCACTCCAAAAAGCATGTTTGATGACTTCTGCTGCTTTATTAATTTAGTCATTGTGACACAAAGGTTTACTAATCCTCTGCTCCAGATCTCTCATTTTGTAGGAGTGATATTAAGGGAATGGACTGTAAGTTGACCAGACAGGATGCAGAGCAGAAGCCACAGTCTGTGCCAGACTCCTTGAGGGCCACAAACAGGGTGACCCGAGAGGTTTTGGACCTTGTGTCATCTGGGAGAAGGATTTTGCTTTCAGAGAAAGAAGCAGGAGAAGGAATAGGTGTGCTGAAAGAAACCCTCCAGAGCTCAGCCTAGTGCAGCAGAGGCATCCAGACAGCGGAGCCAGGCGATGAGAGCCATTAGAACACTTCACTTTAAAGATAAAACTTTATCGTTTTAATGCTGCACTCTCAAGTGTTTGGGTCATCTGAAGGATCCAGCTCTTATGAAAGCATGAGCAAAGCAGCACCCAAGGACTTATAAAAACCTGCACCTTGAACTTAGTATAACTCCCATTAAAGTCGATGGATGCTGAGTCAGACCTTAATTCTTTTTGCATCTTAGAGATTCAAAAGGTGAAAATCCTGACACTACTGATGTTTTGCCGTTGACCTCACAGGGTCAGGATTTCATGCTAAAAGCCATAAAATGGCACTGACATTTCATCATTGCTGTCTTGGATCAGATTCATAACAGTGACCCAGGAGACAAAAATCTCCATAATCCATTACTACTGTGCATCTACCCAACACTGTCTCACCACCTTCTACCTTTTTTTAAAAGAGAGAATAATCTATAATTTGAGCTGCCTTTATTTTAACTCAAATGAAGAGAAATGGAAAAATCTTACCGTTTATTTTTCAATCACACGATTTTAACCTTCTAAGTAAATTCTTCATTATTTTATATTAATTTAATTGGGAAATTCTCTTCTGGAAATGAAGGAGGTTTTGTTGGATGATTTGTTTTTAATTTTGTTTTCAAAAAGGCTTTGTAGTAAAACTGGAAGGCAAATTTCAGATTTATAACACGGTTGAATGAAATGGTTATTATTAACAGTGAGAACTATGAGGAGTTTATTTAATTCCTTAATGATCCTTAACAAAATATTTAATTAAAGACCAGCTGGAAAGATAATCTTGATAAATAAAAGGAAATCAGGAATGAACTGATTTCTGTAATGTAAGACTACTTGCAATGTGTGATAGCTGCCGCATATCGTTAGCAGTTAGATACAACAAACTGATAAAATACAAAATTATTCTGCCCCCCCCATTAAATTTTCAAGATTGCAATTGCAAAATATTGGCTGTGCATTACAGATGATAAAAGTAATAGATCCCAAGTTCACAGATACAAATGTACTGAAAAATAAAATTTAAATTTGTGTAGAAATAATATATGTAACATGGCTGCTTTGGCATAGGTCATTGCATTACTTTTTGGCAGTCCCTTTGTCCAATGCTTTAAATTATAATTCTGGTTCTTCCCTTTGGAAAAGCTTGGTCCCTTGTTAGCTTTGTTTTTATAACTTTCATTTAGTAATAGTAGTGCTACTCAACTGGAATCAACGGGTTTGATGTCTTTAAGTACAGACATAGCTTGAACTGGGGGTTATCTACTTATTAAAGCAGTAGATGTTTACATTTGGAAATAAAAAAAAAGCCTGCTTGTGAGTTTTGTGCAAAATTTCCTTCCTTCAAACTTCCTTTGGTTAAATAACTGCAGATCTTGAGACACTTAGGGGTGCTCCCATTACTTAACTTGGCTTCTCTGACATCTTTCTGGGGAAGTCTATGGAGACCGAGGTAAAAATCTGCCCTGTATTCCTAGAGGAAAGTGGTGTGATCATTCCTGCACTCTGATCATATTCTGATTTTACTGGAGTAGTTTGGGCTCTCCACCCTCAGTGAGGCCTTGGTGTCTCTGAGTTTTATGCAGTTGAAGGTCCAAGTCAGGAGTGGTATATTATTTCTAAGAAATGCGTATTTAAACACAGGTTAATAATAAGATTTTAACTGTTTGCTTTCCGGTTAACATTAATGAAAGCATATATGCTGTGCCTTTGAAAATTAATTTCCTGGACTTCTCTAGGGATATAGGGGTTGTGTACAATGCATAGTTTTTCCTTGTTATTTATTAATTGGGGGGGGGGGGGGTTTAATTTAGCAGCAACTCCCTTTGTGCACAATAATTTAAGCCTTTTAAGTCACTTTATTTGTGCTGAACTTTGAGATGAGAATGAAACCCTCTTTGTTGGGGGTTTTTCTTAGAGTGTGAAATATGTTTACTTCCAGAACACCATGTAAATATCTCTTAAAGAGGTGCTTTGCAAATAAGCTATTGTGGTACTAAAGAAAACATTGATTAGTTTCAAATGGCAGTAACAATTCAAGTGTATGTAAAGACAAGTGCATTTTCTTTTGAGGTTAAGCCTCTGAATTTAATAATTGAAGGAAAAAATACAATAAAATGCAATAGAAGAAGCTTCTGTGAAGTGCATTATGCAATTATGACTGGCATAACTACAATTGCCTTACCAGAGCATAGCATGTTTTCTCCTCAAAGAAAACAAAACTATTTTTAGTACTTTTTAATTTTTTTTATTTTATTTAATGTACTGTTTGGAAAAGGTTGTATGCTCTGTGATGATTCTGTTGATTCAGAAAACTGGTCTGTTAGTTCAGGAGACCTGAAAATTCAGGACACCATTCAAGTGAATTTATTTTTAACTTTGTCAAACTTTCACGTATGAAAATTGTTTTTAGGGGATATTTTTGCGAGTTCCCTCAATTAAGTCATGTTACATTTTACTTAGGATACACAAGACCAGAATTATTAGAAGAGAGATTTTGGCTGTGTGTTGTGCAGTTTAACTTGGTGAATTGCATAAGTCATTCACTGTCTAGATCAGAGCCTGACTGCACTGCTCACAGAACCCATGTGCTGGAAAGATACTGTGTGATGATTGTGCCTACATAGTCAAATTTCTTATAAAAGAGAATACTATAACCTCTTCTTCATCACATAAAATAGACCAAGAAGTAGGATCACAATTATAGTAGCAGAGACTCAGATTAGACTCAAAATAGTAGGCATATTAACTAAGAGGTTGTGCTGTATTGGACTCAAAACTGTGATGAGGAAGTGTGGTGGGAAGGTGTTTGGCTTATGGAACAATTTGTCTGTTGGTGAAACCACAGTCTGATCCATGGTTCAGAGAGCTGGGTGTGGTTCCAATCAGAGTCACATTGTAGTTGTGGTGGAGTAAAAATTTCCTCATACGAAATAAATGTCATGGTTAAAGTATAAATATGAAGTGTAAGGGTTAAGAATGACTTTCCACAAAGAAAGAATTCCAAGAGTCCCTTGTTCCTTGTGGGATGTAGGTTAGGAAAGAGTGCTACAGTTGGATACAACCATTTAATTAATGTGCATCTTGTTTGCTCAAATCATGGCTATAACTCCTCTGTGTGTTGCAACTCTTTGTATTTCATATCAAATTTTCTGGTTGCTCTGTTTTCCATGGATGCTGGTGTGTTCACACACACGTGTACTTTCATTTGCAGTGATTTCTGATCTAGCATAGTTTTGTAAAGATCCCCAGCTCAGTATTATTAAAGATGATAAATTAATATATAAATCTAAGGGGAAAGTACTAAAGTTAATAGTGAGGAGTGGTTTTTTGCATGAAATAACCATGGTTTCCAACATTTGACAAAGTTCCTTCTCAGCTTAATATGTGTTGATAAAGATCCATTCTATACAACAATTTCCTCTCATTTTGTGACCCCATATCTGCAGTTTTTCCTTATGTCTATTCCTCTTAAAATCCAATTTTCTAGTTATACTAGTATTTATTAAAAGCTTGACTGTAAGGTCTTTGTTTACCCAAAGATCTATTTCTATCATAACTGTTTATAATGATTAAACCTCAACAACTTAAACACTTTACACAAAATAATGTATTTTCAATAAATTGAAATATTAACCAATCATATGTAATGGTTCAGTTCTAGCAAATGGATTGCTAGAAATCCTTAGGGTTTCATATAAATTGAAAACTGTATTGACTGACCAGGCTGCACTCGAATTGCATTGCATTTGGATCAAAAAGCATAGAAAAAGTTCTCATTATAGTTCCCTGACATTAATTTGAGCATTTTTATATGTGTGTCCTATTAAGTACCTTAAGTGCTTTTTGATAATTGTGCTTTGTAGTTTTTACAGCACTTCAGCCTATTCCCAGTTCAATTTCCTCTTTTATCCGATGTTTGAAATATTGATTTCTGACAGATAAAAGCAAACCTTATAATCTCAGCAGCATGCAATAAGTGAGTAAGAGGGGGCTACAGAATGCATCAGGGAATGGTCATATTTGAAACCGTCTTTGTTTTATTACATTTCGTCAACAGAATTTACTTACCGCTTGCTGATATTTATGTAAAAGCAGGACTCCTGATAGTCCAGTGATATTAGCAGCTCCTGGTACACTTTTGCATTTAGTAAGATAAAAGAAGAAACTCCCTTGGTGGTTGATGATTGCAGCTGCTTAAACTGCTGTCAACTGGCTTGGAGTAACTGTGATTTATCTTCCTCAGATTGTGCAGCGTTGTGTCCGTGAACTTCCAGAGTTTGCATTAAAAAGTGACAGAACATCAGAGTGCCAGAAGCTTCTCATATTGTGGTCCTGAAGGTAAAATCAAAAGAAAATATCTTGGTCTGTGTTTGGGAACACTGTCCAGAATCTCTGCAAAGCTCTTGTGACATGAAAGAGTTCTTTAAGAAATGGGTTGGGATTTTGAGCATGGACTAAACACGATTAAGAGATGCTAAGGAGTAGCACTGCATGTTTTGCATGTTCTCAGGATGTTTCTCCTGCAATTTCTAAAAATTAGAAAGAGGAATCCAGTCCAATGCCATTGGAATAGTTAATGATATGCTAAGAGTTCAGTTTGCATTTATTTCCTTTTCACTAGCCAGTGTAATCCAGTGTCGCACAAGTAACATTGCATTAAACATCTCTACTCAGCTCCATCAGCACCCACAGCAAATGATCAGAAACACAGGGAATTAGCTGCAGCGTTTTGTCTAAAGTTGTGAAAATTCAGAATGCTGTTTTGGAATGTGAGGGAAGTTCCTCAGGTTACACAGTATCTTTGGCAATTAATAGTAAATTCTATCAAAGTGACAATGGAAGAGTCTCCATCCTGAGCACCAGGTTAGGAGGAAGCTGAACATCTTTGTCTCGAGGAATACATTTATGTACCTGACAACACAAACACGTGAAATAAAGGAAGGAGAAATATGATTTTGAATAACTTAGACCTTTTTAAGATGAACACAGAGATTTTATTCAACCCCAAATTAGCAATTGTTAACTCAGAAACATTTTTTTGGGCTCAATCCTAGAAACACTTAAAATTACTATCTTGCATAGAGATCTTCACACACCTGGGTATAGAATGGTTTTCAAACAAAAGACAACAAAAGACATTTAAAAATGCTATTTTAGTGAATTTTGATTATTATGGACTGGAACTGGAATTCTGCCAGGTACTTAGCAGAAGTTTACTCTCCAATCAATTCAAGTTTTCATTACTAAGCAATTAGTGTTTAAAGTTTTAAGTGATAAGCACTTAACTGTGTTCTGGAAATAGTGGGTTGGTGGTAGCAAAGCCTGACAGAGTTCTGAAGAATGGCAAGCCTGGAAAAGTGATTTGCTTTAGGCTGTCAGAGAGAAAAGATCTTCTGAGCTCCACAGGCGCTGACCGTAGGGCTGGTGGAGCAGAGATTGCTTGGAGGCAGAATGTGCCAGGGATGGTGCCTGTAGGGGAGAGAGAACAGAGGAGTAATTAGGAAGGTTTGGTAGCCCAGGGCTTGGGTTTCATATGGTCAGAACCAGAGCTCCAAACAAGGATTAAGGATTATGGTGCACAGCCCAGCCAGTCCTCGCTCCACCCTGATCCTGACATCAAGGTGTGCCACAACATCCACATGCCAGTGTGGAAGCACAGGCAGAAAATGCTGTTACTGACAGAAAAGGAGGGCTGTCTGGATTTAAGCTTTGCAGAAAGGTTTCTTCAGTGATGATTTGACAGTTGGGAAGCTTGGGCCAGCTGAAACACAGAACTGAAATAATTAAAGAAAAAGGACAGAAAATGTTGGTTGAATTGTAGCTAGCAGCAATGTTATGCCATTGAATATTCTGTAAGACACAAATGCAGCAAAAAAATCTCTCTATCTGTTTTGGAATATGCTAGCTACACCCTGTCCAAAATTTGTGTCTCAAGAGACCCACACAGAAATGTGTATATGTGCAGGTTACACTCCTGTATGTTCCTATACATGCAGGTAAAGTATTAATACAAGGATTCTGTAGTGGGTGATGTAACTGAAGACAATGACCATTAGAATTTCAATGGAGCCTACTTAGCATTTTTCATATTGGTAAGTTATTTACAGTTCACTATTTAAAGGAAAAAGCATTGGAAAAGGTTTATCTTCTAATAAATCAAGACCATTACAGTGTCAAGTCACAAAGCCTGAAGGTATAAAGGCACTTGCAGAAGCTGTGTCTTGCAAAATATTATGTATACTCTATTATATTGTGTGGCTGAATTGATAGGGCTTCTATGAAGAATTAGAAACAATTAGAAATGGAAAAGTACAATGTGGAAAAAATAGCACTGATAATTTTTGGTTGGGGTTCTTGTGGGACTCAGGTTGGGAAACAAGCCATTGAATACATCAACAATATTTTCTAGTGGCCTCTTTGAATCTGACACTGTAAATAATGCTGCAGGCATGCACATTCCAGTATTATAACTGATAGAACTATCTTATTGATTTTATCTCTGAAATTTCATTTTAAAATTTGAAACTCAGTGTTGCAACTGATGGCACTGAACACACCAAACTAATGCTGCTAAAACTCTGAGGTGTTGAACAGCTTCAGAAGACTAAACTGTATCCCTAATCTTGTATACAGGAAGGATTGTGTTGGCCTCAAACATCTATTTAGTTGCTTTGTTTGATGGGAGACAATGTCTTTGTGTAAAACAAAGAAAATTAATCAGAGATAATTCATCAGACAAGCTCAGAGCTAGTTCAAGTGTGCAAGTGCAGTGCCTGTGATTAAATAGACATGCAGATATCTATTTAACCTAAAATATCTGTAAAGGAAATCTGTCTAGATTTTCTAGGACTTTTTAAAAAATAAAGTTGTTTCCAGTAATGAACAGGAGTGACAGTGCTTCACCAGGTTCTGTTTTGTTGCGAAATAAATTTTTAAAAAGTGATCTCCCCTGCTGAAATAAAAAAGGATTTAGTTAAAAGCAATGAGATCAAAAGTCTGAGTTCAGCTAGTTTTGTTGTTCCCACCTTTTTGTTTCTGAAATTTTTTGAAGTGCTGCTGAAAATTTTGGAATGACATTTTGGAGAGTTTCAACACAAATTATTGGAATTTCTTGGTGTGATGCATACAGTCCGTTCAAGAGACCAGTTTTGGCCTTTTGCACATATGTTTGAAAGTGTAATGATACAAACCATTTTTCATTGCTTACCCATTTTTTGACCATTTGAAACAGAATTCCAACATAAATCACCGTAGTCATTAAATCTGTCCATAAAAGCGCTTATTACAAAATTACTAATAACTTGTGTTCTCTGTTACACAGTCAAAAGAAAGTACTGCATTTTGTGCCCCTCTGAAACATACACAGTGTGTACACGGCAGGCATTTACTGCAATCTTTATCACTGTGTTTTCTATTTTGGCTCAGTCCTGTAAAGCGTCACAGATAAAAATTAAGTTACCTCCATAGGTGTCTTCTCTCACCTTGGGCACTCTGACCAGCTGTGATTTATATTTTCATGTACATTTTCATATAAGTAAATGAAGACATTTTAATTACAGTAAATATTATTTAGGGTAAGTTTACTTGCTCTGATGATTTTTACTTACCCGAGGAAGACAGCTTTAAAATTTTACCTGAGATTTTTGGAACATTTTTTCAGTACATCTAATGTATTTTAGTAGGACTGGTTTTAACAGTACTAAGCCTCTGGACCTCCAGTGGGGTGCTTGAGGAATCAGTGCTCTATGTGCTTATTTGCAAGGATTTTTAATATTTCTTTGTAAAAGGCAAACCAATAATATTAGTACGTGTTTAGATAATTAAGAAAATAATTTATCTACTTCACAAAAGCCCTGCAGCATGGGGACACACAGCCTGCAGCCCAGCTCTCACTCTGCCAGACCCTGAGCTCCTCTGCAGCTCCCCTGTTCCGGCTGATTTCTGTGTTAAAGTTTAACAGAAGGATGACATCACTACACTGCATAACCAAATGACAATGTTTCTCTCATTTTAGCTCCTTAATACCATCTTTAGCTGAGTGGGAAAGAATACAGATTGCATGACCTTGGGGATACTTGTTTCTGCATTTATTATTGGAAAAATATGGCTTTTGAAAGATGAAATGTATTTCAAATATCAATCTCCCCCTATTCTGAACTAAATGCTGCTTTTATGCATGCCCTGTATGCTCTAAGTTGACAGATGTGAAGTACAAGTAAGAGCAGAATTTAACATAATAGGATTATGAATACTACAAGGGCAAAGGATTTTCTAAGCACTGAATGCTACAGCATGCCTGAATTCTGCTGTCAGATTTAGTCCTACATAGTCTGGCTGTAGGGCTAGGCAGTAACATACAGGCAAAGGAAGATCTTTATTCTGTGGTAGGGATCTTAAATGTACAGTGTTTAGGGAACTACTCAATGATGTACTGGGAGGATTCTATATAAGTTTGCCCTTCTATTTTAACCTTATTTTCCCCTTCCTTTCTCAAATATTTAGAAAACATTGTTATCTCTGGATACATCCAGGAAAGGGTTCAATTTGCTTAAATTATTTAAAGTTATAATGGGAGTTTTCTGTCATATTTTGGGGAGGTTTATTGACATTAGTGAAACCTGTTTTTAACAGCGTTTGCAAGTGCAGAGCACACTGTTCTGCTGAAATATTTGCCAGCAACTGTGGCAAAGGCTTTTCATAGTGACCACTGCCATGGCCTGCTCTTTATTGCTCTTTACTGTAGGACAGTCACAGAAGCAATTGCCACACGAGATTTTGTACACCCACATTTTTCAGCAGCTGCATGTAAAAAAAAATTCTTTTATTTTTTTTGTTTTGCAAAACAGCCAGAAGCAGATAGGGAATCTTCCAGTGAAACAGCTCTTAACAAGCTTTTCTCAGTTTCACCAGTGGTGGGATTTCCAGCAAAAAGTGATAGCAAAAGACTTCCTTTGCAACAAAATAGATGTAACTTGGTATTAGTGCTTATATGAAAATGTTATTAGTGCTTATTAATTAGTGAAATCTGAGGATCCAATGAGATAACAGTTTTTCTTAGAAAGGTTCAGTGTTTTTTGGCTGTCAGCACTGATTAACAGAGTACATCTCAGATCATGCATCTTTCATTCTTAACTTTTGGATTTTCCTTCTCATGCAAATGATTTATGAGGAAAAATGGATATTTTCATCACATATTTTGTGAAAGGTCTAAAAAAGAACATTGGCACTGATATGCCCAAAGTCAGCAGCTCTTAGGTGGTCCAGGCAGTCACCTGGAATATGAGCAATGCAGACTCTGAGATTGTTTTACCAGAGTAAGAAATGTTACTCTGGTTTCTTTCATTACCAGTCAAATGAGAAAATTATTCAGTTCGTGGATCCTCTGAGAAGTTAGACAGTCATCTGCCATAGTCTTTTCCAAGCATTCCATTTTCATTTAAATCAAAACCTTTTGCTTTCCAAAAGCCATCTTTCCCAGTGACTCTTCCTCCAGCCCTAGAGTCCTAATCTCTTGGGAAAATTTCTTTAGGGCAATTTTGGCTAAAAGTGTCTAGGTCTTTATTTATATATTTTTGTTGTAGATGAGCATGTTTCTGGATTTTTCCCTTTGTCTCTTTAGGAATGGATGGATATTGGAATCATGCTAGTCATCCCTTACCATCAGGTTTCTTGGCTGGGAACTTAGAAAAGCCTATTTATGCAACCCAAGTCAGTCAGAAATGTATTCCCTGAGCCCCAAAGAAGATTATTGTCAAAATCAAAAGGCTTCACAAAATCAGTTACCTTCCCTAGAGCACTTTCTTCATACAGAAGAAAAAACTGCTTTTTTCAATATATGCAGAATAAAATGTTTTCAGTTTTCCTTCTTAGATGGCTTCTTTTTAGAAGCACTGTTTCCCACGATATAGCTGTCTAAGATAAGCTCACCCTGCCTTTTCAGGGGGGTCCATTATCTGTGCTTTAGGCCTCTGTTACGTTAGTATTTGGATTTTTGCACAGATAGCATAAAAAATACCCGTGTGGTAAAGGATTGTACAGTCCTGGCTTGTGCTTTGTGGTGATACTGAAATATGAGTAAGAATCACTGGTGCAACTCATATAAAAATATGAGTCTTGTTGGAGGACAGGTATTCCTGACAACAAAAAATATATTTGGTTATTAATGATCCTAATTTGAAGAGGAAAAAAAAAAATAATTAGAGATATGGAGAAAATAAAATTCTAAAATAAGGTTGTCCATGTAGTAAAAGCAGACATTCAGCTGTTACAAATTGGCAATGATCCACTGGTTTCCACAGAGCTCTGCTGATCATGCCAGCTGAAGAGCTGACCCTGAATATTATCAAAGTTTTCTTGGAGGTGGCAGGAAAATAAATCCTTTACAATTTCCTCTTTAAGAACTCAGGATTTCCGTTTTTATAACTGCAAACTCTCAGAATGAAATGTGGAGCACAGAGACAGGCAACACCACACTGACTGTGTTTGATTAGGGTAATCCTTTTTTTCCTTCTATGTGGTTACTACAGCCAAGCAATTATTTATCATACTTTCAATTGCTTGAAGCATTGTAGACTACAGGTTAAATATTCTTATGTCATTGTGAGACTTCTGCTCCAAGTTCTCATTGAAATCTAATTACTTTCATCTTCAAAAGAAATTTTAATGAGCTCAAAGTATCTACCCTTCTGTTTTAATTGTTACACTTCACATTCTGCAGATCAAAACCTCCTATTTTTCTTTTTTTTTTTTCACCTTAAAATGCTGTTGACAAGTTCTTTCCGGAGCTCTTAACTTCTGTCCACCTTTTATTGGTCATATTCATGTAAGATATAAATCCAGAAATATGCAACACATGCAGATTCAAACCTGTAACAGATCTACTCTTTACCCCTGAAGAATGGAACATGTGCCAGGCACTGTTACTTTGATTGGCCTGGTATCAGGGATGTCTCATATGTGGGTGCCTGTAGCAGTCGAATAAATCCATTAAATCAGTGGTAATAAATGTATTTAGTACGAGTACCAAGACTTATCCTGGATTACTTGTGGAAACAAAGCACAGAAAAAAGTTTTTATGTGCTTATGTGTGTAGGCAGCTACACATATACTGTTGTCCTCTCCTTTTCTCACTTCATGCCTTGCTGCATGTGTCTTGGGTGCCATTTGTCCAGTCCCATCGTTATCCTCATACATTCTTGTGTTTTCATAATCCCCTTTTGCTTTGAGCATCCTTCTTTCACTCATCCTCATAAATATTAATTACTGTGGTGTGGTTGAGATAAATACAGTTAGACAGATTTTCAAGTGGAAAGTTCTTGGCTTGTTTCTATAAAGCTGCAGTCTTGAATTCCAAGTTGTGGTCAATATTTAGTGTCAACAAAGTGGGTGTGACCTGGGACTGCCTGCCAGCATTTGTAGGGATTGGAGTGCTCTGAAGTATCTGGCCTTAATAGTTGAGTTTCCAGTATTCTCAGCAAGCATTTGATTTGTTCTGATCCTCCAACCCTTTAGAGAGAATTATTTCCCCTTTGGTTTCTTATAAAATTCTATAATCTACAGCATTTTGGCCCCTTGTATCAAAGTGTGAAACATTGCTGTGCCAGAGAGTGACACTGGCACTGCATGTACTGAATGGAGAGAGACTGAGGATTCTCTGGTCAGGTCTACAGATCTGGAATTTATTTTCTGCTGTGCCCTTCTGGTTGTGCAGTAGATGAGACTCTGAAGAGCTGTGCAGTGCTGTTCCAATGTCAATGACTAGCAGGCTGCTAAAATGTTGGTCTCTGCTAATTACTAAAGATGGGCCGCTGTTAAATTTAGATAAAAACTGTTAATATATATATTACTGTATATGTCTATATGTTAGTGTAATATATATATTATATATATATATTATATATATATATTATATATATATTAACAAAACGTTCAACATTAATGTTCTCACTCAGATTTTGTTACTGCATGAAACCTTCTTGGGAGAATGCAGGGGAAGAGTTTTGTGCTTGATTACGGGAAATGAGGAATGCAGAACAAAAATGTTCTACCTGCGTTTTAAAGAGGTATAAAGTGCATCCATGCTGCAAGATTCAATTGGATGTATATTGCACTCAGACCCCTGAAAATCTGCAAAATCTCTGAGGTGTTTAGAATAAGTGTTAAATCAGTTTTCAAGAATCCTGAAGTAAAGCAGTGAGACACAGACCTAGGTCAGATCTGAGTCTTAGAGTAATTCTTAAAATTATTTTTTAGAAAAGAAATTACAAGCTGATACTTGTGCTCATCTCCCTATATGATGCTATAGGTTTAGAACTCACTTATTAGTTATTAGGGAATTTTCAAAATTGTTCTTTTTTAGCTACTTAATTTACCATCAGCTATTCAAAGACAGATTGGTAGGATAGAAATGAAATGCTATAATTATACAAGGGAGTGGGTCACTGACCTTTGGATTGCAATATCTTGTCTCTTTTGTCCTTTCCTTATACCACCCAGTCTACAGGATGAAATTGCATCTTTTTCTTTGGTTGTCTCAAGAATGAGGTGGTATTGGAAACTAGTGAGGCATGGCACAATGTAGGTGTTCATAGCTTGCAATAATTTACCCATTTTCATTTTGTTTGATTTTATTAACACCTGTGTCTCCAGGGAGCACAGGGAGCAGGAGAGGAAAGGAGAGAATACTTCAACAATAATCTAATGATCAGCACTTACACTCCCCCCAGCCCTGCTGTTATGTCAAATGTCAAGATGCATCACAGCCGAGCAATTTATAATACAAAATGCGTGGATATATAAAGGAAGAAGTGCAGATGGTGGGAAGCTGTGTGTCATGACATACACACAGACATGGAGGACAGCAAGGGAGTCATTAAAAATATGGATTTTTTTTGTAATGCAGTGGCTGTTTGTCAGCTGGTGTAATTGGCATACATCAATGGAACCACTCAGAAATACACCTTCTGAGGAATTAGGCACTTAATGGAACTTAATCAAAATTCCTTACAGAATACTAAAAAAACATTTTGAACAGAATTTGGGCACAAAGGAAAAAGCACATAAGGAAATATGGGACTGGAGTCTGCTGAAGTTTCATCTGGGTATTAGTTTCTGGAGTATTTCTGTAGATATTGACATTCTAGGCAGTAGAATGCAAAGATTTGCTATCAAGTTAACCAAAGTATTCTAAAATTTGAGAAATTATAGTACTGTTTAGAGAGATGATTTCAACATAATTAAATAAATTCATCAGCAAACTTTTAAAGTCGGAATCAGAAGAGTTTTATTAGTGTCATTTCCTTTTCTTTTCCTTTTAAGTTGTTAGATGACTTTTTCAGTACTGTGTAAATTTAGCATTACTAAGACTGGCATAGAAAACAACCTGAAAAATGTCTGCAAGATTATAAATAAAATTTTAAAAAGGCATAAAATAGCTCAGTTGTCTAGTCACTTTTCACAAGGACTTAACATCTTCAATATCTGACTGAAGTAATATCATTTTTGTGGTCATATGCTCTAATCTTTCAGACATGAATTCTTTGTTCACAGTCTCGGTGGGAGGGTTTGTTCTTTACTTTGTTTTCTTGTGATTCATAAATATGGGAATCTGGTGAGAAGGAGGGATTGAGAGAAAAGGGAAGGGTGAAGTCCAAAAAAACCACATAGGCAGTTAGTTCTTCCTTATCACCTGTTTTGTCCTAGGAAATATTGAAAGTAACACAATTTTTAAGACAACGATTACATGAGTTTAAAATGGGGAGGGAACAGTTCAAGCCTACTGCCTAGTTCTCCTGTCTGACTATGAACATCCTCATTGATTTTTTTCTTTTCTCTTTAGGTACTAGAGTAGAACAGGTGACAGTGACAAGTTTGATATTTAGCAAAACATAAAGTTGCTGTAGTGCCTTATTGTGCAGGTACCATTTCCTAATAAAAGCCCTCGAGACATGAATTACAACATCAATAAAAGCATATTGAAATGGGAGGTACAGAGTGGGTTATACACTAAGAGAGAGCTGAATTTAAAAGATAGGTAAATTAAAAATCCAGTATTATCTTTTTAATTACTTGGGGTTTGAAGTCTTAGGACTTTGAGTCTTCAGCAAAGCACATAAGGAAGTGTTGCACTGCAAAGGACAATGAAGTCTGGGCTAATGTTAATGATAACCCAGCTCTGCATTCAGGACCAGGGCAGCAAGGTGGTATTGAATTTTTATTGCATCCACTTGGAGGAGTTTGTGTTCCTGAGCTGCTGTTTGTGCTCACACACCTGCACCATAGAGGTGGCAGCTCATTTAGAGTTACCACAAGCATTTATACCCATGGCAATACATCAGAGTAATCAACCTTATCGGATCTGTGATTTAACATGCCTGTAAATCATTGGTTTCGCTTAGTTGATTTTTTTTAATAATTGGGCTTTTTAGTTATAATTGAACATGACTAAGGTTTCAAACAAAACATTATTTAAAATTTTAAAGATCAAATGGGTTTCCCCTTGAAAATATTGCCTGGTCAAAAGCAACAACAAAAAAATAAAACCAGCTGCAGTTATTTGTGGTATTGAATTCGAAGTTGTGAATTTTCTCATTTGAGTGAGGGAGAACATGAGTAGAGAGAGGACAAAAGGTTGTGCAGCAGCAAAAAGAAAGCCAGAGAACAGCAGAGAGTGCAAATTGAAGGCACCTGAGATGGCTGCAGGACCTGCCATGAATGTCAGTGCTCCTAAGCACAGGTTTGTTTGTAGGTTACTGCTTTTGTAGATCACTGGTTTTGTAGCAGGCAGTGAGAACTAAAGGCTTTGACAGTCCTGAACTGCTTTAGTGCTGTAGGGCCAAACTTGGGGAAGAATGAAAGGTGGCCAGCAGCTGGGCAAACTCTGACGTTATCTTCCTCTGCTTGATCTCAGCCCATCATCTGTCACATGCTGCTGCTCTGTGGATGTGTGAGAGTGAAACGAAGCCAGGGGAGGGAGCACAGCCCCTGCTCCCCAGAGAGCCACATGGTGTGCAGGTGGGCAGAGAGCTGGCCTGGCAGCATGGGAGGGAGAGCAGTGCATTAACAGAGGCAAGAATTTTCATCCTCGTGTGCATGTGCCCATGCTGTTAACTTTCTGCACGTTGAGAACTCTGGTTTTCCTAATTCCATCACCTCTACAGAGGGGGAAGCTGTCACCTCTTGCTGCAGGTGAAATGAGTAACACCACAGGTTGTGACTGTCCAGGGATACTCATTTCAAAAGTGTTTCATACACAGTATTTCAGCCATCTGAGTGCTGAAATTTGGTTGCAGGGCAGTTTAAACTCTCATGCTAATTCCAATTGAACAGTTAACTTCTTGCAAGACTTTAGGCCTGGTTCTCATTGGTATGTTACAAGACACATCACTAAAATGTTGTAGATAAACTGTACAATTTCAGCTCCAGAAAGAACAGGTGTCTTGTTAACCTGTTTCTCAGAAACTGATAGAGAACATATTCCAAGGAGTTTAATTGGGTGTTGTTTATAAACTAACTGCACTGAATCTGGACTGATTCCAAGATTGCAATTATTATGCTGAACTGAACAATGAGAACTCAGATTCAGAGGCAATTATGATGCTAATGTATGTGATGCATAGATAGTTCTCATGTCTAAATTTCTGATCTGATGCACCCCATGAGAGCCACAGCAGTGAGGATACCCTAAGTCACTCCTTGTTCTACTCTAGTGCTGTAGAAATGTTCTTTGGTAGCTGATTATAATATATAATATATATATAATATATTGCTCTGCAATACCAGTGAGAACCCCTGCTTCACTCACTCTGGTTAACTTACCCTCTTGCTGCCCTAGGAGTGCTGTGAGCTCTGTGCTGCCCATAAAACTGCTACAGTGGCAGCTGCTCATAGGGATGAGCAGAAAGTTTCTCTGTCCTCTCTCCAGCAGGAGCAAGACTCAGGTGACTCTGAATATCCTGAACATGGTGTTCATCCAGCACCCTTCATCAGAGGCATTCCATGCACCATGTGCTTTATTCAGAGGCTGTAAAAAAGGTTATCTTTTGAATTCCCTTTAGAAAATGTCTCCAGGTGCTTCTTTGCCTTTCTTACCACCTTGTTGTCTAGATTTTCAGTCTGGCTTGGCCACTCTCATGGGTAACTATTGCTCTGCTTCTTTCAATATGCACTAACAATCCATTCTATCCAATTTTTTCCCCACCATCTTGGAAATGCAGAAAAATCTGTTTGAAAACCTGAAACATACCTTTTGAACTTCCAAGTCTGAAAGCTGACATTCAAATTAGTTTTAATTTTGAGTTAATAAAATACATAAATGGTTTCTCCAGTACATACTGTAAATGTTCTCATATGACAGACATTTGATTTATGAAAATTAGTAGTGGTCTGCTAGGTTAAAATGTATCTTCTTACTACAAAATAATCTCTTAAATGTCTTTCTCCTTAAATAGGCCTTCACATAAAGCTACAGGTTTCTGCTCTAAAGGGACTGTGTAATAAAACTTCTTGATTTTCCCTTTCCATTAGAATGTTACCAAAAAACTGTTCAAGTGTATACATGGTAACAAAGAGTAAAGAAACTCATTACTGATGGAAAGTGAGCTTTCTTTGTGTAATCTTAAATCGTAAGCACCAGAAATAAAAACATTGAGGATATTAACAGCATAACTTGATTTTTCAGTCAGATTTCAGAAGCCCTTTGTCCTGAATCTCAACAAATTGACAAGCACAGATAAGTATCAAAGTCTTCTTGAGAAATTATTAGTGGTTTTTTGAAAATGTAGGTCATATCTGTGTAGCAAATTTAAATAATCTTCCCAAAAATAGGCTTATCATAAAAATCCATTTATTCTGTGATTCTATCTGAATACATAAACCTACACAAATCCAAATTCTTTCAATAATTTCTTCTGAAGGAGATTTAACAAACAATTTTATTTTTCAATCCATACAGAGTCAAGGAAAGAGACTTGAAAGGCCTTGAAGGTTCCAATATGAGTGATGGTCTCATGACTGGACAAAATTCTGAAGAGACAAACCAAGAATACATTAGCTCCTGTCACTTACTCTGAGGGCCTAGGGCTGATAACTGTTTCATAATGATCACTATATTATATTTTTTAAAGTTTCTTTTCTTAACTTTGCTTACCAGAAGTAAATGCAAAAACACATAAACTTCCTCACACCTTTTAGCATATTTGCTAATTTGGAGACAACAAAGGAACCTTCTAAATCTCACAGAGTGAATCAATGAGCTGGCAAGGGTGTAAAGGGTGAATATAGACATGCTTGAGACTTCAATATGTGAAGCTGGTTTTTTCTGTAGTTGTAGGAACTTATGCCCCTCTATTACCTACTTGCATGTAATAGCTGAATATGTTTGAGATGCCCTCAGCAGCTTTTTTTGAAGGTTTGGGCTTTGAAAGGATGGGGGAAAAACAACCAAAAAAAAAATTGTTATGAGCTGAATAATGCTTAAAGAACATCTTCCATGCCAAGAGCAGCCTTTAAACAGATGAAGTTAGTTGTCCTCTTCTCTCTTTCAAGGAGAAAGTTCAACAAAATATTTATAGCAATATCATCTCCAGATGATATTAACAAAAAAAAAATATCCTAAACTGTCATTCATCTGTCTGCTGAGGTACTAAGATTCCCTGGAATCAGATTTGTTCTGATTGCAACGTTGGCTTTTTATTGTGGTAGAAACCTTTCAGAGCATGAAAATAAAAGAGTCAGAAAAAAAGACAACATCATAGTCAACTCTGGGAGTCTATTTGCAGAAAAGTGCTTTCTGCCAGATTAAACATTGTAATTTTCAATGCTTCATGTAGTGATAAACCTTCCTTCTCCTGGAAACATCTCTTTCTAGGCACAATGACAGTACATCAGTGTTAGCATGTTCTAATGAAGTGTGGTGCTCACCCTGAGCCTCCCAGTGCAGAGCTGAGGCACAGAGTGAGGCTCACTTGCCTGGGAAGCACCTGCATTGGTGTGCCAGGTACGCAGAGAACTGGCAAATGTATAGAAAGTTTGAGAAAAAAATCTCCCAAGTGTAGCTTCCCAACACTGTGTGCCAGACTTCCTCCTCGAGGGGAGCCTCTTGGGATGTGCAGAAAAGCAAACGAGTTCTAGTTACCTGAATGAACTGTGAGTGTCATCAGCATGACTGATAGCACTGGGGCTGGATTTTCAAATGAGCTAGCAAAGGAGGTATTTTCACATGAGGTGCTGCATCCCAATCTTTTAAGAGCTCAGTGGCAGAGCCACGAAATCCTCCCCAGCGGGCCCTGACCCGCTGCCGTGGCACAAAGCTTTTCAGCAGCCTGTGTGCACAGCAGGCATCTCCAGCTCTGCCAGCTGCACTGCTGTGTGCCTGTCCCAGCCCTGCTTTGGCCTGCTGAGCTCCTGATGGCTCCATTCTTTCACAGCAAAGCAGCTTCTCCTCCTCACCTCACACTGGAGCCTCTGCTCTGCCCGAGCCTGACCAAATCTGCCCCAGAGCCTGGGCCCAGGCTGCCTCTCTGGGGGCTTGAACACAGGATGAGCACCAGCACCCAGCCTGTATTACACAAATAATCTCTCTTGCTTTAGAGAAGTTTGATGCACTGAGCTGTGGTCTGTTCTGAAAGGCCCTTCTCTGACATGCTGAGCTGCTTCTTTCAGTGTAAGCACCACCTCCTTCCCAGCAGCCAGAGGAATCAATAAACTGGATTCAGATTACTGAGAGTGCTGATTTGAGTGGGTTTAGTCCATAGCATTCATGGTTTGTGGGTGCATTTTGTATTTACAAACACAGATAACCTTTGTAATTTTTAATGATACTTTTGTTCTATCTGAATAGTCAATTTGCTGTCTGCTAATCAAACCCATCACTTGGGGTATATTCTGGTTTGCTCTGCAGGTCAGTCACAAGCACATTAACACCAGTTCAGCTTCCCTTGTTCACCTTCACAATGCTATTGAACTCACACGGATGTAAAAAGAAATGGGGTTTGGCATCTTTCACAGGCTCTTTTATTCACTGAGTGAAGAGTCACTTTGACCTCCCCTGTATTCTTGTTGCCAGAGTCTAACAGGTACACCAGGTCTGCTGGCCATGCATATCGAGAACTCCTGTTAAAGCCAATGGAAAATGAAGTTTGGTTCTTGTTTTTGTTTTAAATGAGGAAAATGTCATTTTCTGTATCAAAACTATTGGTTCAGTGAAAAAAAAAGGAGGTTTAAATAGTTCAAATGCATTTTGTTAGAGTTCTCTTAAAATATACACAAAAGCCTGCTGGATGTTCCTTTAATGCTGTTAGACTGTTTTTTAAGGCATGAAATTTGCCTAAGAAAAATGGGTTAAGAGAACTTGAGATAAATTTTGGATAGATAAAAAACTCAAGTAGAGTACTTAACTTCACACATAGCATTACCAACAAAGTAGTCTTCAGAGACTGAGCCTGAAATACATATGGAAGTTCTTCACATCAACTGGGTATTGAAGGTTGTGTTTTATGAATACAGTACATTAATTGATAGATATGAGGCAGCAATCAAAATGTAAATAGAACTTGGTTTGCATTAGTGCCCAAGTTTGCTGTATAGATATGTAATATATGCTTTTAGGATGCCGAACTCAATTTCAAAGCATATCTTTAATTCATGAATTGTGAAAATTAATTCCATTTGTGGCTTACAGAATACTGTGATTAAAAATTATGTTTTTTTCTGGGCTGAACCAACTTACCAACTTCATAATTTCATATTATTATTATTGAAAGCTCTTTTTTTGTTCCAAAAGCGTTGGTACCTTTTTTTAATACCATGAAATAATATTCCATTGGCCAATTGCTTTTACTGTGACAGCTGCAATTTTGGTAGATTCTGATAAACCCAACTTAGGTCAAAGGCAGTATTTCATTATTATTATTATTATTGATAAGATGCTTTACATATTTAAAGGACCATATTCAGAGGCACATGTTGTGCTGATCCTGGTTATGCATTTATGGTTTGTGTATGAAGTTACACTGGGGGATATAACTCAGGTGCTCTGCTTTCCACTAACTGAATAGAGGAAAGGGTACATCAGCAGGGATGGTTTTTACCTTGACCCTTCTGTTCAGCTGTCCTAGAGATCTGGTTCTTCTGGGTGTACAAGATTAGGTCATCTGCAGAACCTTACATGAACCTTCTCCCCAGGTGCCCTGTCAGTAAGTGCCAAGCAGGTGCTCTTTGAGTCGTTGAAGAAACCCCTTGGGGAGAAAGCACTGCAGGACTCCTGCAGGCAGAAGCAAATGAGGTATTCAGGAAAGTCTGGAATCAGGCAGAAAGTTGTCAAATTTGGTAATTAGACAAACAGTTAATTTGCATTGGAAGTAGAAGTTTTCTTTAGTAGCATGTTACCAAATCCTGGCTGCACTGATGGATGTATCTAGAACAGGAGTGAACTTGGGCTTGGGAAGATAAAATTGTGCTGAAAGAGGGTAGATGTGGATTAGATAAAGAAGAAATTCTGTACTGCAGGAGTGGTGAGGCACTGGCACAGGTTGCCCAGGGAAGGTGTGGGTGCCCCATCACTGGAAGTGTTCAAGGAGTGCTTGGGTGGAGGAACCAGGTCTAGTGGGAAGTGCCCCTGCCCATGGCAGGGGGTTGGGACAAGATGATCTGTAAGGTCCTTCCAACCCAAACCCCGCTGTGATCCTACAGTGCCAAGGTTTGGTGTGAGAGAGAGGTGTCAAACGTGCTGGTTCTCCTGGCAGGGAGAGCCTAAGGAGAGCAGTCTCAGCACAGAGGTGGCTGAGGGAGTGGCCAGCCCTTGCCTCTGAAGGAAAATTCTCTTGGGGAGAGCTTTTACACAGCCTTTTACACACCTCCAGTTCAGGAGGCAATAGGTCACTGCCTGGATTATGCCCTGCTATTCCAGGGGAGAAATCAGCTAATAACCCATCTACTAACGTGTGGGAGATGCACTCTTTCCCCTCATTTGCAGCAGCTAATATGGGTGTTGTTCAAAAAACAAATATTTACAGTCAGATCAATGTATGAGCCTTAAATACATTACTGGAATATTTACCCCAGCCTGGTGTTTATATTTTTTTTTTTTTCTTTTGGTGGTTTTTTTTGTTTGTTTGGTTGGTTTTTTTCGTTTTTTGGTTTAGGTTTGTTTATTTTTTTGAGTTGGTCGGTTTGTTTGTTTTATGGAAGCTAACTGACCACTACCAAAACAATTTATAAATGCTAAAATTATCTCAAAAATCATGTGGGAAAACTTTAAATAACAAATGCTTATTTTGTAGCTAGGCATGCTGTTACTAATGGCTACATTTAGTGATGGAGCCTATAAACTGTAAATCATACCAGTGTTTCCCATGGCAGAGCAAGCTGCAATCCTGATCTGACAGTGTCCTTTGACCTCTCTGAGGAAGGCATAGTGGGAAGTATGTGAGGACATTATGCTTGATTAGTCTCTCCCTAGTTTGCCTGGGTGGGAAGATAATTGAAAGCACAATGGACTTTGGAAATTGAAGGTTCTGAAATGCACTTTGCAAACACATGCAATTTTAAATCTTTAATGTGTCATCTATATCAGCAGTGGACATTGTCTTCATTACATAAATACAATTCTTCTGCTAATACAGTGCAAATAGGGGTTAGGCAGCATCTGCAGCTATTGTAATTCACACTTCAAATAGCAGTATCCATTTTATATTCTTAAATTCTGAGAATTAAAAAAAAAGCTTGGAACAGAAAAACTGAATGGCTGATTGATTTCATATTTTCTGATTTATTGCATTAAGTTGAATTTTGCCCAGTAAGTGATCTTACTAAAAAAACAGACAAACAACCCCAGTGTAACTTACACTTGAGAGAAAGGATTTGGGAACAGAAGGAATTTGGTTTGGCTATTTTAATACACTGCATCTATAAGCTAGTACCAAGACTATTATTCTGGATGTTTTCTGGTCTGTTGAGTCCTAATGTAGCTAATCTCCAACAGATAGTGCTGCCCAGGGTTCCTGTAAAACAATCATCTGCAAACATATTTATTAACCTTTGTTATTTAGTTTTCTGCAAAGTGCAGGCCACCCTGCTGAACAGTCTACAGCATTTATTTACAATGCTGACTCCTATTAGATATCATTAGGTACCTAATAATTATAATAATTATGTGCATTGCTTAGGCTACCCTGCTAAATAACAACCACTTTTATTCAGAAGTCATAATTGCAGCAGCTAGACTTAAAATGAAATCTAATTAGATTTCAGTTCACCCCTTTTCACATACAATCTATATCCACTGTATAGTGACAAAATCTGTCCAGCAAACACTAATTCATTTAGCCTGAAAAACTATTGTCTCTATGGCCTGTCAGGTAAAAGTTACCAGTGTATGTTTTGTAAAATCTAAGAGAATTGTCGCAGTCAGAGATTTTGTATAATTTGTTGAAGAAGGCATAATGCTTTTCACAGAAGTATTTCCATGGTAAACACGTTGAGGTTGTGCAGCCATAGCTGCTTTAATGAACATAGTAATTCTGTAACTTGATAGGGGGATATAACCTTGAATTTAACTGTTTCCTGGGGTTTGCAAATTTGAGCTGATCTTAAGTGAAGTTATAGTCTTCTTTGTGGGAAATTAAGAAATTCTGCGTTCTTTTGAGCAAGGAAAGTTGGAAACAAACTTACAAGATGAAGAAAGTATGGAAGGGATCTTTAAAACTACTTGATAAATCACTTTCTAAACCTATGTTGTTTCCAAGATTGGAGCCAGGAATTAGCTGATACCTTCTCACTATCAGCCATTTCCCTAGTACCTGGCTCCACCTGCACATACACAGAATCTTTTTGCAGAGCAATAGCTGGCACTGGCCTTATTTAAGCTATCACCACTGACAATTTATTATATAAGAAGTCTCATTAAATGATTGCAGTGAAAGTTTCAAAACCTTGGATGCAGCTAGAAAGGGAAGAAAAGTGAGTGGAGTGGTCAAGGGTTAATAGAAAACAGATTAGGTTCTGAACAAGTAACAGGTTAGGATTTCCCACGTTAGAATTTTCTATGAATTATATTTTTCACCAAGTTTTGGAAAAGGGGGCAGGTTCTTTAAGGAAGGCTATAAGTGAACCAGTTGTTCAGTAGCAGATTTTTGCCAAATGCAACTGGAAATGGTCATTAGTGCAGTAAAACCTGTGCTTGCACAGGTGGGAACTGCAGATTCTGCTACTTAGTAGAAGTTATGCCAATTGTGGGCATTAAGTCATCAGTCTTGTAACAGGGGTAGGTGTATTTATACAGTCCTGAGGGTGTTTTCAGTCTGAAATCTATTTAGGGTGTTCTAGGCAGGAGGCTGGTCCATGGCAAACTCGGCCTCTCCTGGAGCTCCTCAATCCTCACTCCAAGGCAGTCTGATAATTCCCAAACACCGAGCTGATTTCACACAGCCACATCCCACCAGAGCATCCATGCTCCCAGCAGTTCTGCCTACCTTTCTGCCAGGGATTGCCACACATTTTTATAGCTATAACTTTTTAGAATTTGAAATCCTCTCTGGAGACTGCCTGAATGTAGCATCTTCCAGCCTCTACAGGTGCTGTGGTGATGTTTTGCAAGTGCCAGCATTTTGACAGCCACCTTTGATTGTGGGAGTGCATTGTGTGCCTTGGGGAGCATCTTTACTGAGCTTCTGCCCAGCAGAGGGAAGTTGTAATTTTCCACTGCAAAACTGTTGAGGCTCATAGTTTCCTTAGTTGCCCAACCCAGTGCTGACATCTGTGTCATAGCAGTTAGAGTGTTCCTGCTTCAATTCTAGCTTGTAACTGTTAATTCTAGGCTGTGATGTCTGTGCAACCCTTGTCTGGGGGTAATAACTTCTCCTTCATCCCCCCTTCAAAGAGAGATGCTGAAAACATTGCAGCTGGACAATCTGTGGGCAGAGTTGAGTACACACCTCCGGGGAAAATGCTGCAGTCTGTCTTTTCACTCTGTGCTCTAATGACACAAGTTCTGACTTGAAACGACATCCTTTACTTCCTGATAAGAGTTCTTCTGCAGGGATAGTGAGGTTACTGTGATCTGAAAGAAAATTATTTCTGTAGATACAAGGAAGACAAAGGGCTGTATGAAGACACATATATGTATAACAACATATATATGTGTGTGTCTGTGTGTGTGTGTGTTCTCTGAGAGATCAGTGTTGAAAGCTAGAATTCTTCAACTAGAATTTTAGCAGCTTTCCCCCTGAAATATCACTGAAACAATGGCATCAACCCTCCATGTAAGATTTCCATTTTTGTGCTTTATCTGGTTGGCCAATCCTCTCATCCCTTAGTGATTCTGAGCATGTATAGCTATTTAATGCATGTGAATATCCACAGGCATTTCATTTGTCTTGGTTGTACTGATGGAGAAGTATTCATCCAGAAAAAGGTGGGTGACAGGTATTGACAGGCACAAAACATTAGGAAGGGGACAAAAGTAAATATGCTTCAGGAGTTTTGGAATAATAATCACCAGACTTTTGAGTACCTTGAATGTTCACCTTATTATTGCTCAGCAGAGCACTGCTGTGCACTGCTATGGATGCTGTAAGCTGACGTGATCACATTCTTGTGATGCCTGTACCCAGGATCTGCCCATCCACATCTAAATAAGGTGAACATTCAGCTTTCAGTGATCTTTTCAGACCACTGAAATATGTTCTGAATCCTGAGCTATTTTTACCATGAACAATGGCATTCCAGGTTGCCCAGACACGTGCAGGGTTCCAAGAGTCAGCTGCAGAAAGATTTGGCTGTTCAGGGCTGCCAGCAGCCCTGGCCTGAGCGGGAGCTTGGAGTGACTGACCTTCCTTCCAGCTAACACTCCAATGGATCCATGATTGTCTGGAAAATAATGCTAGTTATTTTTTGTGGAGTATAATTCCTACAACTTGACTAAAAACTTCGAATCTGTGTACAATTGTTTTGGTGTTTGTCGTGAGTTTTATGAGATAATACCCAGACAGATCTGAATTTTGGCCTTGAAAAATCAAACTGAGAGTTTCTGAATGATAAGAGCTTCAGCAAATCTGCACTAATTACTTAATCTTAGTTGGCTTTAAATTTTAGCACTGGTTGTACTTGTTTGTTTGCTTGGTTTGGGAACTCCCACCAAGAAAAGATCCAGACTATATTGATTTTAGTAGCACAGAGTATCCTGGACACAAGGGAATTGACTTCGGTAGAAATATACTTGAAATGAGGAACATGGTGTTCTGTGATCATCGTTAATTTACATTCAAATTAGCAAACTCCTTAACAGGGACACTCAGCAAGTATCACACACAAATTATTATGCAATTTTGAATACACAAATAAGGAACAATTCTGAATTTCTAGCAAACAAGGATTAGAGATACTTGTTAATAATAAATTTGACCAAATTTGTTATCAGACCCCACTGGGCAGACTTGCAGGACTGGGAAATTAGAATAGCAGATAATAATTTATTAGGAAAGTCTGAATGGATGGAAAGTAAAAGGATTGAAGTTTAATTTAGTGGCTTTAATTGTTTTGCTCTCATTCATGACATGCAAATCTATGGTCTCACATAGGAAAGGATCACTGCTATGGGAGAGAAATCTTGTGAGAGGTGACTTCTATAATAGGAGAGCCAAGCAGATAATCAACCCCCTGGTTAGAATATCTAGTCAAAAATAAACCAATTTTCAAGATTACAAACCAGAATGGTTAATAATAATAATAATAATAATAATAATAATAATAATAATAATAGAAATTTATATTAGGTTTCAGGTTTTCTGGCTTTAATGGAAACATTCACAGTTTGAGACTGCTTGAATTATTTTGCTAAATTTTAAGAAATCAAGGGTAATAGGATCTTGGGTGTAGTTTGCTGATGTTGTTTGGACAGAGAGTGAAAATAATTACTAGAAGATATATAAAGATATGTAACAAGGGCATTGTACAGGAATAAAACTGAAGAAAGGATAGATTTCAGTTGATGACTATAAATTAGGAACTGTAGGAATAGTTTTGATTTTTAAAATGCCATGAACAAAAGATCTTCAGCACGTTGTTTTTCTGTCCTATCTGTATTTAATAAAACCAGATGTAATTAAAAATAGTGGTACAAATTTTCAGTAATTTTCTGTCATTGGGAAAAGCTGTTCCATGCTTTTGTCTCATACAATACCTATAATAAATTATTGTTATTATAGCTTTCATAACCGATATCTAGAGGATTATTTTATATATCTGCATTAATTAAGGAATCTTCAGTCTAAAAATAACTAAAAATCAAAGTCAGTAACTGGACTATGAGGTTAGACAAGCTCAGGTGACACAGAAGGGCACAGGTTGGTGCTGTGGGGAGTTGCTCCTGCAGGAGTGGTTTCCAAGTGCCTCAGCCCCACTTTCCCTGGCGTGGTTGTGCTGTGACCTCGCTGAGGGCAAGGAGCAGGTTTGAGATTTCAGCACAAGCCTCTGCAAACTCAGGGAGGCACCTGGACATGCCAAGGAGCAGCACCTGCCTTTGCAGAGGCCAGCATTCGGTCACCAGTGGTACAAAGGGAGATCAAACCCCTTTCCATGGTCAAATCCATACACTCCCACAAACCTGAGCTGGTTTTACTCTTGTTTGCTGTTGGGGGGTTTCTGGGTGAAGATAATACCCCCTCCTTCAACTGTCTCAAATTTTCCAGGTCTCTTGCCATTTTGGTGGCTAATCTTCTGCAGTGGCAGGGCTTTTTGGGCTGGTCCGAGACTCACAGGTGGTGTCACAGAACAGGGTGACCCCGGTGTGGCTGGCATTGGGAAATTCAGGAGGAGAGGCTGCTGACTCAGCAGAGACAGTTGCAAAAGCATGTCTGAGGGAAACCAAAGCGTTGGGCAATGATGTCAAAAACAAAAAAAAAAAAAAAAAAAAAAAGGAAGGATGGAAACAATCTCTTAAGTGCCTGACACGAGTCTTGTTTGAAACAGTCAGGCTGCTGAAATGAGCAGTGGTGATGGTGTAAATAAGGGGAGAAGCAGCAGAAGGTGGCACTTTCTGGAAGGAGCACAGAACAAACAGCCCTGTGTAGTTCCACTGAAAAATGTTGGGAAGGGAAAAAATTGCAAGACTGAATGTGTTTTGGTACTGTTTGATATGCTGTTTCTGTAATAGGAAGCTCTCACCATGATTGGTATATATCTCAAAATGATTCAATTTTAATAAAGGAAAGTTGGGGCATACTATCTCAGTAATGCAAAATGTCACAAACAGGATGTGGATAAATACATGATAAGCCTTGGAGCACAGAGGAGCACCCCTCTCTCTTTCTTTTTGTTTCTGTCTCATTATTGACACAAAAGCATCAGGACTTCTTCCAATGAGAATGTTTTTAGAAATATATTAAACTTGTTTTTCTGCTATTTTTTTTTCAATCAGCCTAGGTTTTGTAGTTCACTTGCCTATAGAGGTAACATAAATGTAGGAACAGACCCTGTCACAAAGACCTTTATTTGATTTTAGCAGCAGCAGAATCAGCTTGGAGTGAGCAGCTTGCAGTTCTATATGTTACATTGCCCCAGGAATGCATCAATCCAGAGAACTTATTTGGAACTATGTCTAAAAGTTATTGAGTACATTTTTAAATGATCCTCTAATGAATTCTATGTTTTTCCTATGAAAAGTCACAAGATACATCCCTATATTTTTATACTAAATGAGTGGGGATACTTGATGGCTTACAGAAAGTTTTTCCACAAATATGTTTAAAGTAGTTCTGTCAAATATTAAAAAGGTAGAGGCAAAGCATAAGTCAAACTGGGTTAAAAAGTAGATTTAATATCATCAGCACAACATACTCCTATACAGAAATTAGTGAAATGTGTTCAGAAAGGAGAACTAATATTGTTTTTTTTAGAAATTAGTCAGTGACATCTGGCACCTCTGTATTTCACATCTGTGAAGCACATATCTCGCTCATCATATTCATAAGATCTCTGATAAGGTAATTTTCCTTTATCAGAAACTGTGGAACAATATTTTGGTCACTGGATAAATATTGGGGATTGTGATTTTTCAGACTAAAATGCTACCAAAACAAATAAAATATTCTTTTAATTTCTGTTTACCTCTGTACATGTTAAGACAAAAATAAAAGCAACTTGTATGACGTGTAGTACTTGCTCAGATACTTATAGGGTACAGTGAACCTAATAAGAAATATTGACAAAAAAATTATATTTTTTATGCTTGCTCTGTGGCAATTCTGGTCCTCCTCACATTATTGATTACAGCAGCCTGAAATTCTTATTTCTTTTCTTTAGTGTGATGTAGCAATCGCTGAGGAATGATGCCTGCAGGAACACAAGCATCCTGGAAATCCATTTATTTTTACAAGTGTAGGTAGAGAAGACCTTATCTACTTAAGTTTACAAACATTTTCTGAAGTTGATATAGATCATTCCACTTCAGACATTCTGAGATATATCTCTCACTTAAAACCCTTAGTGTTCCACGATCCCCACAGATTTTAAAACCAAACAATTATAGCAGTAGAGAAATAAGATGCTTTTCCCCTTTTGAAGGTATGTACTTGATCAGTATCATTGTTTCCCACAAAAGTGACCCAGGGAGATGAAATATATCCCTCTTCTTTCCTCTTTTATACACAGAGTGTATCAAGCCTCAAGATATAATATTTACAAGCTCCTGCTCCTGTTAACTGGACCATGCTGCCACATAGTGGAGGACTGATACACGCTGTCTTCACCCATTTTATTAAGTTGCATGAATATAAAGATGAAATAATGGAGCTTGTTCATTTATGTAATAATTAACGGCACATTTACACTCCCAGCATATCACTGTTGATGTTTACTATTTGATCAAGTATGATGGATGCCTTGTGGTTGCAGATTCAGATTAGCATAATTTCATCACCAAGGGACCCATGAAAAGGTTCAATTATAGAGCAATCTCATTAATACCAGGGCTTGTTAAACTAATAGAAATAGACATCCCAACAGCTCTGATATGTATACATGTGCATGGAATATAATTAATGGAAGAGCAGCCCATACCTGAAACAAGCTTGAATGATACAATTACATGATATACTAGGCTGACTGAGACAAATGCTGTTTTGTTAGCTCTGCTCAGAGAAAAATATGTCAGCAAAAATACAGGCAGCCTTTCTTCCAAAATGTTAATACAAGATTTCTCCTCTTTCAGTGATACACACTCCTTTCTTTTTTCCTTTGCCTTTTTATGAAAAACTATTTAACTCATGCTGTCGTCTCATAGGGTAGCATGATAAACAGTAGCTCCCAGCTATCCTTTCTCTTTAGCCTCTTCATTGTTAAGCAGCCATTTTTCTAGAACTTGAGAGAATTAACCTCCAAACAAGAGCTGTGGTAAGGAAGTTTGTAGAAGTTCTACTTATTGTAGCTGTGAATGTGAGTGGGCAGCCAGCTCTTTCTTTGGAGGAGCACACTTCAAATTTCTCAGAAAGGAGAATAGAGAACTACTGCAAGTGGCACCTGTCATTCATGCATGACAGGAAGCAGTTTGAAGTCCAAGCAACAATTTAGTCTTGCAGATTCTATAGTGACAGACAAAACCTTTCCCTCAGTTTTTTCATCAGTTAAATGCTGAAGCTGTTTGCAGAAACTATTTTCCCAAAGCTAATTTTCCTGTATCAAGATGATTGGAGCTCTTAAATGGTTTTTCATTTAAAAAATCAGTTTGCATAATGATTGTCATGTTACTTTTTACTTACAAATACACCTCATTTGCACTCCCTGTTATTCCCACCATATGAGTCCAAGAATAATGGGCATGCATTCTACTTTGAGTGGTTCAGTGCTTTATTTCTATGTCCAGATGAGAACTTACCCATTGAGAGGAAGGCCTGCTTCCTCTCAAGTCAACAGAGGACCTATTATACATATTTTATATGAAATCTTTCTTTTGCTTTCATCGACCATAGCATTCTGATCAAATATTTTTTCTGGAGGGCCATGCTAGTACTAATAATATCTATTAATAATACCTAATACTCTATTATTAATACCTAGTACCCTCCTGCTTTAGGAGAGTCATGAAGAGGCAGATGAATGGCCAGAGCTCTGGGCTCTCCACTCTTTGGTCTGCATGCAGCAGATGATGAGGTCCTTTCCTTGCATGGCACTCATCAGCAGCACATTGGGAGTTATGCACTAGGAAAGGCTGTTAAAGTTATTTGGGACAGACTGGATGTGACTTTTTCATAGCATCACTCTAGAAAATGCAGATGCCTCTCCCCATAATTGCTCAGAGGCTTGGGAGCAGTGAAGGACATTGGGAACCAGCTCCACAGTTACCTCTTGCTCCCTTTGCAGGAGGCAGTATGGCATGACCATCCATTTGATGTCCCATTGACAACAAATATTTGAGAAATGGTGAATTTCTCACTGGCTGACATCTCGTGTATTCTGGGAAGGTTTGTTCAGAATTCACTAAAGTGTAAATTCGTTAGTTCCATCCAAAGAAACCCCATGAGCCCATTCTTATTTGACTTATACTGCTTAGTAAGGAGTTTCAAAAAAAACCATGAAAAGCCACTCTCAAGCAAGAATAAGAGTGTCAACACAGTCATGCATCCAAGAAAACTTTCTCTTTCAGGCAGTCTTGTGACACAAGAACTTTGGCTCTCAATGAGGAAAAACTTTCAGATTTTGACACAATCCTTCCCATTATTTCTGCAAATGGCTTTAATTCAGCCTTGCTAGAAAGCCAAAACTGATCTCTGTACAGGAGAACCATGACTAAACGTCATTTAGTTTGAACCTGTGTGAAAAGTGGTGCTGGATGGTCCCCACAAACACAAGGTTGTGAGCCCAGGGCTCTGCCACTGCTCTTCATGTGCTTTGTGTAAAACTTGATTTATTTTTCCCGTCTCCCAGTGATTCTGGTGATCCAGGTCCTTACACTGGAGTCACTCCTTACAGTATACAGCGTGTTTAGGCTCTATTTGAAATGAGCAAACCAAAAAACCACCCATACATACAAAAAAAACCCCACACCAGGAAAAACAGCAAAATCCCTGTGTAAATGTAGGAATACTCTTTCAAACTAGGAGTGGTGTGAATAGTCTGTGTCAGACAGTAGTAGGACTGAGTTTTCAATTGGATTTATTTCTTCACTGACCTCACCAATGGAACCTGGCCTTGGCCATGTCCTTTCAAAAGTGTTCCATATCCCTGTGATCAAGCTCTTTAATCATTTAGTGCTCATGAAAACCTTGCATGTCTGCAGAATACTGCAGAAATGGTAAACTGCAGCAGAGTATGGAAATAAGTATTGTAAGCACGGACAGCATCTGAGGCAAGAACTTTTTGGCAACCGTGAACAGCTCCAGTAAAATGGGTCCTGTTCAGAATACAATAACTCTCTAACAATTCATTGTTGAATCCCTCATTTCCTTTGTAGACCTAATTTTTGCTTAAATTAATTTTTATGCTGATGTGTATATGCTCTGATTCCACCACGTGATCTTATTAAATCTATAGTGGTACATTTTCTATCACTTCTGCTAGTCGATTTTTCTGCAATTTTAAGCAAAATAACTATTCCAAAAATACTTGAAAGCTCATGAATGACTCATACTGTAGTTCATTGAATACCATAAAATATTCAGTGACTCAGAATCCTAGCACAAACCAAAGGTCCAAAAAAGACTCTATTGTTCTCAATACAGAGGTACAAAATCTGAAGATTTATAAATCAGGCATTAGCAGCTATTCCTGCTTTTGGGGTTGACACTTGTCAAAATTCTAGCTAATCCCTGTGTGGCTTTTTAAAGCAGTGTAATGGAACCTAATATTTTTTAAATGAGAAACAGTGTGTTTGCTAGATTAATTTCAATTTGTAATGTTGATTAGTTTCATGTGAGAGTGTAATGATCTGGAGGAATATATGACACTGGAAAACTGGAAACAGTTTTCAAAGCATAAAGCAGCTGTGTTACATGGTTCCTCTACTCAGAATTACAATAGCAGTGTAGCTCACTTTCTGAATGATTCAGCTTTCATGTTTTGAACACCAAAAGCTTTTATTCTCTAGGGCAAACTGATCCTTACATAGCCCAATGATCATGTCTCTGGCTGAGTGGATTAAGTAGGAAATTGCTTAGAATACCCTGATCCAGAACTGAGAATATTTGAGGAATGAGGTTCACTCAAGCTTGTTTCCCATCTGAAAACAACAATTCTCTATGGATTATGCACCCTGTCAGTTACATATATGGGTATCTATATTCAATTTCATCATTCCTGATCTTTTAATCCAATATCACTTTGCACTAGCATACATCTACTGTAGAGACCAGACCAACAGCCATACAAGGGTGCCATAAAGGAGAGGATAGCCAATCTGTCATCTTTATAAATGGTATATTTACTTCTGGACACAACGGCATTTTGAGGAGTGGCCATTGAGACACACAGCTTTAAAGGGTAATACACTTTCTGAAATAACAGTAACATGCTGCTTAGTGAGTCTAGAGAAGATTCAGCTAGTGTTTAGGTGGTGGTAACATTTGGGTTGTGCTGAGGTTTTGATAATGAAACAAAAAATGGCATTGGGAATCAAGTGACTTCCTTGGAAGTACCTTTGGAGAAGAACAGGTGCATCAGAGTATCTTTTTAACAGGACTGAGCATAACTGGAATTTGAGGATTTCATTGGAAGACTCAGGCTCTGTTTAAATGGACTCTCTGGGGCAGATAGAAAATGGTAGATATGAGACTAAGTGGGTATCACAGGAAATAGTAGAACTGTAATACTGAGTTACTGCAGCCACTAGAGTTAGAAATTCAGTCTGATAGAACAGTTGTATTTCTTTTGCCAAGATTTTTAAAATAAAAAAGCGGCAGCCTTGAGCAGATGACTTTTAAATGAATCCATACACATTGATACATTCCCTTGCCAAGGTGCAATAGCATTGATCACAACTGGGACTCATTGTTATTAGGGTTTCAACAACATTTGTATTAACAAGTCACCTTTGTATTGTAAAGAGGGAGAGGGTTGATAGGCATTAAGAAAACAGCTGCATCATAGCGAGCAGCCAAGAGCACAATGGGTGTCAATAGGAGGTAAAACTACTCCCGCTGAGACAAGTGAAGAAGAAAAATGAAACAGGAGGATTTGTTCCAGCAGCCCTGTCTAATTGTTTATTCCTTTCTCATTCCGTCCTAGTCACTTAAGGGCTGTGGCTTCTGTCATGTAAAAGGAAAAATCAAACCTTGGGCTGCTTGGGGTTTCTCTCACTGTAAATGAGTGGAATTTGGGTGCTGGGAAGCCGTGGGCAGGGTGATGGCATGTTACCTTTTCCTGATTAGCTACAAGGCATTTACTTCAGATAAGTGCTGTGTGAGCGTATGACCTCATAAGTGGCCCCAACCAAACACTAATAGTCTACTTTAGAGGGGAGATTAGGTTCCACTAATGGTGTCACAGCATGAAATAAGATGCAACATATTAACTGGGGGAGAAGGAGCAGGAGAGGAAGGGGGAAGCTTGGAATAGAAAACGATAGTTTAAAGGCAGGAAGAACTCAGGAATAGCAGAGAATATCTGTAATTCCTGAATGAAAGCAGATTTTGCAGGCTTCTTGTGTGGGAAAAGATAATTTAAAACAACAGAGCTACTGGCTCCACTGTAGCTGGCACCCAAAGGCTTGGCTCTCCTGAGTGCAGGGAGCCCAGTGCACAGCTCTGCCTAGCTGGCTCCAGTGGGGCAGAATTTGCCCCAGCAGCAGGACCCTGACAGCTGCACGCTGTCCATGTCCCTCAGGGTGCTGAGGGCAGCAGTCCCTTCCTGGAGTCATCATATTGGTTCATCATATTCTTTCTAGACTAAAAGCAGGAACCCAAAGCATTGTTACTGGGGGGTTCATCCACTGCAAGCTGACTTAGTCCTACTCCCCTCAGAGGCCTCCATCTCTCCTTTTATGGTTATACCACAAGCTGTAAAAATGAATTTTTTTCATCACTGGTATCCTTGAAGCTGCTGCTCCTCCCATGAAGAGCAAGTCAGGCATTTCTCATGATCTGCAGAGAAATGTCTTATAACTGTGAGAAGAATTTCATAAATAGGGAAAACAAAGCAGTTGTATTCAAAAGCTTGCTGTCAGATGAAAAATACCTGGCAAATTGTATTATCACTGTTATTTTATCCCCCTAAGCTGAAGGAGAGGTGGCAACTTTTAACAAATCATCCAAACATTTTTTGTTCAAAGTGTCTTTCTTGGTTCTAAACCAGTAAAATTTGGCAGAAGAATTTCTGCTCTAATTTATGGGCTTTCTAAATTTTCCAAGCTTGTCACATTTGTGATGACCATATTCCCTACTAGGCTGAAGATGAATGGTTGACTCATGCATGTGAAAAATGTTTTGGTCCTAGTCATTTCTTGGATTTTGCTATTTTTATGAAATGGGTTTACCAAATGAGCACAGTGAAACAGTAGTGCTCCAGTACCTATCTGTACTATCCAGTACCATAGGTATCTCTGCTCACTTTTAAGTCCATGATGCTCCCATTAGAATCTCCTTTTACCTGCTAGGAATCAGGCAATAAACTCTATACTGCATTTTCTATGTGCCAGCTGTCTTAACCTTACATGCAAATCCAGTGGGAAATAAACACTTGAATTAGAACCTGATTTATTATAAATAAATATTAAAACATTGTAAGGAAGTTTTCAAGTTATGCAATGTATAAATGATTTTGCAGTCCAAGCACAATTTAAAGTTCAGGCATAGTTTAAGAGGCTAGAATGAAAGAATATTTTTCTGAAGGCTGTCTACAGATTTCACTGTTGTTTACAAGCTGAGAGCATGTGATTAACAACACTCTGGCTTTGAATAACAGGACAGGACTTCTCACTAGGAGACATGTTCATCTATTGAAGCACTGAGGTGTAACGGTGCAGGGTTGCTGCTGGTGTGGAGAAAGATCCAAGAGGGATCTGCTCCTGCAGGAAAAAACTTGCATTTTCAGGGAGGCAAAAGCAAAGGTGCTGAGCTAAAGCACAGATGTTAATTTCTGTTCTCTTCTCACACACACACATAGGTATGTATGTATGCATATAGACATTTATAAGAATGCACATGTGTTTACAGACACATGTACAAAACTGTAAAGTTACAATCACATAACAGATTTTTTTTGAAAGAGCACCTTAAAAGCAGACTAAGTTCAGGGTTGGGTTTGAGGCAGAGCAGACGACCTAAGTGAATCCCATGCCAACATGCAGGTGATGAAAATATTAATCTCTGGAAAGATGAATAGTTGAATTGTGGTTCTTTGCATGGTGACAATATTAATTTGGAAGAGCCCTCCCTGGAGATGTTACCAGCCACCCAGACTTGTTATCCCAGAGAATTCATTGTCAGTTGAAGCTATCAAACTATTTTCATTAGATAAATGCCTCCTTCTGCAGGATTACACATCCATTCATTTCCATCTCAGTTAAAGCATCTTTGCTTCACAGTAGCTAATGCTATTGAGAAGTTGGATATTTTTAAAGCTGTGCATAATTGCTGCTAGTGGGACACTGGGCAGTTTCATGTGCCTACAGCTGCCAGCTTGGCAAAGCTTTGTGTTTAATGCATCTCATACCTACACCTGGTAGGGTTCATGGACCAGGCATCCACAGGCTCAAATTCCCTGAGGAGCATGTGTTGGTAGCTGTCCTCAGAGGGCAGAAATAAATGCAGGGCTTCAGTTTCTTCTGTCCTGTCACACAGCTCATAATGACCAAGGAGAATGATCCAGTCCTTGTGACACAAGTCCTGTTGGGAGACAGGCAGCTCTGGATTTGCATGGTCTGGTCCTGCTGCCTGGGGACTTGATACACTGCCTCTGAGTGGGAAGAGAAAGGGAAAGAAAAGGAGCCCAGTGGCTCCTGCAGTCATCCTCCACAGGACACTGAACACCCTCAGGCCAAGCTGGGAAACAGATTTTGCCACTCCAAATGCTCCAGTAAGTGGATACAGCACAAGCAGAGTCAGGAGCAGCAGGCAGTCGTGAGCTGTCATTGCAGAGTTGTCCCACTCTGCTCATAATACTGAGAGACACAGAGACACAGAGAGGGCCTTCAGACATGTCCTCCTCATGTCCCTGAGGGGCTTGGTGTTCTGCAGCTCAGGCACGCAGGAGTGGCAGAGCAGTTGGGCTCTTGGGGCAGTTTTAGAGGGGATCTGCTACTCAGCACTCTTTTCTCCTCAGAGATTTTTAATGGTGGTTCTGGAAGGAAAGGATGCTTGTCAGGTTCTCTGCTCCCTTGTATTGCAGTCTAGGTCCCAAAGAGAGCTGTCTCCTCTGGTGCAGTACCACTGGTCCTGTACCAGCCTTTTTAACATGGTAGTAGAGGATAGCTAAAGCAGAGACTGGGGCTGGGGATGAAAAAAACAACTCGTATTTTATTTTATAAGTCACAGCATAGACAGTGCATTTTGCACATAATTTTCACCCTCAGAAAGATGATGCAAGAGCCTTGTGTAGAAACCCACAGCCCACTGCTATAGATGTTTCTCACTTTCGCCTTTCTTTGAGCAACTTGAAAACTGTCTTGCTATTTTTAAAATAGTGATTTGATTGTTTTCTAATTTTCTCCTCAGCAATATTGCTAAACAAATAAATAAACCAGAGGCATGAGATCTGCTGTTCTAACTTCTCTGCCAGATGAACACAGAAAGCTCTCCATGCATTTTTTAAGGTTCATTTATTTCTAGGATTGCACCCAATTTTCATAAAGCAACAGGTTTAGAGCACCATTGCTGCAGGGCACAGCACCATTCCCCTCTGGAACTCCATTCAATATATCTGCTGCAGGTTAAGAGCCCATCACTGCTCCCAGGGCTGTGTGAAACACTCTGGCCACTGACCTCAGCTGTGCCCAGCCTCATGTCCCAATATGCCACAGATTTGTACTCACACCCTCCCTGGGAGCTGCTGAGGCTGCAGGGGGCTGGACATGACATTGGCTCTGATCCCAGTGCCCTCACACATGACCCCAATCAGCTTGGCTACAATTCTCATGATACCCACAGGGTTTCCAGATGGAAAGAGAAAAATAAATGTTATCAGCACGCTCCAAATGGAAATGGGTTATTTTTTTTTCCATAGACAATCTCTAATGGTGGTACACAGGAGTTATTAATTCATCTTTTTGTATAAGAATGGTTTCATTTGTTAGAACAAGGGAAATATAACAGGCTTACTTGGATTGTCATGGTCCTTTTTTTCCATTTAAAATGGGAAATAATGCTAAAAGGAATTTAGCATTATTTTAATGCCTTTTGTATTTCTCAACAAATCCCACAGTCTAGGATATGGAATTAACTGGTCATTAAATCTATAGCTAACTCGCACCTAATAATGAATATTAGTAGCAGCTGCATTAAAATGAGAGTTGCATTTAGAATTCAGAAGTCACAAGTCAGGTAATAACCAGCAATACTTTCTCTCTGAAAACAGCTAGATGAGGATATAGAGGCACCCTTCAACAACACAGGAAAAGACATTTCTAAGTGGTTTTGACTATTTTGCAATGTATTTTTGTGTACCTTAGAAAAATAACTCTGCAGCAACCAAATGGATATATTATGCATTTGCATTGGTGTTCATGAGTTTTCATCCTGGCTTCAGGCTGTAAATGTGCCTGGATTTATCCTGCAATCTCCCATGACTAAAAGAAAGTTTTGGATAAGTCTATAAAAGAAAATTTGACTGTTTACTCATAAAATGGAACAGTAATTTTTAGAGCTTCTGAGGAATTTTGATTTTTCATTTTTTCCATCAGAACAAAAAGAAAACATAATTATATTTATTTCTCATAATTCAATTTTTCTCTCTTTTCACAAGGAAATACTTATCACTGCCATTGACATTATTTTAAAATAGGCATTTGAAGAAATAATTTCATGTGATGTGTCACAGATATGGTTATATGCAATTATTAGCTTTTTCAAATGTCTTCATCTCATGGAAAAGTAGAATAAAGTAATTTATGTGCAGAAAAAAAGTCATTTTACCCAACCTCTTTTCCCCTGTGAAAGACCTAAATATTGGGATATCAGATTAAAAGATCAACAGTTTTTTGTCAAACAGGTTGGGAAAAACAAAACCAGTATAGCCTCATATTGCTGGTAGGAATAAGTGAAGAGAGTTGAACTTTACAGCTTCACTCTGCAAAATTGTGTCACGATAGGCTGAAATATTTGGCTAGTGGTGTGTGTTGCACTGGTAGCTTTGACATTTACATACATCAGGCTGGCCCTCAGCAGGACAGATTTCCCACCTGCACAGGTCCCACTCCTGATGTGCTGGGGCTCATTTGGGGGCTTGGTAAGGATGTCTTTTCTCCATGCCAATTCAATATATGCTGGGATTACCAAGAATGTCTTGAATTAGTAAAATCTGTAATAAAAAGGAGCAGAGCTTCTGGACACTCACTCAGGTTGTTGTGTCCATCTTGGTGGGATAAACAAATAAGGGAAAAGCTGCTGTATCTCTTCCTTGGCACAACCCAGCATCCTTACTTGCAATTTATTCCTTGTTATACAAGTCCCTTTGTGCCAGATCTTGATGTTTTGGTTGTTTCTTCATTCAAATAATACCTGCTAAGGAAGCTTTATTGATTGTAGGAATTTCCAGTGCAGTTTAGAGGTGCAGCTATGCTATACTGAGTCAAAGCTGTTTTCCAGCTAGGCAGTTTACTGAGTAAATATCTAGTTCCAGAGGTCACACATAGTGTGCACATCTGTAATTCAGACATACAAGTCCTTTTGTTAAGACTAAGTCTTGAAAGTTTTTAGAATCAGAGCCTGAAATCGATGTTCCTGCCCTGCTCCTCCTTCTCCAGCCCCAAACCAGTGATCCCAACAATAAGCAACATGCTGAACTGAGGAAAACTCTCATCACCTCACTTTTCATTTAATAGCAACCAGATATTTTTACTGCCAGATATGTGCTGAGGTTTAGATGACATGTATATGATATACAATGGCCAGTAAGGTTAATCTCAGATCTATATTTTTTAAAGATCCCCATGGGGATGGATTTCTGCACCTGCTGTCAGTGTAAAGATGGCTTTTTCCAACTGCAACTCACCTCCCTGCATGTTCTTGAAAACCTCTCACTTTTAACGTATCTGCTTAAAAAAAATGCTTTCACTGACAGTGAAAAATGGAACCTATCAATGTGTTACCAGCCCACATTTCCACTGCTACCATCTAAACTTCAGAGAGCCCCTGCCCTCAGTGAGAGGCAGTGATGCTATTACAGCCTGACAAGGGCATATTGAGAGACTTGGGCATAGATTGCACAAATGCTGTTATAATTTTATATTTTAGAATGGACCTTGCAATAAAGATAATTAGAACGTGCTGGCTCAAAGGGCATAAGAGGGGTCAGTCTGAGAGCTCAGAGCAAACAGAAATTATGAGCGATCCAAAGGTAAAGGTGAATGTTTCCATTAAGGATAAAACAAGCAACAAGTAAATCCACTACCCAAACCAAACAGGTTACAGTTCAGGCTGTGTTTCTAAAAGATGAAAAAAGGTAAATCGATCTTGCCCTCAGATGCAGCAACTTCTAATTGCTCTGCCAGTGATGTCAGCAGCACTTCTGTCTGCCTGCATTGTAGGTACATGTCTCATTTCAAACACTGCAAGCTGTGAACAGTCCTAGTACAAACCTCAACAACTGCAATTAGGCAATTTAAAAGTCCTAAGTCATAAAGAAGAGACAAATAGTTTTCTTCACAGTGTCCTGCTTAATTGGGAGCTGTCTGGTCACTCCTACAGAAGCAGTGTTCTTACAAGCACACCTTTGGACACTTTTCCTAGGAAGCACCCCAGGCTCCTTCGTGCTTGCTCATTAGAGTAGAGCTTGAATGGGTTAAGGTGTCATGTGGGAGGGGACTTGGGAAACTGTCCCCCCGAATTACCCTGGGAGGTGACAGGTGTGTAGTTCCCCGCCTCCCCTGTTATCAATCAGTATGTCTGTCATCCCTTGGTTCTAGAAAATTCTTTGTTCTTTATACCTCCATTGGTTCCTTCCCTGAAGCCGCTCTTTCCCCTTACCCTCATTGGTTATAACCCTGCCACTCGACCCTGACTCTGCCCCCGAAGCCTTCCTTCACTGAACGCTTCATGCCTGGACCCTCCCTCTCTTGTCCCAGTTATAATCCCGATTCCGCCCCCTGTTCAGGGCTCTCAGAGCGAGCTCCCTCCCGGAGAGGTTGTTTTCCCTTCGCTCCCTGAATTGCTGTTCCTCAATAAACCCTCCTGGAAATAAAGCCGCCTGTGAGCCGTCCCGCCTTCATAGAGGAAGATTTCATTACGCTATCCGGCTTTCGAGGACTCGGCTCTCTGACAAGCAGAGTGGTCAGAGACCCAGAAGCCCTCAGTGTCACTAATGACACTTGCATGGAATGCTGGATGAAAACACTGGATATAGTCCCAGGGCACCAGCAGAAGTCCTAGGAAGACAATGGCATCTTCTTGTACCCTTCCCTCAAAAGGGACATTACTTTCTCCCAGTCTAAATTTCAAACATTCTGTTTTGGGAAATGGTTTGGAGGAAAGATGCTTTTATTTTAGTGAATACTGGGACAGGAGTAAGGAAGTCAGAACAGTGTTAAGTCTTGAGGACTTACCACTGATAGTGACCCTCTGAAATGCCAGTGGTTTGATTATATGCTAGGCATGCAGAAATGCAAATTCAAAATTGAGCAATACAGGGAACTACAACTGAATCTCCAAATCCATGAACATTTTTTTAAATCACAAGTTTTGGCTGTTGTAGTATAGCCTGACTGTCGTTGTGCCCCAGGAATCAGAATTCCCATCCTTGGCCAGCAGCAGCTTAGAGCCTTGGCCTTGGGGATTGATGTGCATGGTCCCAGCCACAGGATTCAAATGCTCCATGGCTTGAAGCACCTGGCCCCAGCACAAAATAACCTCTGCTCTCACTGCAAAGTCTAATTATCCAACCCACAGTAAGTTATAATATACCAGTGTTATATTGAAAGTTGGCCTGGCCTTTTGAAATGCAAATTAACAGTCGAGTAATAGCTGGGTGCTTTTGACCCTGAGAAAAGCCCAATGTTGAGCCTGTTTTTGCAGAGCTGAAGATGTGCTGTGTACACTAGAGCACAGTTTAACAGCACACACTCAGAGCCATCCAGCCCAGCCAGGCACCAGCTCCCAGTCCCCATGCCACCAGGCTGCGCTTCCTTTCTCATGACTCTCTTGCTTTGAAGTTGAGCTGCAGCATGCTCAGCTGTGCTCAGCAGGAGGGCTGAAGGCCTGAATATTCAGATTTCCTCTCTGTTTATAGAGTGGGCTTTTGAGATGTAAGAATTCTGTTGCATTGCTCAGTGTCTGGGGAAGGGCTGCTGAGTTGCTAATGGGTCCCATGGAGCTCCATCCCTTACACAAACCACTGCAGGCCCCTTCTGCTGGTGACAGACCTTAATGGTTGCATGGACCTAGTGCATAATATCAGGTACCTTTAACAGAGCTTTTTAATTGCATCTCTGCTTTTATTTCATACTGGCTGCATGCTGCAGCAGGCAATATTTAGTCTATTCCACTTCACTAGTGCTGTTTTAAAGTTGATTTTGATTCATTATTGCTTTCTGCAGTGGCTGACTCATGAAACACATGAAGTTTCCTTGGTTTCCATAAAGAAAGAAAGTATGAAATTTGATAATATAACATGGAAGCTATTGGTTTTCTAAAGCCCCATGTGCTGCTTCAGGGTCTGCAATATTCTCATGTAGACACGCACGTAACAGCCCAATTAATGAGTGGGTGCCCAGGAAGGGAAAGCAGAAGATTATTTACCTGCTCTGTCCTTTCATTCCAAATCCAGACAAGCAGAGAAGCATTATGATATTCCTACCCAACAATTTGGGAAGAACATGTTGAAGCCTCATAAAGCAGAACTCTGGAAACTCCCCTGTTTTCCAGGCAGCTCCTGCACCACACCACGAGATGTGCAGCACTAAGACAGGATTGAGGCTGCTGCTTCTGGTAGAAATGTGATGGAGCTGCACTACAACAAAGTATGCTGGGATAAAAATCCCTGCCCTGTTTGCTTCATGGGGGACCTTTTCTCCCATGGCAGAAAAATTGGCAGCTTCCAGTTGTGCAGAGCTCATGCACAGCCAGGGAAGGGGCAAGCTTGCCAAGGAGTTTGCTGCCTGTGAAAAGAGAATGGCACTTTGTGGAGTGTGGCTGGGGTGGACCTGTGACTCCTCTCTGCTGCCAGTCCTTATTACAGGCCATCATCCTCTCCAAAGTTATTCCTGCCCTTTGTCTTTCTCTTGTGGGCAGATGTTCCCTATTCTTTATCAAGCATTGATAAATGAGTGAGTAGGAACAGAAATATTGAACCGGATGAACTGTTTTAGCACAGTGTAATTCTATGGTCCATGCAGCATAATTAAAGGTCAATGTGCTCCTTCCTAGTTAAGATCACTTTGTGTAGTTGAAGCTGTACCTTAGACTTAAGACTTCCCCTGCACAGAAGGAAGTGATATAAATGAATTAGCTAAGCTATTCTACCTCTTCCTACACTCTGGAAACCACTTTTTTCTGTAAATTGTGGACACTACCCATTAGGAAGTGCTGCAAAGGGCTGCATACAGTTTCTGTGCTATATATGGAGCAATTTCATAGGGTATGTGCTGGTCTCTGTGCCTTTTTTTACCTTTTCTGGTTTATCCTATTCAAAATAATTAAACAGCCTAATGGAGAAGGCACAAGACAGGTGCCATTTGCTGAACTTTGCAGTGATGTAGCTCCAGTGTCTGGCAGAGGGTCTCATATTGAGCCAAGTGTGAATCAAGCACCTGTTACTAAAAGTAACACACTAAAGTAGAATTCCATCAATTTGCTCTTTGGGTTTTTTAATATTCATAAAAATATATTTCTTGAGGCAGCGGGGATAGCAATGAAAGGAAGGACAACTAACATCCGCATCTTCTCCATGTGATTAGAGTATTTGCATCAAATACTTTATTATGAAGGCTGGGGGACAAGAAAAGCACATTCAGCATCATATGTTATGGCACAATCCCTCTCTGGTAGAGCAAACAATGGGACCATTATACAAGCTGACATATTTTTTGTTTCTAATATATTCTGCTTCTTTGTGTCTGTGTGTGCTTAAATAGCAGGCACAGATGTACTGTTTCCAAAGGTCTTTGACTTGTCATGAGAATACTGTCTTTACCAGTAAAATAAATTGATTACTAGTGACAATGTTAACTATTATACAAAGAACACAGCTCTGGTGGGCTTTGTTAGATTTTAAAGAAAAGGTGATTATTTCTTCTTTATGACAGTTTGAAAGGTTTGCCATGTGGATATGGAAAGATTTTGCTCATGAATATGCAGAGCAATGGCAACAGGCCGGGGAGCCAGATCTTCACAGTGACCGTTGGCTGTGATTGAGATAGAAGAAATAAAACACAAGACAAACACAAAATGTACAAAACCAGCATGGGAGGTGGCTGTTAGAATATCCAATTGTGAGGATATTGTGCAATATTTTATTTGGGGTAAAATATCAAATTGATGACATAGTTACAGGGAAAGCAGTGCCGGTGGGATGATGCACAGGGCATCAGGGTCACTGTAAGGCCACCAAATTCTTGAATATGGCTAGGGATTGTTATTTGATGCTATGCTCTGAGCAGTGACCTCAGGAAACTGGCTTATGACACAAGGCAATATACCTTCCTTATCAAAATGTGTTTGAATGTTTCTGGGAAGCATTCTGTTTTGCTGAAGAGAAAAACTATTCATGCAGGTACTGCAGTGTGCTGTTGAGCAGAGAAATGAATGAAGGAACAGAGTAAAAAAACAGCAACAAAATACCTACTTGGTATATTACAAGAGCTTTTCAGAGGTTTTTCCTTTTATAATATGAAAAATTATAAAAGGCATACTTAGAGTAAATATTTTCCTAGAACATTCACACTTTTGCAGGTTTTTGCTTTAAAACATATTCAAAAAGTTCTCCTACAGATCTCACGTTAAACTAATTTGGAATCTTTTCCAATCTAATTTAAGATGCTACAAATATTTTGTGTAATGAGATTGGAAATTATCCATTTGCTCCCCCTAGAAAAGGCTATAAGTTCTCTCTTGATTTCAGTTCAGATCATGCTGCTAAACACCAATTTAAAACACAAATCAGGCTCCTTGTTGATTGCAGTTCAATTCATGCTGCTGAATACCAGTTCTCTGATCAGCAAGATGCTGCTCTGTGGGCTGTGAGCTGGGCCTCCCGAAGCAATGGATGCCAAATTTTTACATAGGTTGCATTACTAAAATTAGGTCTGTCCTATCAAATCATAATTAAGGATACAGTTCTTACGTGATCCTGCAGCAAGCCTTCCCTTTTATATTCAAACTTTTTAGTCATTCATCTAGAATTAGTGACACATGTAACCTGCCTTTCCTTTAAATCATTTGAACTCTTGGTCAAATATCTATGACATCCTTAATGCATTTAATCTTCCTCCTGTTTAGAAGAATTTTTCTTAGATTATCTACATCTTTCTCAGGTTGCTAAACATTTTTTTGATTTTCCTTACTGATCAAAATGCTAAAGGTTTTCACAACTGGTCTTCAGGTCAGAGTGAAGGAATGAACAAGACTTTCCTAAAATCTAGACCTCATGTCAAGGTCTTGCTGATTAAGCATCTTTTTTCTATTCTTGACTGTTAAATCCTCCCTGGTATTGCACAGCCATTGTTACCCCATTTCACATCATTTGGTTCCAGGCACTGCCTCAAGGCTGCCTCGTGTCCTGTTCAACACCTCCAGCCCCAGCACTCTGCAAACTGGAAGCAGTGTTCTGTGGGAGTGCTCTGTAACCCCTCTTTATGGCAGACTCACTTCTCAAAACAAGCTCCTCAGTGAAATCAGCCCCTTTTCCACCATGGAAATCTCTAGGACAGAACGTGAAATGTTCCTCTGTTCATTCTTTGATCCATGGTGAAAGGTGGTACACGACAGATGCTGCTATTTGTGGTGGGCTTCTTCTTGTCAGGTGGGCTTTGTACATCTTCACACTTCCCCAGCCCCCACTTCCACATTGCTTTTAAAATTTCAGATTAATTCTATTGCATTTTTGTGGCCCATAGAGACACCTTGATATGTTTAGGAAGACTTGGCCTTTGTACTTCTTCCTGTTCTCTGCTCCCTCATCCTGTTCTTATTGTACCTGTCCAGCTTTCCTTCGGTATTCCTCAGACTGGTTCTTTCTGATCTTCACACTTAAAGCAGCTAAACTCCATCCCATGCTCCTACCTTATTCCTAATCTTACTTTATGTCCATTCTGCCTCTGTTCATTAATGTTCTTAAAAATGCAGAATGTGTAATAAAAAACAGCATTTTAAAAGGAATCGGTATCCAGGCAAAGCAAGGAAATACAAAAAATATCTGATCCTTTTTGGAACCTTTCTGCCCTACTCTTCTGATTAATAAACCTGCTTTACTCTGTGTTTTCAAATTGCTGAGAACTTATTATACAGCATATAAGAAAAAAAAAAAAAACTTACTGAAATCCTGCAGAGATTTGGATGGGATAAGACCCTAAATTGAATGAAAGATGGAATATGATAATAAAGGAGACTGAAACCAAGTTTGCTTTGTCACAGCAAATTCTAATCAATTCTTGTGCATCATGTGGTCATATTTGTAATGAAAATATTCTCACAAAATAAGAAAAAGTATAAAGTGTTCATTCAAAAGCACCTACCAGCTGCACATACCGTATTAATAGAAAAACTGATACACCTAATCAGGGGTTCACATTTCAAACCAGGAGGCCTAACAGCTTCTGAGATATAAGTAAATGAAAATTCATGATTCTGTATTGTGCCCAAGAGCCAACTTTACTGCTATTGCCATATAATTATTTATAGCTGCAAACTATCAAATGGGATTGCTTACCACCACCTTACTACATGTGGTAATTGATGTGAAGTGAGGCATTGCGTCCCCAGCTGACCCCAGCATCCTGAAAGTCAGATGGATTTTATCTAACTCAATTATGATTGATATTATCAAAATCCGTGGAGCACAACATGGTATAAGCAGCTTTCTAAATGTATCTATTGATTGTTTCTCTGTGTCTCTGTGTGTGTGTGCATGTGTTTCTCAAGGCTGTGGAAATGGAGTTGTCTCTGGGGAAAAGAAGAGCAGTATTACTAACAATTTCCACGTGTAAATATATATTTCTGATGGCTTAACTTGCCCTCATTGCCTCATAGGGATTGCTGGAACCTGTACTAGAAAACCCTAGGTTCACTGGCAAAGAATTTTGCTACAGTAAGGAAATTTGCCAGTATGGTTGTTGGGGTTGAAAAGCAAAATGTTCTGTGCTCTGCTTCACTGAGATTAGAGCGGGACAAGAATTCAAGAATTCTGTGTTCCAGCTCTGGGCCATTCCTTCACTGCAGCCCTGCAGCCCAGCAGTGCTCTGTGCCAGCAGCTCCCCTCCAGACCTCCTGCAGATGTCTGCAACACAGGCATCAGTCTGCAGCAATGGAATGGAGCTCTCCCCATGGAGTTTTACTATTTCCAGCAATCTGGAGTTCAGGGACTGCTCTTTAGCTCTGCATCATTGTGTTTAATAATCTCTGATGGACATTTCTTATCTGAATTTTATCCAGTCACCTTCTGAACCCACGCACAGTTTTAACGTCCAAATATAGTACAGAAGTCTGTTTTGATAAAATAGGACACATGTAAAGTGATATGCATTTCTACATACCTGCTGTTTTGGAATTTCCCAGATTGCTCCCTAATTGATGTGGTATTATGAGAAATGCTGATCATTCATTGCCAAATCACCTTTTCCATATTAAGGAGGGTTTTTGTAGACTCCTCACAAAACCTTCCTCAAGCTTTCCTGTCCTAATCAAAGGAATATTATCCAATTAATTTTTTTTAGTAACCTTTCCAAAATGATGTTGTCATTATTATTTTTCTCTATGTTATTCTGCAATACCACCTTTGTGATCAAACATAGAAAAGTATTCACCAATCAGGGATGCTGTGTATAAATAATGTTTTTTCCATTCCTCACCTAAGCATTGAGTTAATGTCTACTGTCCATAATTACTCTCCCACTTTGCTAAGTGATAATAAATTATTCAGGGTGCCATACTGTGTTTCTGGTTTGGGGTATTATTTTCTCTTCCCTTCCCCCTCCTGATAAATGTTTGCTTTTGGTCAGCATCTTGTCTATTTGGCCATTTTATCACCAAGTTGCTCAGAGATTCTTTGCCAAGCCTGGGTCAGTTTATGTTTTTACTGTCCTGGTAATATTCTACTAGATATTAAATTGCCACCAGGATATGCACTACTCCATTTTTCTTAAATCAGTTGTAAATATGTTACAGCACATGTCCCACTACAGAGATCTATAGGATGGTACATACCCTTCACAATGAAAAATCAATTATTTAGTCATCACTTAGTTACCAACATGTAGGATGGATGAGTTCATATTCTGGAGAAGATGTTTCAATGCTCTGCTTGCCCTTTTTTTAAATTAGTTTTTAAGCCTTGTGGTGGCCTGGATGCAGCATAGCTCACTCAATAACAATTTTGGGAATTCAACAAGGCATGTTCCTGGCCTGTTCTGTGGACTCATTTTGTGAGAAGCATCCAAAGAATCAATTCCTGCACCATTATAAAGTTGCAACAAATGAATGTTCAATCACTGTGCAGCTGGAACAGGCTGGAACAGGTTGTCCTCCAGGGATTTGTCAGCTGATAGGAATAGCTATAAAAAAGTTTTTGTGAGGTTGTAATGGGAAGTCTGGATGGCTTCTTAGGAAATAAGTTATAATGCCAGGTATTGACATTTTAGAGCTTTTCATTCACTTAAGTAAAAGTTCTTGGTACTCTTATTAGCAAAGTACACATTTACTTTCTTTACAACGTTTCTATAGTGGTCCTTCTCTTTTTCACAGCCTCCTGGGACTTTCCCAGTCCTGCACACAGCAGCCATTGGGCTGACCTAACTGCCCTGTTCTTTGCCTAAAGACAACATTTGGACTCCAGGAAGTTAGTTTAGGAATGCTATCCTCTTCCCTGTAGGAATAAGTTAGGGTACTCCAAATGCATCCACACTCCAGCTATTGCCAGCTGTCAGACATCTCCTTTGAGTCCTGAGCTCCCTGGAGCTGTTACAGGATTAAAGGGAAGGCACATTTGCTCTTCCATCCCCCCAGTCACACACCAGACCTCCTGAACAGAAGGGTCACACCAGCCTTTAACGAATGCTTATGTGGGAAAACAAAAAACATTTGAAGGTGGTGCACTGTAAGCAAAGCTTCCTCTTTTTATAGCTATCAACTTCTAGTGAGCTAAAGAAACAAGCGTTGTTATTAGAAGATTCAATATCCATTCAACAATAAGAAACTCAGAGCTGAGAAGTTTCTTGCTAACTGTTCATTCTTAGAGATGAAATGTAAAAGAATACTCACAAGAATACCTATAATACATTACCCAAGACATGTTGACAGCATGCTTATTTTATATTTCTCTCCTTAGAAAAGTGATATAATGCCAATTCTATTGCTAACTGTTATTTAAACCCAAGTGGATATATTTTTTGGGGCTGTATTCTCAGTATCATCCAAGTTTGCTTATCTACTCAATTAAAATTTGTATATTTTCCTTTTGCAAAACTTGTATCTCTATGAAAGATCTCTTGCTTATTTTTTGTTTGGTTTCTTTTTTTTTTTTTTTTTTAATGTTAAAGAATACTGCCTAACATAGGAAATGGATGAAGTTGGATTTCCTGATTTTGGTCATCTAGAGGAAACCAGCCTGTCTTTGAGTGAGCCTCCAAAGGCAAGATTCTTTTATCCCACCTTAATTTTGGCTCCGAGTGTCAGCAGACAAGTAGGCACCTGGCCATGGGATTCTCCAGCACTTCAGCCCAGGTAACTTTCATGCTTCTACAGCATCTGACATGGAGTTCACCTGCTAGTGACTGACCCAGTGTTTAACAGTGATTCACCACTGGAAATAGTCTTTGAAATTCATAAATTCAAGGCAAGCCTGGTTTATGGGGACTGATAATGCTGTATTAGTTGCTGGAAGTTAATGAGGTCCTGTGTTTGAGTACAACCAGATTAAAATGAAAAACGAACCACATTACATTCTGTTTCGACAATTATTATCAGTTGGTTGTAATATAAATATGCAAATTTCTCAGCTTGAACTTTAACATCCTCTGTAGAGACCATTCATCTCTTTAAAGTATTAATTTAAGTTGTAAAAGGATCCATACATCATTGCATGTCATTTTGAAAACAAATATTAATCAATTTTACACTCTGAATTGCCACTGTGCAAGTGTAATGTCCATTATTTTGGAGCAAGTCAGTGGCAAGAAATTTACATATTCATTCTTGGCTTAAGAAATCATATGATAATACAAGTACAACACAAGAAATTCAAAAGACTTAAGACCTTATCATCATCTATTCAATGGCAAAAAGCCTGCCTTTGCATTCTCAATGCATTGGTATGCAGATTAGGAATATGTTTCTCATTCCTATCAGTATAACCTTGAAAGCTGGTGACAGCTGAAGTGTAGTCATAAGTTTTCTCTTCCAACAGAAAAAACAGAAAGAAAAAGAGGCAATGAGTGTAAAGGATACAGCAATTTCAAGTTTTATGATAAGCTTTTTGATAGTGTATCTGACTACTTAGACTGTACTATGTGGGTACGTAGCTTGAAAGTGTGTTATGTCTAGATTTAGCTAGAATTGTAATTGCCAGTACATCTCTGCTGCTAAACTAAAGTTGGTATTTCTGATACAAGAGTTAAACCTGTGTTTTTATTAGTTAACACTATAGAAAATAGTTGCAGATGTTTGCATGTTAAATGTTGTCAAGGACACTAATTTTGATCGCAGCTGTCTCCCAGAGAAAGAGGCAGTTTCCAGTGGGAAAGCAAGCAGTACCAGGCAAACCCTGTGCTGACAGCCTTGTCCTGCTGATAAAAACAAGCCAGGTCTGCTGTCCAGGTAGTTTGCTGGTTTCTTCTGCGGGAATCCGCTGAATTCTTGTTTTGCAGTCAGAATTGAAACAAGCAAGAACAGAGGATAGGTTAGGTGAAGCTTTGCTCTTGCTTTAAGTGTAAGTCCCATTCAGTAGTGGCTGTTCTTTCTCAGGTTTGAGTGTGTCAGGGATGAAGGTGAATCCCATTTGATTCCACTTGAGAAAAGAAAATTGCTCTTCTGGATAGAGCTGGAGACTCCTAAAGTGCCATTCCTGAGCTCCAGGATGACACATCAAGGAAAGAACAGCAGTGCTCCTAAGTACCTCATCTTTGTTAATTATGCAGTAGCAGGTTCTGAGCTAATTGGCCTGGCAGAGGTTATACGTAAGCTCCCTCTAGTGGATTCCGAAGCAGGAATTTCTAAAATCATCTTTTCTTGTCACCCCACGCGCACGTGAGACTGCCACCGGCACCACGCCGCTCCATGCAGAGAGCTGCTGCTGCCTGGCCCTGCCTGCTGCCTCAGGAAAGTCTGTGGAAAAGTGCTGCCTGCACACCTGCAGCTATAACACGAGACAACTGCAACACTTTTTGGCTGGGCTTGCTGTTCCTCACTCCCTTGGCAGGGTAAGTTTGATTGCTGTTTCAGAATACTGATGTTTCTTAATCATGTGCCTTTGTTTTCTGGTTAAGTGGATGGGTTTCCAACACATTGTGAGATGAGAGCTGGAGAAGAGCACACACTCTTTCACAAATTTGTCATTATAGTATAATCAGATCATTAGTACCTACCCTGCTCTTGCACATTCTACATTCCTGAAAAAAAGTACACTTGGTTACAGGGTCTGTGTCTCTGGCCCCTGGGTGTTTACTCAGACCAAAACTGCAAAGGCAATATGCAAGACACTCATGTTCCTTGTTTACACAGTTCACGCAGGTCAGAGGAAAATCATAAAGAGCACACGTGCAAATGGCCAGATTAAAATGCAACAGTACATCAGATATGTCAACTGGATTTAGGATTGTAACAGACATGTAAGCAATTAGGGTATTTGCTAGTTCAAAATACTCACATGAATGAACCCACATTATCTTCTGAAAAGCATAATAATATGTAATTGCAGTAACAATTCCTCTTCCATTATGTCCTAGACATCAACATTCTATAATATCCTGCACAACTGATTGCAGGCAAACCCTCGGTAAGAGAAATAGTCCCAGATGTGGTTATGTCCCACCACTGTGGCTGCTACCTAATATTAAAGAATTACAGTAGAAATGTTTCAATAAGAAAGTAGAAGCATTTCAGTTTTTATGTGGCATAGATTGCCACAGACACTGCCAAGCAGCTTTATAGAGTTCTAAATCTTCATTCAATGCCCCTTTACATCATTTGAATGAAGATTTAAGCCTCAATAAAACTTTCTGAGTGCTTGTGGCCATCTTTGCTGTATAGTAATCAAAGAGGGGTACAAGCAGACGAATGCACTGTAGTGCTTCTAATGATCAACACTATATCTAGTGACATTTTCCTTTGTAAGATGAGTTGTCTTAAAGGCTGTTTTCATGCATGGTGCAGTAGTACACATGGAAGCAGGCATTTATATGCAGTTTTTATGCAATCCTTTAAAAGATTGCTTTGAGGGTTGTGAGGATTTTTGTTGCTTTTTCCCCCCTGTGTAATGTTAATTTGCTCTATAGCTATTTTGAATTAATTTATTATATGAAAGATATTTGGGAAAAAATAGTAAAAAATAAATGGAAGATAATAATTAAAGGGTAGCTTTGCACAACACTACAGCTGCATTTCCTTGTTTACTTATCAATTTCCTACTGTAATTAAGATATTGCAGTGCAATGAGTTGTGGCATTGAATTAGAAGCTCAAATGAAAATCAGCTTCTAGGTAAGATATCAGCTGGGAAATTCAACACATGCTGGTGCATAAACTCACACACAAGATATGACTGAGTGGAAACTGAAAGAAACTTTACTGTGATAAGACGCCATTGATGGAGTACATATTTTGTTTCAAACATACAGACACTCATTAAAGAAAACTTTGTAAAATAAATAGCTAGTCAGTGAATTGTGAAGAGGCTTTGGTGTTTGAATCCTCCTGCAGAGGAAGGTTTGGGACAATTCTGTGGATCTGAGCATCCACAAACTTCCAGAAATGGAGCTGAAAGTACAACTTCCCTCTTGAAGTTTAGACTCCCACCACAAGGTGTTTATATTTCATTATGTTTACTTTACATTAAAGATTTTTGTTAATGATTAAAGTCTCTGAAATTGCTCCCCTTAAGCAGTTACCTTCAAAGAGGGATCTCTCTGGACTCAAATAGCTCTGTATTAGAAATTTGGTGTAGAACTGTCTCTGGTACATGCATTTTCTGGACACTTTGGCAACATCATTCTTCCCATTGAAAAATAGTGAAATGCAAATTTTTACTGGTAGGGATACTAAGAACATAATGTGGCAACTACTTACTGTGAAGCATACAGTTGTTTCTGTGTAATCCTTAAAAGATACAAAATAAAAAATATTAGAAGTATATCTTATTTAAAGAAACTGAAACTGCCAGCACTTTGTAAAAGCAGTAGTACCAGTGTGAAAATCAATCTCTGATTTTTTCCCTTAATTTTCAATAAGAATTTTAAAGAAAACCAAATGTGGAAATTGCCCAGTCCATCTTCTCTGGGCAGCCAAGCTGTTTCTGGTTCTGAAAAAGGCAGCAGCTGACCTGCAAGGGGAATGCACTGCTTACCAAGGCGCTCAAAAATGCGCTTCTCACATGCTCATGATGGAGTTCTTCCAGGTTTTGTAAAAAGATTTCAGGTTTTACTACATCAAATGGAGAAAAGCTGATTCTTTGGCCTTGTTTTGGAGGAAATTGTCTCATTTCCAGTTCCTTTGTCAAGAGATGCAAAACTGGAGGAGCTCCATAGAAGAGACCCTCCTCAGAGCACCAGGGTGGGTGCCCCCTTGGGCAAGAAGGGGCAGCAGTAGCCCATCCTTGCCCTTGCTGTTTTCTGGCTCAAAAGGTTAACACATTGACCTGAAGTCAAACCTACTGTTTCAAGTTAAATTGAACTATAGTTTTCAGCACATAAAATATGCAAGATCTGAACCAAGGGCAAATGAAGGCCTTGTTCTCCCAAACACCATAGCCTTATAAAAATTTGCAGTTATCTCAGCTTTCCCCAGCAGAAAATCTCTAGGCTCAGTCTAGAGATTTGCAGCTGAAGGATCAGAGTAAAACTCAGAAAAAGAGTTATATTTCCCTTTTGGGTTCAAAATCAGAACTGAGTTTAACATAATTTCCAAATGATTGATCCCAAGCAGTAGGTAAAGAGGGGGATGTTTTGAGCAATATTGTCCCTTGTTTTCCCTTGTATTTCTTTGTAAATAACATATTATCTATATTAAGGTAAACTGAATCTATTAGACAATTACCTAAGGGGATTGTGAAACTGGGCTCTGCATTATAAAGCACCTGAAGTTATGACAGCTGTGACCCCAGAGGAATCAAGGCTGAATAAAGACTGTCTCCATTGCAGACAAATGATGATAAAGTGATCCTTTTAGCTAGCAGTCAATGGAACCTGACAAGGCCAAACCTCCAACTAATGAACAGCCCAACCTTTGCTACCAGGGAGATGTACTGAAAGTTTAATCTCAATAAGCATCAAAATGCATTTGGCCAAACATTTTTAACAAAAGAGTGGCACATATCATTAAACGGCCGTGAAGTTAGATGAGTGAGGAGGAAAATAGGAGCATGGGGGTGTATGTTCTTACTGTATCACAGGTGCACAAAATTGCCTTGATAGAACAATATCTTATTTTTCTTCTGAAATTGAATTTCAGATGGTACCTACGTCACACAGACCTAATAATACAGAAAGCAATTGTCTCAATGATTCCTATTAAATCTGTGCATTTCCAGATCCTTATAGAGTAATGTCAGTTACAGAACAATGTCAGGCTGACGGACGCAGCACAGCGTTAAAGAAAAAAAATCATGCACACAATAGGCCAGCTGCACATTAATAAATATGTAATGTTTGATTAAAAATATGGATCGTATTTTTCCCCCCAATTGCTGACTACCCCTAAGGCAGAAGATGTGATCTGGCTCCCACTGATGGGTTTATTTCTTGCTTGCTTTGAAAATACAAACTAAAATGTTTTCCTGTCCCAGCTGTTTCCCATTGTTCATGTTTATCAGCTCAAAGGGTGAACGGAGGAATAAAAAATACGCTCGCATTTCAAATGTGCCAGTCAGTCAATCTATTGTTAAAAGAAGAAAGCCTAATTGTCTGTGCTGGCAAACTTCTTTTTGGTGAATGTCCAGTTTTTAAGAAAAGCTATTCAGCTGTGCCATTTGTTTAATACATGCATAAAAAAGCACATAAAATCACAAGTTTTCTCTGGGATGGGATGGGGGTGGGGGAAATCACATTTCTAAGTTATATCCTTGAAACACTCAAGTGGTGGCCTAAGTAGTAGTCCATGGATTACTTTTCTGGTTATTTATTGATCTGAATTAGTGGTTTAAAGGAATTTTCATGGAATAATAGCTAATGCCCTAAGACTGAATTTGACCTCCTTCTCCAAATCTTACATTTTACTTCTTTAAGAAGCAGCACTTCTTCCAGATTGCATCACCACTGCAGGGGTGAAAGTCTTCCCCAGTTACATTCACAAGAGTTTTATGTTTTAATTTAAGCTCCTACTCTTCTTCATTTCTTTAGACACTCATACTAACACAAAATGGGAAATAGAATGGAGAAAGAGCAAGAACTCCTTTCCTGCATCTTCTGTTTGTCTCCAACTCTAGTGATAATTACAGAGCTCTACCCTGCCTTTGACTTGCTCTCCAGCTTGTCCTGGCAGTGCTACTCTTCCACCTTTCTAACCAAGCCCAGTTAATCAGAACTTACACTCATGCCATGCAAATGAGCAAATATTTAACTCACAGACTACTATATTGACCAGGACTGTGTTAGTCCATCTTTCTGTGGCTAGTGCAGTTTTTCTTTGAAAGCTTTTTGAAGAAAGGGTCATGTTTATTTCCTCAGTTGTACAGCACCAAGTGCAAAACATTCTTACAATCTGAAAAATATTTTAAAAACCATTAGTATAACAAATTAAATTTTCTAGTTTTTTCTTCTTTTAGATGAAGAAGAAACAAGTAAGTGGCATTATCATCCAGCTATCACCCCCTTGTGACACTGAGATGTCACTCACAGCAAATTGTACAGATCTTTCTTACATGAGGAGTTCAATAACTCCTCGTGACATCTAAATTACCATTCCTGGGTGTCTGGGTTAACACCTCACAGGAATGAATAAGGCAATAAGGTAATTGTCCCAAGTGCTCTGCACATCCAAGTATCTGCTTTGGTCATCCTGGACCCATATTTGCCTGGAAGTTTGAGAGTCACATACTTCCTAAAATTGGAAATTGGGCATCTGGGGATGAGCTACCTCACTCACTAAGGTGAAGACTGGGGATTTTTCTAAATCTGCCTTTATTAAAAGTTATTGGCACATAGGAATGTATTTCATACTGGAAAGCACAGTGAGCCCCACCCTCACCTGCCCCCCATGACCAGCCATTTCAGAAACTTCACTGACTATTCATTCATTGATTTGGTAGAATAAAAATTACACAGAACTATTCCAGAGAGGGTAAAACCAAAGGAGAATTACTAAAACAAACTGTTGATGTGCAGGTGGAAGGGAAGCAGTCAGGGAGAAATGACATGTGGCTGAATTTTAGCAATTTATTTGGAACATTTTTGTCTTTGTCTTAGGGATTTGTTAAGTGAAACACCAGGACACAGCCATGGATGGACAGTGCACCTGTGACAGCAGACATCGGGTGAAAGCCCCTCAGGGGACAGGTTGGTGACCAGAGAAGCAAACACAGGGGGAGGGAGGGGTACAAGAGGGGCCTGCAAACTCTCCTGGGAAAGCACCAGCCCTCTTCTCCAGGAACTCCAGTGCTGGAGCTGCTGTAAACAGATTCAGCCTCTTTCTGTTTGTAAAAATTATGGACAACAGTGTTCTATTCTGTAAACCATTCATACTGCCACAGCTGGACAACAAACAGGGAATTCTGGAGATACACAGGGCAATTTCTTTAAACCCACTATTAATATCCTGTAGCCCCACTATTAAATTGTAGCTAAATTCTCCTTTAAGGGTGAAGAAATATTTTTATTTAAATTTAATAATCAATTATCTACTTAGAAAGCTTCAGTTAGCAGATAGGAACTGTTCATCACATGAAATCTACTGATCTGGGCAGATTTTGCTTTTTTTTTTTTTTTTTCCCTAGAAAAGAAACTGAATTCACAATTCTTCTTCCTTTAATTCTTTTTTCTTTTTTCTTTTTTTTTCCCCAAAAAGAGGTAATTTTCTCCGTATGAAGCTTTTCTGTATTCTTTTTCCTTTGGGAGACAAAATAATTGGAAAGACTTGGCAGAATTAGTAATATTCTTCAACTTGTAATTGTCTAACATCTTAGTGTTCTAGATGGAAAATCAATACATTATGATGTGCCCTAAGCTAAATTAATATAATGTTAATATGGTGGCTTGAAATTGGTTGAAATGCCTGTTTGAAATCCTGCATATCTACATCTAGTCATTCAGAAGCTTGCAGCAGAGGGTGGTTGGGTGCTCTGTCTCCCTGGATAAATCTGTCTCTTCCTGGCTCTTTGCTGTTTTCACTCTGTCAGCCAGGGAAAAACTTCTGCTGGGACTCATTTTCCTTCAGTGGCCCAGAGCTTTTCAAAGAATTCTGAAGGAGACAAGAAAACACCATACATTGATTAACAGACCACATTTACAATACATTTTTAAAATAATATTTAGGAGTTTCTCCTGTAATATAAACTTCTTTCAAAAATAATGCTCAGTACAGGATGTGGCATTGGGCCAGACAGTTCAGGCACTATTTTATTACCATAACAATTCCCTGCATCTGACATGCTCTCCATGGCAGCATCCATGTTATCCACTGTACAACAATTTTGCACAACAGAATTTACACCCTAGACCAAAACTTTGAATTGGACTGTAAGGTACTATAAATAAAACACTGTCACATCATTTTCAATTTAAAATATGAATTGCAGCACAGCAATGTAATTAGCACTAATGCAGGTCTCTTTGAAATCAAGAAATCTGTTTTCTTACAGTTCTGTTTCATCCCTGGTTGTGTTCTTAGACTTTTATAGAATGCAGCAAATGAAGCCCATGTCATGCTTTATATCATTCTCCCACTGCCATCAGGAAGTACAGTTTTTGTATAGGCTTGTGGACCATCTGTTAGATATGAAATGCTCTGAGGGCCAAAAAAAAAAATCACTGTTTTTCTAGGCTTCCATGCAGCTTTCCCTGTAGACAGCAGGCACTGTTTGGTTTTGTGCAATATGCTATAGTATCTTGCAGTAAGAAGAACAATTAATTTCCTCAGAAATCATGGCCATACACCCAAAGTGAACACTTTTGACATTCCATAATAGGTGTTATGTATAGTGGGTGTCAAGAGTTGCCTAGATATGCTGATAATGAGCTGTACTTTTGAGGAGTCATAATCAATTTATTTATTTCTTCATTTAGAAAGTCAGATCCATCAGCCTGTCATCAAAATGTCATAACCCATTGACCTCACATTGCAATCAAAGAATCTTGACTCTTATTGATGGCATTCAGTTATGCCAGGAACATCAGCAATCATTTTATCTTTTATGATAATTTTATCATTTTAGTGGTATCATTTAAAACACTGAAGTTAGTGACTAAATCCATTCATCCTTTCCTTAATCCCCCTTAATAGTTACCACCAACCCCAATAGTTACTACCCACATAGCTATTTTAAAACTTCAAATTATTTTTGATCTAATATTATCTGTGTATGGAAATAAATAAGAAACAACATCTGGGAGTCAGAAAGACCTGAGCAGATTGGATTCCCTTCTGGGGGTCATTCTACCTCTGCTCTCATAGTTGGTGATGTCAACACAATCTTTTAAAGAAGTTACTTCCTGTTATCTCAGTGCTGCCCATCTGTTATTCCCGTATCTCCCGATGACATGTCACCAGTGGTAGTGACAATTTCTTATCCACTGCTGTCAGAAAAAGAATAGCTTAGGAGCTTGGAAACAAATTTCAAACTAAAAGTTGCTTTGAAGTTTGATCTGCTATTCAGTGAAGCACAGTGTAGAAGAAATAGTAAACATGTCAAGATAAAGGAAGGAAAAAAGGGAGTGAGAGCAGTGGAGCAGGATAGAGATGAGCTGCATTTGCATACATTTCCAATGTGCCTTTCAGGCACAGATACTTAAGGGATGCATAGCCTTGTTGCCATGTGGGATTTTAATCTATGGTTTAGGAGCAGGGAACATACATTGTCTGGTTGAAGTAATTGTTGAAGACAGAGACTAATCTTTTTATTAGTGGGACATTTTCTATGATACAGGATTTTACAGCAAAACTCTTCCAATACATGGGAATAGGACTCCTCTTAATGCTAAAAGGATTTGTTCCCATTTTCACTTCAAATTTTACAAATCTAAAATTACTATATGATTCAGAGGAAAAAGTGGTAACAACAGAACACTATACAGCATGTGATTATATTCAAACATATTACTTTTAATAAAATCAAACAACCTCATGGGAAGTTTCATGTTTGATAAACAGTTATTTCCTAGCAGGAAAGTATCCAAATGGGAATTTTTACCTGGTCTAATAATTGCAAATTAACTGGGATCAGGTTTGCACAGTCCTAGGAGCCCACTCTTGGCAGCCAGCTCCCTGCAAGACTCTCCCTCACAGCAACAAGTTTGTGGAATCAAGCCCTTTGTTTGGATCAGTGCTCATCCCTTCAGGCAGAGCTAATTGGCTAATTCAATCACACTGGCTATTTAATTAATAAGGAAGCCCAAAATTCCACATGAGATGAAAGGATGGAGAGCCCAGGAATGACCCTTGATAATAATAAAAGATAATTACAACCAAGAATGGCATTATTCAGACTTTGTTATTGACATGATAAGCACTGCCATATGCCATGCAAGCTGTGATATTGCACCCCACTGCTCAGAGGTGCAGCAAAGCTCTGAGGTGCCACTGCTCACTGCATTTCCATGAAAATGTGCCTTCAGGTGAAGAACTGAACACTGTGAGACCAGAAAAAAATCAGAACTTCCCAGCAGTAATGAGGGGAAAGCAGCCTGGCTACTTGGTTACCTGTGTTCAGGTAGCACATGTAAGATTAATTTTTCTGTTTAGAAAAACCAGGGATCTGAAATACCAGATGCATCTTGAGGGCATCGGGGTGCTGCGTGGGGAAAAAAACCCAATCTGTTCTATTATTTGTATTATTATGTTTATTAGGAAAACTGGGTTCCCTATAGAAAAATGGCAGGTGTTTTTGCTGGATCTACTGGGAAAGGGATGGGGAACTACACTGAGGAGCAGATTCCCAAAATATACCACAGAAGTTTCTGCCAAAATGAAAAATTTCCACAGAAATTAGGTCCTGTTTTCTTTACAAAATGCAAAGAAGTGTCTGCTGATCCCAGCAAAGCAAAATGCACAGGGTGCCCAAGAGACTCTGGGCAGAAAGGAAAATAACAAGACTACATCACCTGCAGCACCACTTTCCTCCCAAATAATTTTTTTGTGTGCTAGTTCCTAAAGACAACCAAGTTCTTAGGAACTAGAATTAAAAAATGGAGCTAAGACATGGGCTTGTTTTCTGGCTTCACTTTTCAATCCTTGAGGACCTGGGGCACACAGGATGTTGCAGTGGGTCCAGTTCTGTCTCCTGTGATTTATCTCCTCAGACTGTGCATTCCTAATGTGGGGACCACATCCTCATCTGGGTATAGCCTAAAAGGTCCCCGATTCGATTAGGGTTTCTCAGTTAAATTTAAAAGTTTTAGAAAATCTTCCCCTATCCTTAGAGTTCCAGAGTTTTATTGCTCATTAAAAGTCTGTATCTGAAAAGCAAAACGCATTTGATTTGTAATGAATGTAACCCTTCAGTAAGATCACAGCTGTAATGTTACAGAATCAGTCAAGTAAAGAACAGCCACTGGAAGAAAACCTGCCTTCTTTTTTTTTCTCTTTAACCTCAATAGAGCAGTTCTTTTGTTAATTACAGTTACTGCACACTGTGATATTGAAGTGCTCTGTTCTCAAACATATTCTTATTTATTTTAGTCCTTTTTTTCCCAGGTAATGAAATGTCAGAACCCTACTTTTTCTGGTTTTGTAGTATGTTGATCAAAGTGACCTTTGCTTTGCGGCAGACACAAATCAATATAGCGCTCTGCGGTATTTGACAGATAAAGGTGCAACATATAATAAATGGCAATCACTGACGAGGAGAGCAAGAAAATACCTGCCAACTTCAGTTCATACCAGCAATTTTCAGACAATGCCACATGTTATGTTCAAAGTCAAATTCATTCGTCCATCTAATAACAGAGGTGGGGGATATTAAAGGACTCAGTTTTGTTAAAGAAATGTTTCAACTCACAGTAATAATTCAGAGTCCAGTCCAGGTCTGCAGTGGTTGGTTGCAAGTAAAGTTATTACATTTTGAAGACAGGTTAGAAGAGCAATTTTCCTTGCCATAAAGGAAAAGACATACACACACAGAGTTTTTGCCCAAGAAATGAAATAGTAATTATATACACTCATACAAACACAGTCTCTTATTCTTTCTCACATGAACACACACACACACACACACACACACACACATTGTCTTAATATCCTACAGCAGCTCTCCAGTGCAGTGCTTCACAGCTGAGTGTTTGATTTTCTTGTATTCTTTGTAACATGCTGATAATTTTTACACAAATGGAACCAATTTCTATTTAGATGCTTAATTACAAGTAGTGTCAGCAAAGTATCTGCCAGAGATTTGAAATCAGGAAAGCATCTGTATTTTCTCTGCTCACAGGTAACTAATTTTATATTGTAACTGAAAGGCCCTTTTATTTATCTGTTGTTCATAATATATGTAACTTTACAACTTGCATTTAATGTTTATTTTCACAAGTGCTTTGCATAAAGCTGTTGATACACTTAAGGCAGAAAAAGGCCAATTCACAACATACTTGTGGCTGTTCAGAGCCATTTGATGTGGTTCAGTAAAGACAGCTAATTTATGAAGCCCAAGTGTTGATCATGTGTGTCCGTGAGTGCACCACACCTTACCTGTGCAAAACCTAACATTGAGATGCTGTGTTAACTTTTGATTAATATTGGCAGAATGTGACCATTTATTAGTGCTAATGGTCAAATTCAGTGTTGAAGCTTACAGCTGAGCCTGAGATGCAACAAGGAAAGGCCAGTTCCAGGGAATAAGTAAAGCAGCCCAAAACATTGTAGGAATCTTTTTTTATCTGATCCAGATTATGTTTAATTTAGTGAACCTTTCCTCACTTATCCTGGTCTTTTTCAATATAAATACTATATTAATTATGTATATTCTGCTCTGATAAAATTGAGAATTTCCATCCTTCTAATTACTACTGTGCCATTTTTTTTTTCTATTTTCTCATCCTTTCTTTATGAAAATTGAGTTTATCTTTCCTTTTTTTTTTTTTTTTTACAAGATATTGAACAGGAAGCAGATGTTTTTTGTCATCTGTCTGCAATAATGCCAGACCTTTTCCTAAGCTGCTGAATGCATGATTAACTTTAAACTGATCTTACTTCTGTGTATAATTTTTCCTATATCCTGTTGAGTTAAACTGTACCCATCATTACCTTCATCTTGTACCCCAGTTCATGTTAATCTATTCTGAATTTCTCACACTCTCAAACTTGTGCAAAACAGATATCTCTATTTATCATTATACATTTTGCCATACAATATATTTACTGAAATCAGTCACACAGTGCTGGTCTATAAGGAACTATTAATAACTGACCTCTCCAGCCTGGAAAATGCAGTTATATAATGCAGTAAAACTTTTTCCTCATAGAACATCCTTGTTACTTCAAATGATGATTCCATACTAAGTTATCACAGTCTGGCATGTTGTTAGGTAATTTACAACTATGAAAAGACCACATTCATTCCCCCAAAGTTGCATGCAGTTGTTTTCCTGCTGTAAAGTAGGGGTTTAGTAAGGAGGGAGTCTCTAAACATCATAACTTTGCTGAGGGGGTTGTTACCCCTACTGGCAAATGCTCAACTGTGAGCAACAGATTTATTACCTGACATAATTAATGGCCTAGATAGTGACATTTCCCATATTATAGACAATCATGAATTATGAGCCCAGCTGCTAGCCTTCTCATTCACTGAAATCGGTTGATAAATATGTTTATTCGAGGTCAGCTTGGCCTCATCCATTAGAAATATTGTTTTTCTAAACATTACATTGATTTAATTTAACTCTAATCAATTTAAAATGGTTCTGACAATTAACAAAAGCTTCAAATATGACCTTAAAGTAATAGGATTCATTAGCTATGTTTAGGATTAAACTTATCCTAATAGGGCTATTTTTCTTCTGAGGGCATGTAGTAGGCCGACTGGTGGTCAGTCAAAATGAAATCAATTATTATAAATTATACAGTTTGGGTTGATTATGTCATGCCTGCTAATTTGTATAAATAAGGATCTCAAACAATAGAAGCCATTTATTAATAACTATCTGTGTCCCAACCTGTATCATGCTTTATACTACAGCTGCAGGATCATCTGTTACCCATGAAGTATTATATTCTCTACTGCTAGGCATATATGCTAATTAAACCCATAATTAATTGTAACAGTTATAGTTAAAGTCAAAATGCTGACAGCCTTTTTGGCCTATTATTCATGGTAATCAACTGATTCAAAAGGCAACGTAATCAACGACTCCTGCACTAGCCAGGGGATCACAATGGCAACACCAGTGACAGCTGGCACCCACGGGTCTTCGGCTACAATAGGAAATATAAACCTCTAGAGCTGAAATGCCTCAGTGTGAACAGTGCCCATTGTTCTTCTGAGGGAAAATAGGAGTGCAAGTCCCGTTCAAGAATTGCCTCCCCAGTGCAGTGGCTAACAGAAGGGCACAGAGCCCCAGAGAGCCCACCCAGCCTTCCTGGGGCACTCAGGGCTGGTGCCATCCCTCAGGGCCCTCACCAAACCCTTCCCCTGCAGCAGAGACAGCTTAGATTAAGGATAAGAATTATGGAGAGCGTTTTGGAATATCAAGAAGAGATTTTTCTGGCCCTGTTCTTATTGAACTCATGCCTGGACAGTGGGCAGTGCCCAAAAGGTGTGTGCTGTCCCTGGGTGTGTTACCTACAGAAAGAGAGAATGTTCACTCAGCCTGAACAGGGACCTTTCCTGCTCACATCTGTGTAGCAGCCTTTGAACCTGTGTGAAATGTCTTTTCCTTTGTTCCCAGGCACAGTGGTGAATCCAGCAGCTCTGAGAGGACAAGGTGGAGAGAGAAGGACAAGGGGACAGTCTGAATATTGTCAGCAGAGATCCACAAACACTGTTCTAAGACTTGCTCAGGAGCAAGTGTTCTGTGTGGGCACAGCTTGGGGTGCCCCCAGAGTGACCCGAGCTCTTCAGGAGGCCACCAAGGGTGGAAGAGGGAGTAAAGGCCAAATTAGTGGCCACTTTCAGCAGTGACACTTTGCAGCCCAGATGAAGAGCAGTGCCAGATGGGCCACCTGAACCTGTTGCAGCCACAAGGTACCTGTCTCTCTGGAGGTCTTGCCTCACTTTCCTCCTCAATTTAAAGGCAGTCTGGTTATCTATCCCTGCCTGGGGCCTCAGATAACTATCTCTTCCCTAGCTGCTCCTTCCATGGTCAGGCCTGCTCATGGCCCAAAGCATTGCCAGGCCAGCAAGTTTACACATACACATCTTGAGATGTGCTGCTGCTTAAACAAGGTTAGCCAGAGCCTCATTACTAAGATTTACACTGTCACTTACAGAGATGCCCATCCAATCCTATAACACATAAATTTATGGGCATCGCAGCGAATTTTTTATTGTTAGAGCTCATATACAATGTGTGCCCTTAGTGACACATTTTTAAATAAAATATATTGTACTAGTGATTTCTAATGCTTAAAATAAAATAAAATAATAATCAACTTTTAGCTACAGTTTCCCCCTGGTTATTGAGCTGAACTTAACGACTGGCTGAAAAGTATTTGTCAACACAACAGCTGGAGAGCAACACTTTCTTGTGGCTTTATGTCACAGCATATGCCAGCCACTCAGAACATGTGATAATTCAACTGGAGCTGGTACTACAATAGCAGATGGGTTGAAGCATTGTTATTCTCACTCTAGCTCCCAGCCCTTGAGGGATCACTAAATAAAATCAAAGCAGATGGACCATTACAAGCTCATTTATGTTCACTACAAGCACCTCAACCTCCAGTTGTGATATACTGCACCTTTGTATAAAATGACATGTATGGTAACATGGCCTAATGAAAATAGCATCAGACTTGGCAAGTGAGGAATGAGACTGGGAAATATGCACAGATCTATTTATCACTGAGTTCTTTCCTTGCAGAAAGGGTTCATTCCCACCCCTCTCTCCCTGCCCCCCCCCACCCCCATGTTTATCATAGTATTTTTCTCCATGTTTATAATTTAATTTCCTCACACTTGTCACAAAAACTGAGATGTGGCTATAGGAGCCAAGCAGGGCTCCTAGCCTGTGCAAAGACGGGACAAGTGCTACTAACCAGGACTGTAAAACTCATTCCTATACATCCTTGATGAATGTGCTAATCCAGGTGACCCACAGGGGTCAAGGATTTAGCACCTACTTGCACCAATCCCTGCCGAGATCCAGGACACTGTATCCATTTCTCAGCCTGCTCTTGCCATGAGGTGTTCCACGACTCTGCACTTTTGAGCTTATGGGGACTTGCTGTAAAGAATCAACTGCTCCACTAAATTCCAGCACTTCTGTCTGTGAGGTTCCATTCAGCATCTGAGCAAACTCCCATGGCATGGAAGGCACCTGCTTCCCAAGGACGAAAGATACTAAAACTGTCCGTTTCCAGAGGATGATCTTTAGGGTCTAAGTCAGTTTGAACTGAAAAATTATTCTTGCCATCCTCAGTAGCCCAACATAAAATCAAAGGCACATCCAGGGCCTGCTTAAAGAAATATCTTCTGAGCACCTTGTACAGCAATGCACTAACCATGTCACCTAAAGGCTTTGTCCTACAGTTCCCACCTTCACCATCCTGCTCCAGGGAGCTCCAGCAAGATGAAATATGGCAGAAAAGGTCTTGCTTCCCTTTATGACAACTGTGCTTCTCAACCACACAGACACAAACACACAGCATACGTGTGTGCAATTAGTGACAGTTCCCAAACTGAACTCCTCTCAAATGTGAGCTTTTTAGATCTGTGTGTTTATTTTTTTTTTCTGCCCAGTTTTAAACAGCTTCTGTGCCCTACTGCAGACACAGCTGCATTCAGTGCTAAAGAGAATATACTGTGAACTTAAGGCTTTGAGCATTCTGTTTTTTCCTGTATAAACAGGAAAAGTGGGAGTAGACAGTGTTCAGGGAGAGTTAAATGCATTTTGTCTGCATTAAAGAGTCATATAAGACTATGAAACTTTAGCAAAAGCTCTGTAGGTCACCTGGCTGCCATAGGTCTCCTCATCCAGCTGTTGCTGGGCTTTAAAGGGCCAGAGAGATGCAGCAGTGGAAACCAAAGAAATCACTTCACTGGGGTTGGTAAATACAGTTGAACTTCAGTGACTGCAGTGTGCAGTTGAAAGACTTGTCCAGCTTTTTCTGTGAAACAGCCTCTTCCTCAGTGTCTGAGTTGTATAAAATGATGAATGGATCAGATAATTGTCACCTGACCCAGAAAGGTCAGGGCAGCTGGGCACTGTCAAGGACAGTGGTTCCAGGACCATAGCCACTTTGTTTGTTCTTCCTGAGCACTTCCTGCTCAGTGCACTGACTCATCCTAAACTGAATTGGTGAAACTGTGCCAGAGGTATGTGCAGGTCAGGTCAGGCATCGGCACTGCCCCTTATCTGCTGGCCAGCTTTCCTATCAGCCAAACTAATTTGCTAAGATAATTCTGCTTCCTGCCACCTATACAATAAATCAACCACTGTAGCTTCATTGAATTCTCTGCCAACTGCTGCCCTTGAAATTCTCAACCCGTGGGGGGCTGAGAGGGAAAGCTGTACTCTTCTAAATATAAGCAAGCTTTGGATGCACAGCTTGGTATCCTGGACAATGCTGTATCTCCTCAGCCCCACATTAATGGTGTGCCAGAGCCAGCTCAGACTGAGGCAAATCCCAATGCATCAATCATTCCTTTGAAAGCAAGTTTTTGGAATTATGTGATCTCGGGTGGTAAAGCACATGTGGGTAAACACAAACAAGTTGACACAGAGAGATAGAGAACATGAGCACATGCTCAGGAAAGAGCCAGAGTAAAATGACAAGGGATTCACTGTGGTGGCTGTTGAAGAAAGAAATAAAGATGTTCCAATGAAATGGTAATTCCCTGACAATTAATTTTGAAGAGGAAAAGGATATTGAGGATGGGTGTGAACTAAGAAACATGAAGCATCCCCAGGCATGCATACTACAGGAGCAAGACTTCAGCAGGGAGACTGTGTTCTGCTTTTCCTTATAGCAATACCAAATACTGAAAGTAGCAGTGATATTACAATTCACAGCCATATTTAAAATTAGAAGATGCACTAGTATAAACTAGTGCACCCTACTTGTATAGTTTTGTTTAGATTAGATATTTAATAATGCCAATTTGTTGCTTTGTTTTGTTTTGTTTTTTTTTTAAAGGGACCTCTATTCCTCATGAAATTTCATCATTTTCTTTTGAACTATCCAGAAGATCAACACTGGCTTTGTAGCAGCTCTGCTAGGATAAAACTCAGCCTGTACCAGTCAGGTTGCTGAAGGGAGCCAACTCCTTCCTCAGCAACATGGTTGGGTTCATTCAGTCAATCACTTGGCAGAAGGATATTTAAGCATAATTGCATATCCCCTCCCTGTCTTTAAATATGCACAGAAAAGTCACAGAACAACTGATAATGTAACAATAATAATGGGGCTGAAGAACAGTATTATAGTGTGAACTCTTCTATCCCTTGGTTTCATTTACATGTTTAACAGCTGCTTGTTTCTCCATTATAGAAAGATCATTACCTGACTTGTAAGAAGAGAGGGGGAGTCTGTTCACCTCTGGGCAACTAGCTCTGCATTTATTAATAGTTGTTGCCCATCTCATTATACATTTAATTGCTGCATTATAATTTATTTATTCATTGATTTATTGTAATAGATGAGTAGCAACAAAATTACCTTTGCAAATTACTTTGGTAGGTGGAAAGTTTGCATGGTTAAAAACACCCCAATATGCAATGTGGAATGTGAGATGTAACCCAGTGAATAAACATCTTCACACCTAAGCACTAGCAGAGTCAAACTGGGCTCATTACAAAGTGAAGGTAAATGCAGCCAACTTACATACTGTTTAAATATATATATAATTGTAAGTTCTATACAATTATCCTTGCCTTCCCAGAGATCTCTGCTTCATGGAACAGGGAATCAGCTGAAAAATTAAGGACAAAGAGGATGGAAAGCAAAGACTCATCAAAAATTAGAAAGCTAAAGGTGTATGAAGTCTGCAGAGCACATGGTGGGGCCAGGCCTGCCTTGCTGTCAGTGTGGGTGGGCAGCCCCTGCTGGGCAGCTCAGCCCACAGCCCCAGCACAGCACCAGCAATTGAAATGGGGCCATGGGAGTCAGGCACAGCCAGAGACAGAAAATATACACATGGAATTACTTCCATTTTCAGTTATTAATACATATAGGGAACAGTTAGACCCACAAAAACTCCATATTTTTTGTCAATTAATTAAAATTAATGATTTAATAAAAATTATTAGTAAATAACAATATCCACTATTGAATTTCTGCATACGCAGATCAACCGGCTGCAAAACTTGTCAGTTAGGGCCACAAAACGCAGGTTAATTTTTGGTGGGGGTGGTGGATTTTTTCTGCCCTTAACACCTGGGTTTTTTCTGCCCTTAACACCGTGCAGGGCCTGGCTCCTGAGCTGCCTGGGAGCAGCAGGAGAAGCCCGGAGAGAGCCTGGAGGGAAGCAGGGGCTGCGGGAGGCTGAGCCGCGGCCGCACCACCAGGCTCAGCTCCTCATGGAGCGCCTGGCTCTCCTCTGACACTTGGGACACTTCATTTCGCATGGACGTTTTGGTGTGAAAAATTATTACTACATTCGTGCTGTTGATAGCGTTTTTCGTCAGCTTTCATCAGAGTGCTGCAATTACCCTACGATTTCCTTGGCATTTTGCATCTGCCAGCAGTACCTGCTGTCCCCACCCGGACGAGGGCACCGTCCGGATCGAGTTTTCCCTGCCGGGCTCCCAGGCAGTGAGGCTGGCCAGCGGGCTGGCGGGGGCTGTGGGGCACTGCCCGCCTGCCGCGGGCACAAAGCCGGGGGGACACAGCGGGGACACAGGGGGACACAGGGGGATAGAAGGGGACGCAGCCGGACACGGGGGGACAGAAGGGGACACAGGGGGATAGAAGGGGACACAGCCGGACACGGGGGGACAGGAGGGGACACAGGGGGATAGAAGGGGACACAGCCGGACACGGGGGGACAGAAGGGGACACGGGGGGATAGAAGGGGACACAGCCGGACACGGGGGGACAGAAGGGGACACAGGGGGATAGAAGGGGACACAGCCGGACACGGGGGGACAGAAGGGGACACAGGGGGATAGAAGGGGACACAGCCGGACACGGGGGGACAGAAGGGGACACAGGGGGATAGAAGGGGACACAGCCGGACACGGGGGGACAGAAGGGGACACAGGGGGATAGAAGGGGACACAGCCGGACACGGGGGGACAGAAGGGGACACAGGGGGATAGAAGGGGACACAGCCGGACACGGGGGGACAGAAGGGGACACAGGGGGATAGAAGGGGACACAGCCGGACACGGGGGGACAGAAGGGGACACAGGGGGATAGAAGGGGACACAGCCGGACACGGGGGGACAGAAGGGGACACAGGGGGATAGAAGGGGACACAGCCGGACACGGGGGGACAGAAGGGGACACAGGGGGATAGAAGGGGACACAGCCGGACACGGGGGGACAGAAGGGGACACAGGGGGATAGAAGGGGACACAGCCGGACACGGGGGGCCAGAACGGGACACAGGGGGATAGAAGGGGACACAGCCGGACACGGGGGGACAGAAGGGGACACAGGGGGATAGAAGGGGACACAGCCGGACACGGGGGGACAGAAGGGGACACAGGGGGATAGAAGGGGACACAGCCGGACACAAGGGACCCGGCCCCGGCGCTGCCGGCCCGGTGCCGCCCCCGTGTGGCCGCCGGGCGGGAGCGGCCCGAGCGCCGGCCCCGCCCGGGCAAGGGGCCGCACCGAGCATCATCTGCTCGTGGAAAGCGCAGCCTAAACAAGAAACCCACCCTGCTCAGCAGCTGGGTCCTAAAAATAGCTTTCGCACCTATTTTGTTTTTTTACAAGTGCTTAAGGATTTTCAGTAAGATAAAGATTTTTAAATTACTTAAATTGACATAATTTATTTTGCACACGCAGGTAGGATTTTATTCACTATATTTATCCGTTTTTATTAATTTATTATTACTGAAATCGGCATTGGGACAAGGAACACATATATCAGAGATGCTTCTGATAAGCCCCTCAAAGGACTAAGGCAAAAGACACATGATACCCAAAAGACACAGAAGGCATGACAGACAAGTGACACGCCATGCACCGGCACTGCTCTGCCTTAAGCAATCCAGCACAGTGTGACTTTTCCTCTATGTGGCCTAAGGGGTCACCTCTTGCACATCCCCATCTCAACAGCTGCCTCAAAAAGCCCTCCCAGCACCTCACTTTCATCCCCTCTCAGGCTCCTAGCCCTCGAAATCTCTCTAGGATGTCTGGCCATGGGAATCCACATTGACTACAAAGAAAGGCTGCCTCGCTTGCTGGCAATTTCCTGCACACACCGACGGGTGGCCCTTACTCAGCTACAATCAAGAACACCAAATATCACTGCATAATCTTAGCCACACAACAGCCACAAACCAACAAGTCTGCTACTCAGCATTCTCCTAAGAATATCCATCTCCTTGGGCCACACTCTTTGGCCACAGCCTCATGGCAGGGTCTGCCTGGATGAAGAGAAGACGAAGCAATGTGGCATTCCCGAAACTCAAATATACCCTGGCTCCTGCTCAATGGTTCCTTAAAATAAGGTCACCCGTCTCATGGATGATGGGAAGGTAAAGCAGGTTCTATTTCAGGGTTTTAAGTGCAGTTTTGATCCTGTCCCTCGCAGAATACATCTGGAGCAGGTGTCCAGGTGTGAGACAGAGACAGGGTGTGCTGGGTGAAGAATGGTGATGTACTGGTTTTCAATGGGATAGGATCCATTTTCTTCCCAGGGAGCGACAAAGAGCTGTGTTTGGATTCAGGACGGGAATGTGGTAGACAGCACACAGATGGCTTGGATGTTGTTGAGCGGGGCTTGCCCTCCTCAAGGACTTTGCAGTGTCACATTGGACAATCCATGTCCCGTGCTCTGCCAGCAAGGAGGTGAGACCATCAACATTCCCCTCCTCATCCCTGTGTCCTACTAAAAGAAGGATCTTCCACCACTGTGCTCCAGAGAGCTGGCAAGTGCCCATAGGGAGCCCCCTGATCCTTGCTGGGGCACTGCGGAGGGTGGGGCCAAGGCAGGGCAGTGATGGCACAAAGGGGCAGAGCGCTGGCATGAGGCAGGGCTGTGATGTCCCAGGGCTGTGCTGGCCGCAGCACTGTGACATCGCTGTGACATCACCGCGCTGTCGCTGCATAAAAGGGGCCAGCACCCGCAGCTGCCAGTGCAGCCGCGACGGGACGTGCTGGAGCCATGGGTGCCGGTGACGTCCTGCTGACTGCGCTTCTCCTGCTGCTGGCCGCCGTGGCTGTCTGGTGGGCCTTTGGCCACCGGCAACCGCGGAGCCGGCGGACACGGAGAGGGAAGTGGAGCAAGCGCCGCAGGGCTAGGCCCAGAGGCTCACGGAGGAAGCGAGGAGCCCCTGCGGCTCCCAGGTTCCCCAGGCCTCGGGCGACTCCGGACAAGCGGCCGCGTGCTCCCGCCAGCCCCCTGGACAGCCCCTGCAGCTGCGGCCCCTGCCTGGCAGAGGCCCGGGAGCTGCGGGAACTGATACTGTACCTCGGGGATGGCAGCGGGACACGTGCGCCGCTCTACTCTGGGATGTGGCAGGCCTTGTGGACAGAACTGGAGGAGCTGCTGAAGCAAGGCCACCTGCCCTGCTGTGGCTTGGCCAGCTCCTCCAGAAGCCTCCATCCCTTCCTGAGGCTGCTCCCAGCAAGATTCTCCATCCCTGGGAGAGCCTCAAGGCCTGCAAGGATGGCACAGCAGGGGGAAGCCATCCATGCAGGAGCCTCTGGCTGTCAGAGACCCTGCACCCTGCCAGGATCCTCTGCTATCTCTGACAGCCTCCATCCCTCGCAGAGGCTCAGTGAGACCTGTCAGCCTGCAGAAGGAGCAGAGCCCGTGAACAGGTCTCCCAGCTCCCTTGGACTCACGGACTTTAACAACGTGGGCACAATCCTGACCCTTGACGTGTCAGGGGAAAGCCCACAAGTCCAAATGGGAGCCCAGCCCGATGCAGGGGAGCCTGCTCAGGAGCAGCTGGTCGGGCAGCAAGCGTCCTGGAGCCAGCAGTGGTCATTCCACAGCGGCCAGGACAGCCAGGACGCTGTGCCGGTTCTGCCAGCTGGCAACAGCCCGAGTCTGGTGGTGGAGACGGGCCTCCAGACACCACGGAGGTTCCTCCACCTGCAGGAAGCTGCCCCAAGACAGCCCTCGAGTGCCGCCAAGGGCTTTCTAGTAGCAGGTGAGATGTCCTGAGGAGCTGCCTCAGGCTCCCCCGGGGCAATGGAGGGGCGCGGCCAGGTCAGGCCAGGGCCCCTGCGAGCAGCCGAGTCGCTGGCTCTTTCCAGTGCCTCCGATGGGGCACGGCTTGCAAAAGCCCTGTCTGCTTTGCAGCCGCTCCTGGCATCCCCCTGGGCCAAGGCTCGGGCTGCAGCCCCGGCCGTCGGCAGGAGCGGAGCCCAGCGCACGCCGCCGGGGACAGCGACGGTGCCGCCCTGCCCCGCTGCCCCGGGGCTGCCGCAGCCGCCTGTGCGCGCTGCCCCGGCCCGGCTCCGCCGCTCGCCAGCCCGGCGGCTGCAGGGCCGTGGCCGCTGCCCGGCGCGCAGCAGGAAGCAGGTGAGAGCGCGGCGGCCGCGGGGGCCCGGCCCGCTTCACTCGCGGGCACTTGCGGGGGGTTCTGGGCGCAAGGCTGATGGCTTCTCTCGGCCGCAGGGCAAAAGAGGCAGCGGCAGGAGCGGTACCTGCTGGGCCCGCAGCTGGGCAGCGGCGGCTTCGGCACCGTCTTCTCGGGCATCCGCCTCTCGGACGGGAGCCCGGTGAGTGGCCGCCACGGCCGGGCGGGGCAGGAGGGGCAGCGGCGGGGAGGGACAGGGCTGGAGCTCAGCCTTCCTCTCTCCGTGGCTCGCAGGTGGCCATCAAACGCGTGGACCGGGAGAGCGTCCTGCAGTGGGACGAGCTGGTGAGCGAGCGGGGCCAGCGGGACAGAGCGGGGCGCGGCGGGCAGGGAGAATCCCGGGGCGGGCTCGGCGTGCGGAGCCGCAGCCCCGCGGGCCCGGGCACGGCCAACAGCGGTGCTGGGGCCGGGCAGGGCCCCCCGAGCATCCCCCGAGTGGGGGGAAGTGCAAGCGCCTGGGAGGCTGCGCCAGAGGGCACCGGGGCATCCCGGGCAGGGCGCAGCGCAGCCCCAGGGCTGCAGCAGCAGCAGCAGCAGCAGCAGCCTGGCGCAGGCACTGACTTTCTCCTGCTCACAGCCCGACGGCACCCGCGTGCCCTTGGAGGTGGTGCTGATGGAGAAGGTGGGCTCTGGCTGCCAGAATATCATCCAGCTCCTCGACTGGTTTGAGCTTCCCGATAGCTTCGTGCTGGTCTTGGAGCGTCCGGAGGCATCGCAGGATCTCCTGGAGTTCCTTCAGGAGCAGGGGTGCCTCTGCGAGGAGCAGGCACGCTGGCTTTTCTGCCAGGTGCTGGAGGCCGTGCGGCACTGCACCGCCTGCGGCGTCCTGCACCGGGACATCAAGCCGGAGAACCTCCTCGTGGACCCGGACAGCGGCGACCTGAAGCTCATCGACTTCGGCTGCGGCACCTTCCTCCAAGAGCGGGCCTTCACGGGGTTTGCCGGTGAGCCCATGGCCTGGGCCCTGCTCCCGGTGCCAGGCACCGCACGGCCCCGTTCCCTCCTGGGCCGCGGGCTGTGGCCTTCAGCCGGCCGCCCTTTGGCACGGGGCGGGTGCCGTGCCCCAGGAGCCGGCCGCCGGCCCTGCCGACAGAGGGGCGGCAAAAGCGGCTCCTGGACCCTGGGCTCAGCGGGCCCACGAGGGCCTGGGCTGCTCCGCTGGCCTTCTTGGCCTCGCGGAATGGTTTCGTGCCTTTGGCCAGCTGGCCGGGGGATGCGGGGTGGCCTCGGGGGGAAGCTGTGGCCGTGGGTGTGGCCCCTGCCTCGGCCAGGAGGCTGGCGCCAGGCTCTGGAAGGCAGCAGCCTGCGCCCGGTCAGCGCCGCCCGTCTCCCCTAGGAACGCGCGAGTACAGCCCGCCCGAGTGGATCTGTCTCGGCTGCTACCACGGCCACGCAGCCACCATCTGGTCCCTGGGCGTGCTGCTGTACGTCATGGTCTGCGGGAGCCTCCCCTTCCAGGATGAGCCTGACATCGTGCTGGGCAAGCTCGTCTTCCGGCAGCAGCTCTCTCCAGGTGGGTGTCCGGCCTCAAGCCGGCGGCTTTGGCAGCTGGCGGCGCTCAGCCCGGCGCGGCCCTCACCAGCTCCGCGGGACGTGGCTCTGCCTCCAGGGCCGGCCGCAGGAGGGGCCCGTGCCGACGGGGGCAGCTGGCCAGGAGACTCTGCCGCTGACCGGCGCTTTCTGGCTTCTCTCCCCAGAGCTCCAGCACCTGATCCGATGGTGTTTGGCCAAGCACCCTGCGGACAGGCCGGAGCTGGAGGAGATCTCGCACCACCCTTGGGTGCGGGGCCGGCGTTTTTGATGCCTTGCCGGAGCCTCTGCAGCACCAACTAACCGAGTCCCACGCAGGACTGAGGACCCGAAAAATAAAACAGCAAACCCATTGCGGTGTGTCAAGGGGCTGGTCCTTGTCGGCAACTGAACCTAAAGGAACGTCTTGGGAAAAGGGGCCATCAGAGTGCTGCCTTCAGCCTTTGTCAAGCTTTTCATGCCTGCCCTCCAGGGTGGTGCTTTATATCTTCAAGCTCAGGCCATAATGTGGGTAGGAGGGGCTTTGCCCAGCCAAGAAATGCAGCAGTGGAACAACAGCTGTCCTTGCAAAGTGGCAGGGCTTCTTGGTGTCTCTTGAAGTGACACACAGGTCCATGTGTGCATTCCAAGGGGCAGTGGGTGTCAGGGACAGAGACCTTCCTCTCTTACCAGAGCTCTGAGGAGAGCCAGAAGCTACAAAATATCATTTCAGGTTGAGCCCTGCTAAACTCTTTTTCTTTCTTCCTATGAAATGGGAGGCAGGGCTGGGCGCTTGACCAGCTTGGTCTGCACCATCCGAAGTCGTGCATGGAGCCCACAGGAAATGTTGAGACCTGTTGTCTGGAGAAAACATGACCTGAAATAATGCTTCTGGGAAAACTTCTCTGAGTGGGAAGCCTCTCTTTGGAAGATGAGTGCTTTCTTCTGGACTGTCAGTCTTTTGCCAGAGTCAGAGGCTGGGATGACTGCTCACAGGAGAAGTTACTGTAGAATAACCACCATAGTCTAAATTAATGCTTCACCCTAGGCTCATTTATTAGGGTGTATGCATTTAATATAATTTATGGAATAATGCCTTGCGAATCTGAAAGGAAACTGGTTTTTTTGGGGTCTCTATGAGAACTATAAGGGCAATGCTTTCATTAAAATATCCCTTTTTAAAGTAATCTCTATAGTTTCATTTCACACTGTTATATAGACAAGGGCCTTCCCAGGGGAAGGCAGCATCCAATGGAGATGTTCAGGGATGTGCAGATGCCAAAAGGAGCCCTAGGACAGATAGACAGGCTCAGCCTCCAGCAGCGGGGCAGGAAAAAAAGGAAAAGGGAAAAAAAACTAAAAAAAAAAAAAAAAAGGAAGAGAATTAAAAACAAACAAAGGAAAAAAAGATAAGAAAGACTGAGAAGAAGACCTGGAGAAGGAGGAGAAGAAAACCAGGAAGCTGAATACAAACAAGAAGGAGGAAGAAGCTGGGGAGAAAGGAGCCAGAGGACCAAAGCCCAGGATTGAGCAGTAATGCCCAACACAAGTGCTCAGCGCCCTCTGCCTCATGGCCAGTCAATCCCACCAGCGATCAGCCTCTCCTGACCAGCTTCCTCAGCTGTCAGACTCAGCAGGACACACTGTGGTCTGGAACATCCCTCTGCGCAGTCCGGGTTGGCTGTCTGGACATGCTCCCTCCAGGCTCTTTGTCACCTCCTCGAGGGCAGAGCATGGGACACGGAGTGGCTTCTAGGACCCTGCAGAGTCCTTGAGGTGGACAAGCTGTGCTTAGCAACAACCAAACTCTCCACCTGCGGATCCACAGCATTCCCATCCAGCATCCAAACCCAGCACTGTGCCAGTTTCTGGGAAGAAAGGAATCCCAGTCAAACCCAGAATAGTGGGAACACTCAGACAGTTCTCTGGGAAAATGCTGATTTATTTAACACCAATATTCCTAAGAATATCTGACCTCCTTCCTTAAACAAATTCCTGGAAGGCGGAGGCCATCTCAGCGCAGCTTCCTTGAAGAGAGCTGCACTCCCCTTTTTCATTCTGGCCATTTCCTGGCCATCTGCATCCTCGAGGAGCAGGTTCGCTGACACCTACAGCTCTGAGGGAGCAGGCACACCTGTCCAAAGGCTTTGCTCCCTCTGGACTCCAGCACCTCTCACCGAGGTTCTGGGTAGGTTGAAGTCTCCTGCCAGGAACAGCTGAAGTTTGGAATCCATCCTCATTATTCTTCTTCTCCACTGCTGATGCCTGAGAGTGCCCTGGAGGTGGAAATATCTGCCTTTGCTCCTGGAGGATCTTTGTGCAGCACCACACCACGGGTATGCTCCTGTGGCACGGCCGCATCATTTTCAGAACCACGCACAGGGAACTGCCTCCTGGAAATGGCTGCTGTGTGTCTGGCTGCAGGAAACCCTTTCTGCACTGGCCTTGGCCTCCATTTTGCCTTTCTGGATTTTCCTGCCAGCTGCGTCCTCGGGGATGAGCAGGTTCTGCTGATAGCCATGGCTCTGAGGGAAAAGGCACTCCTGTGCCAAGGGCTTCCTCCATCTGCAGTCTGGCAGCTCTCACAGGGGATCTGGGAGGAGGGATGGAGACTCGTGCCACAGGCAGCCAAACTGGGGAGATCTTCCTCTTCCTGCTCAGGCACTGCTGATGCCAGACAATTCCCTGGAGATGGGAAGATCTGCCTTTGCTGTGCCGGATCTTGTCCAGCACCACACCAAGTGTCTTCTCCTGTGGCATCACCGTGTAATTCTTAGAGTCATGGACTGGGAGCTGGCAGCTCCCAGTTCCAATTGCTGCTGTGCTTATGGCTTCTGGAAGTGCCCTTCTGTTGCCTTTTTTCCCCCTATATCCTGCTTAAATAAGAAAGTTTCCTAACTTGACTCTTCTCTGCTAGCTATGAATGCATCAACTCTTCAGTAACTTTTCTACAGTGGTCAAAAAGTTTGTTTGAGCTCTTTCTGCAAACCTTAATTGTCACTATGCTTCATAATTCTTGCAACTCTTACTAGTTCATAGCCTAGAACAAACTGCTGTGCAAGGCTACCATGATTCAAGAGTCCGGATTGTCTTGCAATATTTAAATAACCTTGTCATTAACAGCAAAGGAGCAATGCAATTTCCAAGGCTGCATAAGGAAAGGATGCGTGTAGATCCAGCTCTGAAACAAAGCCCAGCTACAAGATACATTTGTTTTCTAGGTTTGCAGAGAGCCTTTTTCTCCTGCCCAGACCATCCTCTCCAGGATGACTGCAACAAAACCAAAACTCACACTCACCAACGCAACTCAGCCAAACCTGCCAGGAAGATCAATTCATTCAGCTGCTTCTACAAAACATCAGATTTACACTTTTTTACTTTAAAAACTAACAGTATATTTATATCCAATAATTTTTAAAAAGCTTAAACCAAGCTTGTCACAAGCTGCTTAGTCATACTATGATCCCTCTTTATTTGATTCTCCTTGGAAAACAGAACTCCAAGGAGCTCTTGAAATTCAGCTCTTGAAATTCATTTTTAAGAGCGCCTTTATACAAACTATAGGGAATGAAGTTTTCCATCCCCACTAAAGAAAAGGATGTGGCCTGAACCACGGCTGCAGTACCCCCAAGGCTGTAACTGCTCTGCCAGGGGAGTTCATCCATGACCATGGCTCTGAGGTGCTCCAGCAAGACCCCATGCACAGGCACTGATGTTTCGAGGGCTACCTGCTGAGCACGGCCTAATCCACAGCCACAGAGGGTTCCAGTTTATCCCTGGGCCACAATCCCTTCTTGGGCATGGACATAACCATGGCCACAGGTACTCTGAGAGATTCCTGCTCTGCCATGGGCTTATTCCCAACCACTGATGCCTGGGGGTGTCCTGCTCCTGTCTGGGCTCATCCACAGGTCACAGATCCCTCAACTGCAGCTCACAGCAGACTTCCAGCAGCACAGAAACAGCAGCAATGTCCTGGCCTGATCTCATGGATGATGAGAAGGCAAAGCAGGTTCTATTTCAGGGTTTTAAGTGCCGTTTTGATCCTGTTCCTCGCAGAATACATCTGGAGCAGGTGTCCAGCTGTGAGACAAACAGAGACAGGGTGTGCTGGGTGAAGAATGGTGATGTACTGGTTTTCAGTGGGATAGGATCCATTTTCTTCCCAGGGAGCGACAAAGAGCTGCGTTTGGATTCAGGACGGGAATGTGGTAGATAGCACACGGATGGCTTGGATGTTGCTGAGCGGGGCTTGCCCTCCTCAAGGACTTTGCAGTGTCACATTGGACAACCTATGTCCTTTTTCAACAGTCCTTTGCATTACAAGGGCTCCTAGGTAAGAATTTTAATAGAAAGTTTCAAAAAATCCCAAACCACAGAAGCTTCTGTGGCTTCAAGATCTCAAATACCAAACAGAAAGGAGCTGCTGACTCAGCCTTGGTCCTCTTGAAAATTTGTTCTTTGTTGGTTTTGTGTATGTGTGGAGGGGGAAATTATTGCTTGTTTCTAAACCAGTCCCATCCTTATCCCCTGAAACTGGAACAGGTTTCTGCCATCATGGAGCCTCATGTGGGTGCCGTGGTTTTGCTCCTGCAGTTGTGGTGTTTTCTTTTTGGGGTCGCTCTTCCCCAGTCCACAGATTTGTTACCTGAACAGTGCTTCAGCAGGAGGGAAACTGACATGCCAGGAGCTCTCAGGTTTGGGAGCATCCACCCTGAGTATTTCAGGTATCAAAACCTTGGAGAAAAAGAGAACATTTTCTTGCTAACGGAATACTTTTCGTAAGACCAGCACCTGTAGTATGAAGTGTTGAAGGATGAGTGTCTTTCCTTGTCTGGAGCTCCTGAGAACAGGTGGTGTTCATTTTACCTGGAATTTGATCAGATACCAGCCAAATTGCTCATTTTCAATTAGATAATTAGATCTTGGCTGTAAAAGAACAAATGGCATCTTCTGTTTCAGAGTCATATTCTGGAGATACTGCAAAGTGATGCCTGTGTCACCAGAGCTGCCTATGAGCTGACAGAGGATCACAGCCTCCTCACGTGGGTCCTGCACACCTTAGAGAAAAGGTAACTAGAGAACTACAGGATAAATAGGAACAATTTTCCTGTCCACAGTAGAAGAATTCTGTGGCTGAGGATGAAAGCAAGGGTGACAGACATGGAGACAGGGGCACCAAGGGCTGCTGTGGCAGAACGTGATGAATTCTGGAGGCGATGTCCCGCCTCCACCGGGCGGGGCGGGCTCGGGGCGGAGCCCGGCCCTGGCTCAGGTGCGCGGGGCCGAGGGTGTTTAATTCCCGGACCGGGGGAGGGATGGAAGCAGAAGCGTGAACCGGCCCAACGAAAAAACACCATAACACGGACACACGAGCGGGCCTCCCGCCCTGCCTCCCCCGGGTCCGGAGGAGGGGGTCCCCGGGAGGGGGCCGGGGCCGACCCCATCCGGAGGCGGGGAAGGGAGGGCTCCGGAGGGGGCCCTTCCTAACCCCCCACCCCGGGACTCCCTCCTGAGGAGGGGCCGCCCCGACCCCCAGCCCCGACCCCCGGTGTGATGTCGGGAAAGCCGCACCCCGGCAGTGTCGGGCCGTGTATTAGACTGCAATGGGGGGACCCGCAGAGCGGCTCCGGCCCCGTGTGGGGACCCCAGCGAGGCCGGGGGGCGCCGGCTCCGGCCCTCTGGGCTTTATTCTCCGGCGCCCCGAGCCCCGCGGCTGCGAGGGAAAAGAAGGAGAGCGGGGAATGGGGAACAAGAATAGGGGAGGAGGAGCAGAATGGCAGTCAAGGGGAAGGGGACAGGGGGCAGGTGGGGAGAGGTCGGGGTGTGCAGGGCAGTCGGGGACAGGGCTGGGGGAAAGGCAGGGTGGAGGAAGGAAAAGAAGGATTGAAGGCAGGTTTGGGGAAGGAGGCGGAACGGTATCATGTAAAGGTAGCAGGAGGAGCCGGGGTGGGGGAGGAAGGGGAGCAGGGAGAGGGCGTACGGGGGAGCCTGGCTGGGAAGGGAAGGAAGAGGGACAGGATGGAGGGATAGGGTAGTGTTCGGGTAAGTAGGGGAATAGACAGGGAGGAGAGGGAAGGGGGTGTAGGGGGCACCGCCCGGGAGGGAGGGAGGGGAGGACTAGGGGGGAGAGGGGGTCTGGGGGTGGAGGAAGGGAGGATAATTAGGAGCAGTATAGACAAAAAAATGTACAAAACAAAAGAAACGCAGAAGAAAAGGAATATAGAGAAAAAAACATACAGGGCCCGGCCGGCCGCAACGTCCCGCTCTGAGCGCCGAGGAGCAAATGGCTCTGCGGGGCCCTCCCGCAGTTTAAATCCCCCCGGGCCCGCCCCGCGCAGGCGCGCTGGGGCCCCGCGCACCTGTGCGCGCACCTGTGCTGGCCCCGCCCCCCGCCCGTAGATGGCGGCGGCTCGGCGCCCGCCCCGCGCTCTGTGGGGGACGCTCGGCCCGGGCTGCGGCGGGGCCGGCGCTCGGAGCGCCCTGCGGAGAGCCGGACCGGGGCTGCTCCCGGCGCCCTGCGGAGAGCCGGACCGGGGCTGCTCCCGGCGCTGCGGGGCGTCCGAGGCGCTCAGGTGGGACCGGGATCTGTGCCCGGGGATTTGGGTCCCGGTCCCGCCGGTGTCTGCTGTGGGAGCCGGGCAGAGCCGCTTCTTCCTCGGCGGGCGGGGGTGCCAGGGCTGGAGGACGGGGGCTGGGATCGGGACCGGCTTCGCCGCGGGCGGGCAGAGCCGCTCCGGCCGCGGCCGGCCCGGGGCTCGGGTCCCGCGGGGGCTCGGGTCCCGTTCTCGCTGTGGCCGCGGGGAGCCGGGGCTGTGCCGGGGCTGTGCCGGGGCAGTGCGGGGCTGTGCCGGGGCGGTGCCGGGACCGGGACCCCACCGGCACCGCCGCTCCCGCAGCGCCGCCTCCGGCCCCGCGGGCGGACACGGAGCCGCCCCGCAGCCCCCGCGGGATGCCGAGCCCCCCCGCCCCGGTAGCCCCGTGGCCACCGCGCTCCCCTGCGAGCAGCAGCGCCCGCCTCCCCCGCCCCGTGTCCGCATCCCCGGGGGAGCCCCGCCGGACGAGCGGGGCTGCGGCGCCGCGGCCGGGAGCGGCCGCTCCGCCGGGGCCGCTGCTCCCGGTGCGGGGCTGGAGGAGCCGGAGCTCCGAAGGGCAGAGAGCACCTCCTGTCCTTGGCTCTGCGGGGCGGGAGCTGCCCGTGGCTCGCAGCGTGCCCAGCGCACGGCCCGGCACGGGCACCGGCGCACGGGACAGCGCTGGCACGGACACGGCTGAAGGGCTGCCCGCGGCTCCTCGGCCAGGGGCTGGTCCCCACAGGCACGCAGGGATGCTTCAGCCCGGACAGACACCACCGACAGCCCAGAGGGACCCCAGGGAACGGCTGGCATTACCTGGGAATGGAGGCACGGCCGTTTGCAGAGGGGCTCTGACAGCAATCCCTGTTTCTGACCTTCCTGAGCTCCCACACAGCTGCTAGGTATGTCCCAGCCATCCTAAATCTCTTCCCTCTTTTCCAGCCTGAGGCCATCATCCAGCAGCAGCATTTGAGCCAAGGCAATCTTCCCTCACAGATAAGAAATGCCAAGCAATAGGCCTCAGAGATGCCTTAAAATCAGAGGTTTGAGTGGGATGACATCTGGAAATTTCCAGGGAGTCAGCTGGAAGTGCAGAAGTGATGGTCCTCTTAAGAGCAGGTTAAAGAAAAGAAGAAGAAAAGCCCAAGACCTACCATCACCTAGTGTACCAACCACCTGTTCTCCAGAGATTTTTGTTACACCTGATGGCTTTTCTAAGAAAATTAATTTGTATGTGTAAAAACCCATCCAGTAGACAGGTGTTTCTGAGCCCACACCTCGCAGGTAAAAGATCAGAGGAGTAGTGGCACAGAGGGATCCAGAAGTGCTCAAGAGAGGTTTGAGCTGATGTATTTGGGCAGGATTATTTGAACCTAAAGTACTCTGCAGCTGCCCCAAGCCTGGAGTTGGCAGAAACAAAATGAGCTTCCCCTCCTGCCTCATTTTCTGCCCTATCTGATCAAAGGAGAATCACACCATGCAAATGATGGCAGAGAAATGGTGAGACCTGTTCCATGCCCCCAGGAGGGCTGGCACCAGGGCTCATTCCCTCCTCTGGCTGATGGAACTTAAACCCAGCTGTTCTGGGATTTAAGGAGCAAAACCCAGCTTTGCCACTTGCTGTTCCACTCCCTGCCACATCTGCACAGCAGGAATATTGCTGTGTTCTGTGTCACACCCCAAATCAACAGCCCTGGGAGTGCTGCTGGAACCCAGAACACCCTCCCCTTCTCAGACACCAACCTGACTGGTCAGCCCCACACTCCTCCAAGGTCAGAAAAACCACAAACCACTAAAAAATGGGTATTTTATACCAAACAGGACCCATTTCAGAGGTCAAACATCCCACGCTGCATCCCTGAGAATTCCCAAGGCTTTTTGACACAAAAGTAGAACTTTGCACATGAAGGACCATTTACCTTGTAACAATATCCTCCGTAAAAGCTCCCACGGAAAAGCCCAGGCACATTCCACATAAAGCATCTTCTCCTGCCACATTCCAGCCCAGCTTTCCTCCAAGATTCCAACGCCAGCACAACTCTTATCTGTAACTTAGGGAACCCGTGGCCCCAGCAGCTCCGGAAAGAAAAACACAGCATTTGGTGGAGCCAAGGAATGGAGGAGCTGCCCTGTCCCAGCTCTCCTTCCTCTGCCAGCAGCTCTCAACCATAAGATCAGTTCAACCTTAAAATAATCACCTGGCAACACTCACTATTAACCCCAAAGTCCAGTGCATCATCTGTCTGCTATCTCAGGAAGTTCAGTCAATCTTTGTGGGACAAAACCTGTTTTGGGCCCAAGAGCTGATTCTAATCCCTGCTGCCCTGACAGTCCCAAGGGAACCCTACAAGCTGACATCAGGAACCTGGGCTGGCGATTTTTCTTTCCCAGGGAAAAGGGTCAGTGTGTTCAGGGCCCTGTGGCCCTGAGCGGGTGACTGACTGCAAAAAATCTGAATATCGAAGGATGTGTCCCAGACCCAAGCTTCCCCCACCTCAAACTTCTGCTGCCCTGACAGTCCCAAGCTGTTACATGGTGCTCAGACAGGCCTTTTCCCCATTCCCAGGGACCCCTGTGACTATGATCTGATAACCCTGGACCCCTCCTTCCTGCCCTGACAGGGTTGGTGGAGAGCCAAGAAGCCCTCCCTGTCCAAAGTCTATATAGACCCCTGACATTTCCTTTTCATCCTCTTTTGCCCCGCTCTTTCCCTTGGACATCACAGAATAAAGAGAGCTGGACCAACATACATCGGGGTAAGAGCCTCTTTTGGAAATCTTTGCCATCTCCTGATATTCCTCCCCAAAAAGCCTCGGCTCTCTGGGCTAGCCTGATAATTTAGGGGCTGAGGGGGGGGAAATATCACCAAGTGAACCCTGCAAACTGACACCAGGAACCTGAGCTGCTGAATTTTCACAAGGTAGATATCCCTCATTCATGACCAGGGCCTTGCATCCCCCATGGTGTGTCAGACTCTGAGTGGCCTTTTGCCTCCTCAATGTCCAAACGGCACAGGGTTTCTCCCAGACCATGTCTGCCACCCCCAAGTACTCTGGGGTTTTTTTGGTCACAAATGACTCTTGCAAACTGATAGTACAAAGCTTGGGGCTTGATTTTTTCTGTGCTCTGTATCTCCTTGAGAAAGCTGCTGGTTTGTGACCCTAAGCACAACCACTGTGCTTGGCTCAAAAATCACAGTCTTCAGACCAGCAGCACCTGACCCACTGCCCCTCCACTGGCACCTTTCCAAATCATTCCACTGCATTCCAGTAATACTCTGCATTTTCAGCAGAGTCTGACTCTCATCCTGTCTGACTCTCATCCTGACCCTAAAAATGCACCAAGGAATTCTAAAATAGCCATTAGGAAGGTGTAACAATACTCTAAAAGACACCAGAAAAGTCCTAAAAGGCCTTCAAAAATCCCCTAAATATTCCTAATAGTCCTGCAAAAAAACTCAAGGAAGCCTGCTCAGCCTCCAAACCCTTCCTGTTGCTCTCTAGCCCACAGATGTCATCCCTACCTTTGTGCAGCGGGTCCTGTTGTCCTCTGAGGGTTCTGGCGTTGTCCTGGTGCGAGGGTCGCTGTCCTGTCCCAGTGGGAGGGTTCTGGTGTGGTCTCGCTGTCAGGCTTGCTGTGCTGCTGTTGTTGGGGGTGAAAAGGGAAAAGGCTGCTTAGGGTGAGGTTAGCATTGGGGTGAGGGGTGCCACACCTGTACCCTAACTTGCCTCCTAAGCTGTACCCCATAGCCCTGATCTCCACTGGACTGTCCAGCCCTCAAGGCCTCACCCTTTACCCCTGACCCCTCCCTCTGCCCCCCGGCTCTGGGTGTCCCCCTCGAGCCCCCCTTTGCCCCTCAAGCCCCTCTCAGCTCCTGTGTGCCACCCTTAATCCCTCTCCTCTGCCCCCCAGCTTCTCTGTCACCCTCCAGCTGCCCCTGCCCCCCTCAGCATCTCTCTGTGTCACCCACTGTCCCCTCTCCTGTTCCTCCCTCAGCTCCCAGCCTGTCACCCTCAAGCCCCCACAGTGCCCCTCAAGCTGTCCCTCAGCCTCTATGCCATGAAAAGACCCTAAAAACCCATAAAATTTCTCTAAAAACCCCTAATTTTCAAAATGTCCTAAAAACCCCACAAAAACATAAAAATAGCCTCAGAATACCCTTGAAATACAATAAAAATGCCTTACTTAAAAAAAAAAAACCTAGAACACCCCTAAAAATCCCCAAAGAACCTTTAAAAATGCCTAAATATTCCTAAAAGAGCTCTAAAAATAGCCCCAAAATCCTTAAAACACACTGATAAGACCCTAAAAAAACCATACTTCTCTCAAAAAACCTAAAAATACCCTAGACCGAAGAGTCCTCCACATACCCCCAAGAGTCCTAAAAAAGCCCTAAACATTTTTAAATAGTCCTAAAAAGACCCAAGAACACCCCGCAAAAAACCCCCTAACAATTCTAATTAGTACAAAGGAAGCCCTTTAAAAAATCTTTTAAAAGCCCTGAAAACAAGCCCTAAAAGTATCCTAAATGTTCCCAGAAAGTTCCCAAAAAGCTCCTGTGAGAAAACCCCTCAAACATCCTTTAAAAACACTAAAAAAAACCCTAAAAAAGTGCTCAGTCCCCAGCCTCTACCAGTCACTCTCTAGCCAGCAAACATCATCCCTACCTTTTAATTAGGGTCACTGCCTGCAGCTGCTGTTGGGCAAAAATGCTGTTTAGGGTGAGTTTAGGGCTGGGGTGAGGGCTGCTCAGCAGCTGGTTCCTAAAAATAGCTTTTGCACCTATTTTTTTTTTTTTTACAAAGGTTTAAGGATTTTCAGTAAGATAAAGATTTTTAAATTACTTAAATTGACATAATTTATTTTGCATGCTCAGGTAGGATTATATTCACTATACTTACCAGTTTTTATTTATTTATTACTAGTAAAATTCCCAGGAAAAATAAATAGAAAGGTAAACCTACTCCTACTGGATAGCAGTTAGTGTTTTTTCCAGACAGAAATTGCATAGAAAGAGGGAGGTGTGGATTCAGCATTATTCTAGGAGGAGCCGCTCACTAGGGTTCGTAAGGTGGTGTACTAAGAATTTCAAAACCAAATCCCCCCACCAGGAAAACTCCAGGCAGCTGTAACTGCTTTTCAGTGGTTTCCCCTTACAGCACTAGGTGTTAATTGGTAAGACACAAGTAGTATTCTTAGACTTGATTCTATACAGTACAACAATTCCTAAGTTTCCTAGAAACGTTGAAGGACTAAAATGCACAAACATAAAACTACTTGTAAGTATACAAAACACCTGGCTAGTTCACCTTGTCTTCATGCTTTTTCATGACACTCCCACATTTCCAAGCCCCAAAGAAATGAATAGAGCCATAAGAATAATATTTTTAATTAATATTAATACAGAAAGAGCACATAGTACATTCCTTTCCAGCAGCAGCTCATTCAGCCCTACCATTGGAAAAAAAAAATAAATTAAGGCTAGTTGAGGACAACCTGATCCAATGGTTTGTTTCCCTTATGCCTTCTTGGAGACAGCCTTGTAAGCTTAAGAGACTACTTGTGCACAAAACATGGGATGTTTATTTAGCAAAACATCAAGAACAGATAAAAACATGCTTTGTTACAGTGGTAAAAATACACAGAGCTTTGAAGCTGCTTTTCCACCAGCTCCGCTGGGAAACCACACCAGTCTGGTACGCAGCACGGCGGTGCCTTGGTGCTGTATGGAACTGGCAATTGTCAGGGATCACGGGGACCACGCTCAGCTACTCAGTGGAGTGTAAAGTGCACGAGAAAAGTAAGTGCATTGAAATGAACCATTTATGATCAAAAGCAATTCTTGTTACACACAGTACTTGCTTAAAATGGGACTCTCACAGGCTGTTCAGTACAACACAGTACTACAATTTTCAAGAGCACAGAATCAGTGTCACGTATTAGAAAGACCTTTACTGAACATAGATATTTTTTGTATTTTTTCCCTCCAGTTATCTCCCCCGCCCCATGACAAGCCTTCTGATGTATCTTACTGTGGGTTTGGTTGGGGCTTTCTTGAAGGATTTTCTTTGCTTGAGTAAATCTGTAAGGCATCACCTTTAGCTAATACCTCCTCTTTACCCTCTACGTTCAAAATAAGCAAGGATTTAGTGGCACAGTGATTTGTTCCATTTTGAACTCCTAGTTCTAAAAATATCTAGCAGAGCAGGCAAGTTGCATGGGATGAAGGTTTTTTTCCCCAGTTACAAAAGTTTGCCCTACAAAACTTTACATTTTTACAGGCTGTCAGGAACCATGCTGTCAATGTATTTCCCTACTCACAGGTTAAGGCCATTGTTAGCAGTACTTATGAGCCAAACCATGAAGAATGATCTACGTGCTATTCATCTGGAGGGACATTCACCATATTAAAAAAAAAAAGAGAGAGATAAAAGAATTGATTGGGAGGTTTCCAAATGCATTAAACAACATAAATGTTGGATGCTTAGTCACTGGACTCTTTGGGCATTACAGTTAACAGCAGTAGATGCTTAGAATGAAAGCTTCAAAATAGCTTATTCAAATCTCCTACAAATATATGCTGAAGGCTAAAAAACACACAGAAACCCCACCTTTTTTACCCTTGCATGTAAGTTATTTTACAAGTTTCCTTTCACAGTGAAATCACTTCACTGTTTGTATACTCGTTTCTGAGAAAGGAAATAAAATTGGGGTTGTTTCTGTAACATTTCATTTACATTGCCAGATCACCTCCAATGCAGTGCAGTACAGAACACAGCAATACATTTTCAATTAAAAGAAGACTCCTTGATTGCCAAAACGAATTTTTTTTGCATGCTGTAGAAGATATCTCTGCCCTCTTAAGTGGGCAACAAACTAACCATGAAATCATACAGTGCTTGCAAAACTATTTACCATTTTGCAATAATCTATAGTACAAAAGGCAGGCTGTAAAGCACTGCCTGCCTTTCCAAACACAGTATTTGTCACCAGGAAGCGTACACAGTAAAGAATATTCCCTATGTGTCCCACAGGAAGAGTCCATACTTCTTTTCCTTTTCCACTGAAAGGCCAGAAGTTTGGAGGCAAGAAGCCAGGCTCATTTACACCCATGTGTATTAATTCACTTCTGCTTAATCGAGTATATATCCTGAAAAGCTGAATACTTTCCAGCTGTATGAAAGAGTGGATATTTTGCTACAAGATCATTCACCTAGGAAACCTGAATATGGTTGCCAATTCTAATTCTCTTCTCTGGCTATAGTAGGTCCAAGCCTGTTCTCCAAGCTCAGGCAGGAAGAGGTGATTATATATTATGAGGCTGGGAGGGGGTGGAAAGATGACACCAGTGGAAGACATAGGAAATTAATGCACCAGGAAAGCCAAAAATAAATCTAGGGCTAGGGAAGAGAAAGAATCCAGACATTCAGACTGGTCTGCATGTTTGTGCTTAGGCCTGTGTTTGCTCCTTGTTCAAAGGGGTCACTGCTTGGACCTCCTTCCAGGTTGGGACACAACTGGCCTGGTTATAGAATCCATCACCTAAAATCTCACCAAATTTTTTCAGGAGAGAAAGAGGTCAAGAGCTCTGTACTGAAACAAAAGAGAATTTTGCCAAGGAGCACAGACTGGTTAAATAAGGCAAGGGAATGTGAAGGCCAGGAGACTCTTCCAGGCCAAAGCAAGGGTTGCACTTGAGAGTGAAAGGTTAGAGCACACTTCATGCAAAGGCTAAGGAGCAGATCAATCCCCTCAGCACCCCCTGCTTCTCACAGATTAGCCCTTCAAGCAGTTTTCAAACCTCTCTCTACTACCCTCTATGGTAGAGTGCGACCCAAAGAAAGATTCTAGGTTTTCCAAGGAAAACAAAATAACCACACTTTCTACAATAAGGGATCAGTCTCCACTGCCTTTAAAACAGTGCCTTTTTCCATGTGGCTTTTACACACTGTTACATTTTGTTATCTCTTCCCTTCTATAGACATGATCCCAAAAAGGAAGCTTCCATATAAAACAGTTTAAGAGTTGAAAATGTACAGTTCATACAGATGCAATTTGTATGACCAGATGTTACTGTATATATATAGTTGCATGTTTTCTAGTAGTGTAGACAGAAGTATCTAAAAGGCAACTAAAACAACAGCATGTCATTGCAAACAGGAAACAACAGACTTCAAAATATAGTACTTTACATAAACACAGGTTTTGCAGCTTTTCAAGTTAGTTTTCATCAGGTACTTGGTATACAGTAGAACTCTAATCTACTTTTATTTAGAGTTTCATCTTTCCAGGCAGAGATTTTTAATATTCTCTTTTTAATATTACTAATCCTGAAATGAAGAGTCAGATGTGTAACATTCCCAGGCAGTAGCTTAATGTACTGTAGAAAATTCAGTTTTATTTACCAAAGACTAGAATTCACTTCAGTAACATTCCCTGAGGCAATCCACAATTTTATTGTTTTGTCCTGGAATAATTTGTGTACAGTTACTGTTCTGTTCCAGACTGCTTTGTTTCTTTAAAAATAGATACTTAGAAAAAGACACTTGTTAACTTTCATTGCTAATTTTATATTTTAGCAATTATGCTTCCCCTTAATACCCTCTTCTTTTCCTCTCTTTCCCCTCCAAAAGTTGCAAGTTAACAACACAGCAACTCTGTGTGCTTGATTTTTGCAAGACAGGGATTCAGATCTTTAAATGAATGTTAACTTTTGGAACTGAAAATAATGTAGTAGATAAGAGGATGTAATATGCAATCACCAGTCTAAAATTTATCTTACACAAACTGAAGTAATTCTTTCTTTTAGAGAGAATCTACGGTGTTAAAAAGATCAAGAATGAGGAGACAGGGTGGGGGTAGAGAAACACATAAGAATCATTATCCCCATCCACAGAAATGCACTGAACTAGAATACTGTATCCTTACATTCCCAATGGACTAAGGAGATGTCTCCTGATATAATTCCACCTTGAATATTTAAAAAGCCTGTGTACCATCAATGCACTTAAAGCTTTTAAGTTTTAGTAACTTAACTTTGTTTATAAAACAAACACACACAAGCACACTTCCTAGAGTGCAAAATGCTTAAATACTTCAGTGACAGAACTCCATATGTAGTTTTTGGAACAGTAAATCCTCCTGATGTCAGAGTCAACTTCTTCCATTGCCAGCAACGGTTGCATTGAACTACCAAAAACTGCAGCAAACCCAAGAGTGGGTGACTCTTTATTGTCTCCTCAGTTCTGCAGAGATCCTGGTTCATTTGTATAAACTCATTGTTGGACTTTGATACATGCACATGTAAGCATCACAAAGCAGTCTTCGTGCACAGCCTTGGATTTTCCTGGAATCCAGTGAGTGCAATTCTTCTAGAGACATCTTCAGGTATTCACCAACTTCTGGACATGGGGTAACTTGTGGAATGTTAAAGCCATTCTGACCTCCTTTTAAACCATTAATAAAGAAGGAGAAACAGATTAGGAGAATATCTACATATATCTGCTCCTCATAATATACTTTCATTATGACAGCATCACCAATTTTTGAAAACACATTCTAAAAAACTTAAATATGCCACACTGGACTGCTGCAGGGTAAACACCTATGAGAAGTGTATTGTTCAAGAAATCACTGTTAGAATGAGAATATCCTGTAGTGTTTACCAGCAAACCACACCCACACAAACATCACACAAAACCAGGGAGAACCTTGGGTTTTCATTAACTCTAAAAATTCTGTGTGACTTTAGGAAAGTGACCTGAATACATAAACCACCTCACATGCACTGAATTTGTTAATAAAATGACAACTGGTAAGAGCTGATGAATTTACAAACCATGCCTGTACCTGACTTGCAAGACTAAGGCACGATTTGCTCCTGGCCATTTTCATAAAAATGAGCAAATTCAAACAACACAAGTATGAACATCCCGCTGTTCCCAGCAGAGATTTTTAGCTTATGAAGAAAAGCTGAAGAAAAATATTTGCAATAGTAAACCCCCCACAAAGATCAGCAGGAGGTATTTCCAGCATTTCATGTGATCTAAATTCCTGAAATAAAGTGGTTCTTTACAAACATCATATGTATTTCAAGCACTCTGAAATGAAGCTTGATTGTCTTCTGGCTGTTCTAAGAAAGTGACTTTACTTCTGTAGGAGTTTCATTTTCAACAGGAGGCAAGACTCTTCTTTTCCTGCCAACTCACACGGTAACAGAGGGGCTCAAGAATACTTCATGTAAAAACTGTTACTACGTGTCTGACACTTCATCTATTACTGTTTTTAGGCACCAGAATTAGAGTCCACATTTAAACAGGATCTGTCTAAAAAGCAGCATCTGAGAAAACATTTGTTTTACTGACATTTGTGCTATTACAGGGTAACATTTTTCCACTGATAACTCTAAAGGGATTCAAAGGAATAGCAGAGATGTTGTAATGTGACTACTCCCTTTATTCTGAAGGCAGCTACTGTAAGTCATTTAAGAAAAAGTAATAAAAATATCTGTTGATAATTTGTTAAATTATGCTGATAATCACGTACATCAATTAAATATAAATGGAAAGTATATTCCTGCAGTTGATTATATAAAATTGTCTCTGCCTAATTTGCAAAGCATAGAAAAATGTACAGGGAGTCCTACTAGGAAACTTCTGCAGTTACTTCTGTAGCATCTAATTACTAAGGTATCCAACTGAGGTGAAATTCAGAATACACAAATCAGCAGCTGCCATGAAATCAATGTGCTAAGGTCAGGCTGAGCCAAGATCAGTATTCCAGCATCGAGTACATCAAGTTAAACTACACTAATAACCCCACACTTTAGGAAATGGTCACTGAAATCTAAACTACACATACAAAAACATAAGAGAAAGTAAAGAGAGGTTACCATCCCGATCTGCCATGCTGTCGAAGAAGAGCCAGGCTGAGTCGTCCCTGCCATACTTGACGAAGGCCACGTAGTGGCTGGTCTCGATGCACAGCACTGCAAACAGCTCCATCTTCTGCGAGGGGATGCAGCCGTGACGCCAGTCCCAGTCTGGCAGGTCCTTCGGAAGCGACAATGGATTGAATTTATGACTCTGTCTCTTGGGGTGAAGATGAACCTACAATTGAAGTGATATTTCAGAAAAGAAAAAACACCCTGTTACGATTATTTGTTTCAGTGGCAGACAAAGCTAAAAAGGACATTACTGCTGAACAGAAGATTAACGGTGTTAGAGAAGGAACTGCAATAACAGCAGCTGACTAAACATTTCTTCTATTTTTTCCCCACTAGTGTAGTTCAATATTGCCCAGAAAATTCAAATCTAAGGTTAGAAGGGAGGTCAGGTTAATGCAACAGTTATCTACTATGCTCAGGTTTGAAAACAAGCCATGACTGACGTCTTCATGTAATTGCCAAACAGCAAAACATAGCATTTTTGTCATTAATTTATCAACTCTAGTTCAAGGCAGCATGAACATAAAATTCAATTTAAAACACATGGTTACTACTTCTCCACTGTGTCCAGGTCTGGATTTGGCAGTTGCCATGCTGATAGAACACACTGCAGGAGTTCCTGATCTGACACCAAAGGAGACACTTTACTTGGTGGGTGGCAGCTACACTAGCACTAGTGATTAAGTCTCACTATGCTCTTCTGCCTTTCTTTCAATTACCACAGCATTAACCATTTGGGTAAAACCCACGTGAATACCAAAAACAAGCACTTACCTGTGTATTGCATGTTTTGCAGAATTGCTTGATTTTGCCAGCAGAAATATCAGTGTCTTCATAACACTCCCTGCATTCGTACATAGCGAGCCCTCTGCAGATACGGCACTGCCTGGGAGCTGCAGTGGCAACAAAGGTATTAGTCTGCAGGCTGGGGAGGCTTTGATTTTTAACAAAAGGAGTATGAAAATGAAGGAGAACTATTACTTTAAATGGAGAATGACACTACATTTAAAAAAGTAAAAATAAGATTGCTAATCAAAGAGAAATGTACTACTCTATTTAATAAATTCTCTTTGGTGCAATGTGGATTAAGAGAAAAACATATACATTGGTAAGTGGCAAAACAAGATTATAAAAATCAAGTGTATGAACAAGCAAAAAAGGGCTTTTAAATCATGTTAGCTCTCTCTCATCATAGTGGTCTTAGCTCCTACAGCTGTCAACACCAGCAGAAAAAAAGCATAAGCTGATGACCAAGACAGTGAGAGGAAAGGCCATAGCAACTTCAGATATTATTATGCTAAGGAATTTTGGCAGTTTTATTAATTCTTATCTCAAATTTAAAACCAGGTGTCCTTCCTTAGGATAATGCAATGAAAAATTCACTGGATGACCAATGTCAGAAACTGTAGGTCACAGAAAGAAGTGATATAATTATGGCTAAAAGAAGGACAACCACAATATACGACAGGTGCACATCCTCATCTCAGGCTCCCTTTCTAGTCTAATGAAATAATGCACAGCCATATTAATTAACTACTTTGCTGCTAATAACTTGAATAACTTGCTAATAACTTTAAAACAGTCCTGAAATAAATTCAGTTGTACAGGTACTCAAGACTTAAATAACAAAAAAAAAAACTTGTATTCTATATATTCTTCTGAATTTGAACTTCTAATTGGCATGAGGGGGAAAAAAACCTTCTACACAGTAAATTTCATTTCTCCTCAGCCTGAGTATCTCACACTATCTTGGTAAATGTATAACAGAAAAAAACCCAACAAACCCACCCAAACAATCAGGACTACTTTCACTATCAGGACTACTTAGTCACTCTCAGCAATTATCTTTCATTATACAGTGCAATGTTATATACTTACTGTCTTCAAGTAAGTCTGTTATATTTAATTCCAAGGATGGAAAAATTTTATTGAACATTTTGAAGTCTTTTCCAAACCGGGGCATCTGGATAATCAGGCAAGAGGGTGCCTAGATAAAATGCCAGAATAGAATGTAATGAACTTAAGATAAATCATTATCTAACTTTGTAGACATTCTTCTAATGCTATAAATATATTCATGTTTGTTAAACTCACAGCCCACTGACAGAGGTATCTCAAAGTATTAGTCCTTAAAACAACTCCATGGCAGCAGCTAAGAAGTTTTCTTTTAAGTAATTCATCTAAATCACTTTGATCTGTTTAACCAAAGAACCCATCTCATTAAGTGAACCTTAAAATGTTTTTGCTATGTAGGCATCCTGGATCACTGACACAATATTCTCATTTCCAACATATCTGCATGTTTTTGCACCAAATCCTACTTTTCTCCCGCTGCTGAATGGACAGGTATTTAGCTATGATCACTTCTAACAAGGCAACAGCTGTCACCAACCTCTGCAAACTTCAAGTTGCTGTTGATGAATGACCACTCCAGTAACTGCTGAATTGTTGGGACTCCAACTTTCTCATTTTTGTCCATAAAAATCTGATAGAAATAACAGTCTTGTACTTTCTGACCTGCTGATCTAAAAACAGTTTTAAAGAAAAAACAAAAAACAGATTCTGAAGCTCTACTGTAATGATAACTGTATCTTCTAGGAAAATAACACCTGCACTAAAATAGTCAACAAGACATCCTCTCTGCATTGAAATATATTGTGCTTTTAAAAAAAACACAAATAAACAACAAAGCCTGACAAAGCCCAGCCCCCTGCCCCCAACAACAAAGTGCCAGGCAGACAAGTATTAAGTTTGAATTGATTATGGAAAAATTTAAAGAAAGAAAATCAGTGTGAGTTTCAGAGCATGTTTTAAAAACATATACCTATGCATGGCTGAACTACCAACTAAGCATCTGCATCAAAAACTCCAAGAGAATAAAGCAGCTTTCATTGGAGAGACAATTAGGAGTTTCAGGAATAAAATATCAAATGAAACAACACTAATTATCTCCAGTATGATGGGTTTAATGAAACATTTCCTCTAAATCAGGGCAATATTTACACTGCTTCCTGCAGTGGAAGTCTCACACAGATGGCTAATGCTGCTAGACTTGCTCTACAGTTAGCAGAGAACTCTCCAAAAGGATAATCCAAATTCAAGACTGTCCAGCTGTAATTGTTAAGACTCCTTCCACACCTAAGCCAGCTCTGAGGCAGATTACCACATAAACTGCCAATGCAAGCCATAGGAAACAGTCTGGAGAAACTTCTTTATACTCACCAAAAGAAAAAAAAAGGGAAAAACCCCTCTCCATTACACACATTCCTAACACAAACCAATTATCCTCTTCAAAAAACAAGAGCCACAAAACCACAATACATCTTGTACAGCTGGGAAGAGGGACACAGGATTAAGCTACCAATTTAAGTATGTTTTGAGGTCAGATGTCCAAAACATAGTAAAGCATCAAGTACCAATGTTTTCAGATAGTGTTTCTGTTAAATAAACATAACTGATATATCTGGGAGGAGATCTTCAGATGAGTAATTCAATTTCCTCTGGAAGTACAAAAGAAAGGATATCAAGGATGATGCTCAAGTTGAAGAAATAGTTTTTGCTACTATAGAGAAAAAACATACAGGACTGACTAGCGTCTAACAGCAAAAAAACCCATTATATTGGAGCTGTTTCATCTCACCATCAAAAGTTCCTGGGAACTTTCATCAAATTTGCTATAAACTGTAACCAACTCCCATCCCAGCAGCATTTAAGTCAATGTTGCTTTTTAGAGTATTCGGGTGTTGAGAGGATTCTAAAAGCACGACGCTCAGTGTTACCACTACTAAGAAGAAAGGAGACTTCTGAATTGCCCTTGAGGAGTTCAGGTAAGTGCACAAACTTTGCTGCTGAAAGCTGAATGATGGAAGGTTTGCTTTCTGTACAGCACAGATACAATGAAGCCCTTGAAGGCCAAAGAAGTAAGATTCACCTTATTTTCAACAGTGGCTCAACTCTCAGAATATGGTGAAATAAAATATTCAAAAATTCTTCCGGATCTGGAGGCAGGAGAGACAAAAGGTTTTGTTAGCATGCAAAACCAGATACATTATTCAAGACTTATTGAAAGTGAATGTTTTCAAAATTTTCATAGGAAAAACACAACAGTTAAGTTTTACAGCTTTATTACCCCAATAAGATTATGACAAGCTATGAATATTTTCATGACAATCCTCTATTTATTCTTTTAGGGTTAAATGGTCCTAATAAAAGATACAGGCTCAACAGGGTAACAAAGCTTTCCAGTAAAGTTAAAAAAGATGCTCTGTATTTCAGAAGAATCATTTAGCACCACACAACTTTTCCAGGAGAAATAAAAGCTTTCAAAAGGAAACAATCTGCAGAGAGTCAGTGAGGAGCAGTGACAGTAACACAAAACCCAAGTCCCAAGTTCATCCAAATTAGAGACCTAGTTCTCTAACCAAGAATGCAGCCAACAGCACTTTCCAGGGGGCTGCTCTCCCCCACCACAGTTTGCTGGTATATTTCTCTCCCTGCCACTAAATGCAGTCAATACTGGTTCCAACATTCAGTATTTACAAAGAAAGTAGTATTCTCTTGAATAAAAGCAAAACAGTTACATAAAATCAAAAAGTTGGGAACTGATTTTTCTAACATGATTTGAACATTTTATTTCTTAAAATACTACATAACCATTGTAACAAATGTTGTAGTGAAGAAGTTTATGCCTCAGGGGTCAAAGTGACAATCTGAAAGAGGACAAACACTCCCTTGCCTTATCAGTCTTCTCCACTAATTGCTGGAAGGGAGTTCCAAGGGCACAGGAAGGCACTAAAAGAAATCCAGGCAGTGGAAGACTCCAGAAATTGTTCAGCTGGGGAGTTCCTTACAAATTGTTGAGCTGGGGTTCCAAGGAAGCAGAAAAGACCTTTCTAGCAGCCAATGGTCACTCAGATCTCTGCTCGAGACACTACTGCCACAGGAAAGTATTTGGTGTTTTGTTCTGCTGTAATTATGTAGCAAAGTTCCTCAGTTCCTTCTTATTAGATTCTTGTAAATCTCAAAGAAAAGCAAACCTCCCCCATTACCTTTTTCCTCTGAAGTGAATCCTGATGCAGCTTCAACTTTTTCAAGTATTTTCCTCAGTTTCATTATTTTTGTAGCACATACATATCCATATCTACAATAAATGGGTTTAATAAGCTATTAGCTAGTTTTTGAACAAATCAGAGAAGTTAAAAAAAGGGCAAAACCAATCACTTAAAAAGTGAAATACAGGCTCTCAAGTCCTTCCTTAATTGCATACAGTATTTCTTCAAAACTATATACTGATTTCTTATATTTAATCTGACTCCCAGTTTTCTTAATGTAGCATAAATTTAATGCAGTGCTCAATGTTCTTTTACAACTTTTAAGAACAGTTTTAATTATCAACTTACCAGGATAACTATTTTTGGACTTGACAGTTAATTAATTTTGATTTTTTTTCACTCTAATTTGCACAGCTCAACACATAATTTCAGAATGTCACATAATAACAACACTGTAGGAGTTGTTAACAAAAAAAAATTTCAACATTTGAGGAAAAAGACACAGAGCTGTATTGCTGACCTAAGAAGCTGAGGCTTTGAGAATTCAATCTTTTCCCCTAAAGTTCTTAACCATGATCAAAGGACGGTAAGACATTCAGCCACCTCAGGTACCTGAGATTTCTGCTACTCAGTGTGCATCCTGCTATCCTACCTGCTCCACAGACCCTGGAACACACCAGGCCAAGGACACACTCCCTGACAAGAACAAGACTTCATGGGCCAACATTTTAATTTATCAAAATAAAAACTTTGTCAGAAATTGTTCAGTGACAGCCCATAGAATTTTGGAACAACAACTATATTATTCACATGTTTTTTAAAAATTAAGCCTAAGAACAACAACTTTTCATTGACATTTTTGTTGCAGCTCCTTTGCTCATTGTGCCTGGGAAATTACAAAGGTCATATTAACTTTTTTTAATAAAAGCTTTTGGCCACTTGCAGACCACATGTAAAAAGTAATCAAACTTCTAAAGCCCTGCTAAATCTATCAAATTGTGAAACTCCATATAACTCAAATCATTTTCTTGTCAAGTACAATAGTATTAAAGACATGTAAAGATGAATGCTGTGAACAAACACAACCTGTATTTATCAGTACTTTAGTAATCACACTTGTACAATTTTTACAATAGCTTCGTGCTGATCCATTTGCAAGTAAGAAAGTAGTGAAAATATTTCTCACCAAACAATGACTAACTCTTTCAAGTTATCACTGATTAAATTTGCTATGAAGAAAAAGTAAAAATACTTTAAAAAATACACTGAGTAGCAGCAGATAGCCAAAATTCTCAGATTTGCAGAAGGAATGCAAACACTGCAGGATCTCTCTAATTCATGCTAGACTAGAGACCAGTTTTTGTCTTTACTTACATTCTCAGAGGATTCACAATCTCTGTCCGCAGCAGCTCCTGAGTCTCACTATAATACTCTACATCATTCATTTCTTTAGGTCTGAGTAGCACAGTGTCCAAAACAGAGCTAAAAGAAAACAGGCTACAAAGAAAAAAGGAAAAGGAAGGTTGTTTTGACTATTCAGATGCCTGAGCAACATAAGACAACCCAAGCAAAGTCACAGAAAAATTAAAGAACTAAACAAACTCAAAAAGAGGCAATTATGGACAGGGGACACAGCTACACTAAACAGCAAAGTCCACTCCAACCCAGTATCCTTTCTGCAGCAAAGTACAGAACCAGCTGCCCAGGCAGAATTCTGCAAAGAAGCTGCAAGAGGCATTTCCCTCCCTCTCTCCACCCCCTGGGCCTGTGTTCTCCTTATCCTTCAGCCATTCCTCCATCTAAACAAGCACAGCCATAAGGGCCAGCCCAGTTTGGACACAACCAGCACTTCACTGCTTGCACTGGGAGAGCACAGGGACTGCAGCACAGGACACTGGGAGCTGCACAGGAATACACACACACAGTCACTCAAGCAAAGAACACATGTTCTCCATTTCTACCAAGGGATGCCACTATACAAATTATGAACTTACCAGAATAAGGTGGAGTCTAAGTAACAGGAGTTGTAATGACCCTGGATACCTTTCTTCTTTCCAATCATTGTCTCTAAACCTTCTTTTTCCATTTTTGGAGGAGTGTTTTCTTCTACCACTTCACTTAGGTAACCTCCAAAGGCTGAAAGTTTTTTTTTCAAAAGACACTTTAAAGCCTCAAATTTTATCCCCCTTGAGATTTTCCTAGTAATATTCTATAGCTAAGTTGCTGCCTTCTCTGGACTAGAATAGCATTTTATTATAGCTGAGACTCACTGTCTTCCAGACAGGGAACAAGGCCTTACATTCCACACTAGAGTGCTTCAGAAAGCCTGCAGCACTGAATTAATTTTATCTGGCAGGAATTAAGCTCTTTTTTCATTACAAATGCCCAGTTCCCACTATCTTACAAGTGTCGGACACTTTGCTGCTGTCCCAGACAATACGTGACCCAAGAAATCTAAAATACTTAAAATTACAGAAACAATTAAGTTTTTCACCACTAACTTCCATCATAAAAATACATGCATTTCTTTGTTAATATTTAGACACTCAAATAAGTTGATGTTATAGATTATAGAAAAATAACTGCCTTTATTTCTGTTAATGCAATCATATTTCCAGCAAGATAGTTTTACAACTTCTAAAGAAAGAAATGTACAGCATAAAAAATTCCCATAATTTTATGACATTCCTTTAAATATATGAACATTTTCTTGTTTAAAAGCATAAAAGAATAATTAAGAATCACTGTATTCTGTACAGCCTGATCTGCTATTTATTAATCTCAATTAAGTAATACCTGTACAGCTTTCCAAGTGCTCAATAAAAGAAGTTATTGCAGGAATGAATGAAAGCAAAGCCCTGGCCAGTTCCCAGCTGATAAACAAGAAATGAGCAAAAAGTCAGTACCTAGAGAGTTGCAGCGCTCAATCTGGTTGGAAACAGGCTGGAGCGAGGCAAACCTGGAGTCTGGCCTGCAGCTTTTGAGTTTAACAAAAAGAGCTTTCTTTGGAGCACACGTGAAGTATCGAGTTCCTTTAAATGTCCCGTCCGTGCAGCCTGCACATTCATCTTCCTGCAAATTGAAGTGAGAACTCAGTTTTTCTTATTTCTACAATTCTGCAGTAGGACATTTGATAAAGTATCTACCCATAAGTCACCCTTCTGCTACTCTGAAGCATGATACACACTTGTTTCTGCAATTCAGTATCCACAGCCTCAATTGAGCTGTTGTTTGACTGGATTGAGAAAATTAAGACTTGCATGTTTCTTTCTTTCTTCATGCTTAAACTTTTACTACATCTAAAATAAAACAAAAATTCCACCAGAAGCAGCATGGGGAAGGTAGGAGGAAAGACTGTGTACTTAACTTGGTCTAGATTCTTTCTGTAGTTAGAAAGAGCACTTGTTACCACTTAATTAAAATCGTTGAGCATGGGGTAGTATGATTAATTTCAGTGTGATTTGGCTGCACAAGAAAAACGCCTTGTTCAAAACACAGAAAGTGTACATCAAGGAGAGACAACACAAGCTAGGAGTGAACACCAACAAGCTATTATCTTTGAGAAAAGGATTTAAGATACATTGGCTGCTTAGTAACAACAGCTAGGCTTTAATGCAGAAATGCACAAGTGACACCCAGATTAATGCATGACAACCCAAGGAGGAGGCTCAGAATGCCTGTGGTATGTTATGGCTTCAACTTCACCCAAAACACCCACAAGGATCAGAACTTCTTTGTAACAGCTGGAATTCCAGTCACATTCTCACATATTTTGCTTGTGTTTTACATAATTTTACACTGCTTTATGTAATATTTTATTGAATATTGTCCCAAAATAAAGAACCCCATCTTCCTAACTGTTAATTTAACCAATACCCCATCACAACCTTGGCAGCAGCTGCCACAGAGGTGATGTCAGTATACAACAGCAATTCATGTTTGAAGCAACTGTGGGTTTTTTTTACAAAGGGCCCACAGAAACACATAAAACACATGGCTGTCAAATCAACAATATCACTACTGTCAATTATCAAAACCAGCCTTACAGCTCTGACAGTCATCACACTGCCTGTTTGCTGATATGCAAACAACAAACAATTATATTCAACAAAGACTACTACAGCTAGAGAATTTTATATAAATTTCCACTTAAAGGAGCTTTAGATTTCATTTTTCAATTACAGTCTCCATAATGTAAGCAAACACTAAAGACACTCCTCTAAAGCAAGGAATTGATCAGTCCTACAAAATCCTTTGCCCACTGTGATACAAACACATCCCAGAGCCTACTAACAGGGTAAGGTATAAGGCAGCCATAAAAATCAGAGCTTATCAAAGAACTTAGCACTAAGGAAATCACTTGGCAACCTGTTTGGGCAAATCCCCCAGACTGGCTGCTTTTGCAGTGTATACAGGCACCAGCTCTGAGAAACAAAACTAGTAATTAACATTAATGCAAACTAGAATTTATAGTTACCAGTTCCAGTCCTGCTAATACTTCATTTACTCCAGGGGGCTGGCCAATCCAGCGGATTACTCCATAGAAAGGAGGATTTTCTTTAACTTCAGCCAAGGAACCTGCTTCAAGACCATGTGAGTTTCCAATTGGGCTTGCTGTTGATGGACTCTCCTGGGTAGCTGTAGTATTCACATCACCCATGACAGACTGAACAGATAAAGAGAGAGGACTATGTCCAATAGTACCATTAGTACTTGTTGTTTTTGTCAAGCTAAAGGGGAGGGAGTGAAATCTGTTTTCTGTAGACACAGAATTTGTTAAAGGTGGCTGCAGTGGTGGTGAAGAATGTCCAAATCCAGGAGATGAATCAGTAAGTGACTTTGAAGGGTCTTCAGCAGCTGTTAAAATCAAAACCAAGATGTTAGTAAGTGTTGGGGTTTTTTTCCCTTGTATTAAAAAAAAATATTTGGTTCTCAAACCAGCAACATCTGATGTAACAGGTGGAAAGCACTAACAGCTGGGGACATTTAGGAAGACTTTTGTCACTTGGCAACACTGGAGAAACAGAACTGACTGAGCAGACACTGCTGCAGTCCCACCACTTTTACCACAGCAACAAAAATTAACAGCACAGAGAAAGATATTAGAAACTACAGGAAGGTTTGGATTTAAATCTTTTAATCATCACATGAAGCTTCTTCTTTGAACATGAGTTAAGAGCCCCAAGGATTATGACTGTAGGGGGCAAAACTAGAAGGAGCTCACTGGTCACTGTGGCTGAGGAAATAATTTGGTTCACAGCTTATAAAGGCATAAATAATTGCTTGCAGATACGATTTGCAAATGGAAAAGTGCTTATTTCACTGACTCTATCACAACATACTTTGGCTCTAAAACAGATAATCTATTCATGTCTATAGAGCATCAAGGACTTAAACATGTCATTAGCAATGCAGTGCCTGATAAAAGAGATCACAACTACATGGACCAGCACAAGCACTCTGTGTCTTCTCTCATCTCTCTACATAGTTATAGAATACCCTGAGCTGGAAGGGTCTCTAGTACACAATTGGTATTTGCAGAACAAAAGCCTCTCCATCTTCACCATGCTATTTCATTAAATGAAGTTAATGTCTTAGAAACATTAAAAAAAAAGACGTCTGTTACAGAACTAAGAACAATTTTAATACATTTTCTCTTGTGGTTCAAAGAATTCAGGGGCTACTGCTGCTACAGGTTTCTGGAGTACCTTAACAGTTTAGTATTTACCCCTTCAGTCATTAGGCCAGTTAGCCACACTTTTTTTTTTTAGGAAAAAAAATATAGGTTTGGAAGCAAATCAAGATATATTGATCCTTCAAGTATGTGCACTCATACTTTAAAAAACAAAAAGAGAGATTTTACAGAAATTACTTTTTAAAAACACAGAAAAACCTCAGATAATTTCCCTGCTCCCACTTTCAGACTGATTAGCTGGCACAGCAGAATATTACAGTTCCCTTGGATCTGTAACACAGCTACAAAGACAGGCAAAATACAATTACTGTGTACACTTAGCTACAAGGAATACTTCATGTCTTCCATCCCAGCCTCAGCTTTTATTTTTCCTGTGAGACGTGCATTCCCACAGACCTGCACATGAATTGCCAAGAACATAATCTCCTACATGCAGGAGAAAACCACAGGTCACACCAAGACAGAGTACATTTTCACAGGGGTTTCAAGATGCTTTTTATATGTACTATGTATTCCACTATGCCAACACAGTCCAACTGTTTTACATTTAATCTCATCCTTGTTTTATTTAAAGAACATAATAAACTCTAGTTTTATTTTGTGGGTTTTTTAAATAAATATATAAAAAACTATCCTCTCTCTTTACCTTCATCAATATACCATGGGGATTTTGTTTTTGTTTGAGGCTGAGAGTCAACTGATGAGCCATTTAATGTGTAGAACACTTCAGATCTGCTTCTATTTCCAGGTTCAGAGGTAGATCCTGGAAAACAACATATTTTATTGAAGACATTAATCTCTGTTTACAAAAGGCCACCTACACTCTTATTTCTTAGTATAAATTTGTTACTACACTTTCAAGAAGACACAACTGCCTTTCCACGAAGGAGCAAACACAGGCTAACACAGTTCTAAGCTCACAACAAGGTAGAAGTCTGCGCCAAACCAGCACACACTCTGAGCTGAAATCTCAAGTCACTGCCTGAAAAGAAGGCAGAAAATACCTCTCAAAAACAAATTTTTCATGACTATAAATTATGGATATAAGAAGGTATTTGCAATACAGTTGGTTTTAAAGTACCAAAATTTCACAGCAGGCAAATAAATTACTGATCGGTTCCAAATTTATAACTTGTGTCAACATATAATCACAGTTACTACAGTGAAGATCATCTCTGCCAGCATCCAATGCCAGGTGAAATGACAATTTACAGAATATACTGTCATTAGTATTTTACTACCCAATGTAGCCACTAGTAAAATCAAAAGACACTGAATTTAGATTTCTGCCTTAAAAAAACAATTTTAAAAATTATAAATTGCTTCTCTTTCAATTTGATTTTTTTTTTCCCCGGAGGGTTTTCAGAGCTGAACAAAAACAAAGTCAAGGAAGTTTATATTCTGAATCACAGCTAAATTAATACCGCCACTATTAAGTAGATCTGTTCCTGAGCTAAAAATTTTGAAGTTACTAGCTCTGTAAAACAATAAACACTTTCAGAGAAACAGAATGCAGCCCTGACCTGGTAATACTAGACAACTAAGGTAATATTGTGTAGAATTTTTGCTAAACCTCATACTCTTCTTCATGAAAATGAAGGCAGTTTGGGCAGTCTTAACTTTAACTGTCTACCATCTCTATAATTATTAAATTCATACTAATACTCCAGAGAAACTTAACTTTTAAGTACAGTTGGACTTGATGATCTCAAAGGCCTCTGCCAACCTTGATTCTGTGAACCTGACACATAACTGAAATAATACATCAACTGATAGAAAAGACAGTACTTTCTTGCAAGCAACAAAATTTTGTAATCTTAAAATAGTAAAGAAAATCCCTTCCCATACTTACCTATAGCCTTTGGCTTACTATGATTGAACAAGCCTTTGTCACCACTTCTTGAGGTATAGGCAAGCTTGGGAGGTCTCCTGTCCTGTGACACAGTCTCTGAGACATCACACATGAAGAGTATTAGCTTCCCTTTGCTATGTTTTCACAGTGTTACACAAAGCTCACCTCAAAATGTAACTAAACAAAACTCTGCCATCACAAGCTTTAACACTGAGCAGAATGTTGTTCATGTGCCTTGTTTGGCACATGAACAACATTTTATGTGTATACAATCTGCTTTTATCACATCACCAATTGCTTACTGCAAAGTCTACCATTACTTCTTGAATACATCAAATAGGTTGTCTTCACATCCTTTAACATAGGTATACGTTTCCATTCTATATGGAAACAGATACAAGAAGTTTTTTTCTACAAACACATCTACAATAAATGCTCTTTTCAAAAAATGGAGACATCCCTGTGAATTCTCCGAAGAGCAGAAAATTCATGCAAAAACATGCATATCAACTAAACCAGCAAGTAGGAGGCAGATATAAGAAAAGTCAGTCAAATTGAAGTGTGAGAGCAACAATTACAGACTACAGACTCATTAGAGCCTGCCTAGAGACAGTGCTCAAATGAGAGTCTCATAAAAACTTTTCTTTCTTCAGAAAAAGAATCAGGGACCTGTAGTTGTTACAAGTTAACACTATTCAGTGGATTACTGCAGTGAATTTTTCCAGTCTTGACAAGAATTTCCAAATATTTATTCCCAGAATGCATATATAATCCTGCCAACACCCTTCAAACACAGAAAGAACAGCTTTCTGATCAAGATATTTGAAACCCTGGAGTAAATTGAACAACAGACCATAGAAAAGATTCCCACTACAGACACTCACATATTCATAAAGATTACACACTGAATAGTATTGTAAATACTATACAGTTTGACAGGAATTTTGTTCAGTATTAAAGCTTTTCTACTAGTGAGACTAACCAAAAGGAGGGCAATACTGAAGAGAAATATAACAGAGAAGGTAATTCAAGTGAATTTAGGAAATTAATTCTGCAGTATTGTTTTAATCATGTAAGTGTGCTTAGGTGGAGGATGTCCTAGATGTTATCGAAGTCTGCCTTCTGGTTAAGAAAGCAGGGCATACCTGGAATAACATCATTGATATGCAAAAGAAGTGTGCTTTCAACACTTGCAAAACTGCACAGCTGTATTCCATTATATCTTCCATCCCAGTTTCCAATCGGATTATCCTAAAAATAGAAAAACACATTACACATATCCCAAAAGAAGATTTACATCATACTGCGTACAAACATGTGTCTTTAAGAATATAAAAACTAGGAAAATTAAACACTTGACAACATCTACTTTTTCCTGTGACTAATTTTGTATTTAGAATAGCCAAACACTACAGTCTTTAAAGGCAAAAGCTTAAAACATTATCTCTGGAGAAACAGCTCCTACTTTAACAAGCATTTTTCTTTTAAAACACATTATTGATGAACAAGCTAGGGCAATTCCATTGCATTTTTAGGAAACAGCTAATGCAACCGAGAAAATGGAAGCATCTAACCTACAAAACCAGAATAATCTTAAACTATGAAAAATTTTAAAGCTGTTCATTTTTAAAAATTAATGTTGCTAGAAATAATTTTTCATTACAAGCTTCACATTTTCTTGAAAGATCAACTTTTGTCCTTGAAACCCACACTTTTAAGGTAGAACAAAGTCAAACAAAACAGTTACATGAAAAAAAAAAAAACTTCTAAAAATGGCTAAAAAAAGAAAAATACATCCAGCCTACTTTTTTAACAGGCAGAACAAAGCCAGTCTCACAAGACAAACACTTGACTCCATGACTGACACCTAACATGGCAAGTAGCTCAGTGGAGGCTCCTCAGTGTAAGCAGAGTATTTCACCTGAACTGTTTAGCATCAAATACGACACCATTTACCTGATGCCAAGAAACAATTACCACCAAGGGCATCTTTGAACACAGTGTTTATTTCCCATTTTAGGTCAGCCTCCGCTGAAGTAGCTTGTGGATAATGTTTCTTCTTCTACGTGCATGTCATTCACTAGCTAACACACATGCAGAAGTTATTAAAGTCAGATTATTTTCTTACCATGTCCACTCCAACAACGTATCCTAAACTTTCGTTTCCTGGTAAGACATCACAGAATATAACTGTGCCATACTCTATACTCTCTCCTATCTTCAGAGAAACCCTGGAGTTGATCTCCAGAGGAGGAAGTTCTACCTGCATTGCGTCAACTGGAGCTGCATAGTCACTTTCCAGTTCATTGTCATCATCTTCCACCAACTCCAGTTTGTCCAAAGCAACAAAAACCCCACAATCCTCATCACATCTGAAAAGCTGCTTGCCTTGGTACTGTCCATCAGTAAAGCCCTGACCACGACCTTCTTCCTAAGTATTGGAGGAGGAAGAGAAAGGAAAAAAGAGATAAAAAACCAAATTATTGTTTTTTTGTGAAAAACAGACTTCTAAAAAAGAAGCAACATAATCCATAATAAATTGCACTAAGAACTTGTTTGATGCGCTATCGTTATTTAGAGAATTCTGCTGTCAGAATTTGTGGCAAACAGACAAACTGTCTATCTTCAGGGAATAAAGAGCAAGATGTCACTAGATTAGAGAGTAGTTGCAGGCAGAAGCCTTTACACTCAGAGAAGCATGTTTTCTTCAGGTGCAAATTTTGCTTCAATCATCAAATTTCTGCCATATCAAGACAAAACTACTTCATACTAGACATAATGCTAAGCATCCAAAAATTCCACTTAAGTGCCATATGAAGTGAGATGATTTTCAGAAACACTTGGGCCTCTTATTCCTTGAGGTTCTCAGTGGGAATTACAAAGAGTTCAAGAAAAGTTTAAGGAGTACTTTGAAAAATATACTTCTACAACAAGAGAAGAACTCTCCTGAACCTAATTCTTCAATAGCTTATGGTTGGCATTAATTTTGCAGAAATATCTCACAAGGAGAACAGAACAGATACGTTCTCCATTTTAACTAGTTGCCATTGGACTTCTAGAGATCTACAAAAACAGCAGCCCTAAAGTCCAACCCTGCATTTACAGGCCGTATCCTGACACGGGCAAACAAAGTACTCAACAGAAATCTGAGAGTCAGATATTCACCATGAGAGGGCTGTAAATATTTTTGCCCAGAGAAGTTGTGGATGCCCCATCCATGGCATTGCTCAAGGCCAGGATGGATGGATGGAGCTCTGGGGAACCCGGTCTAGTGGAAGGTGTCCCTGACCTAAACAAGGGGTTCGGGACTAGGTGATATTTAAGGTCTTTTCCAAGCCAAACCATTCCACGATTCTGTGAATTACATTCTTCTGGGCTAGAGGACTCAGATTATGTTCAAGTCTTTCTGCAAACCCACACACATCAAGCCTCATTTAACATGGAGATTACAAGGCTGATGTGATATGGTATGTTCACATAAAAGCAGTTATGAGAACACTGAAGGTAACGGATTTTAGGAGTAATAGGCTTCTAGGAAAAAAAATAAAATTAGGACTTCCTCTTTGTCCTGAAGACATATTTAACTCACCTCATAAACTATATCTGATACCACCCCTTAGCAAGTAACTTACCAGCAACTCTACTCCAAAGTATATCCCTGTTAGGGACCTTTCTTGCATTAAGGGTCCCCTGAAGCGAACAACTCCAGGATATTTCTCATCCCCTGATCTCAGCTGTACTCTAACAGGTGAGCCAATATCTATCTGGACTCCTTTAGCTAACCTGCTTTTGCTCTTAAACAAACTGTATCTTTCCTCACAGTTAGTAATAGCCAGAAGCAACTCAGCTAGTTTTTCATTTATTTCTATAACATCCTTCTCATCCACAAACAAGATTGCATGAGGTTGTTCCAGAATCTTTAATCCAATCTGCAGTTTCTTGCCTTTACATGGAATATTTCTGGAGTGTGCCACAGAAGAACGGTCTTGAAAAAACTGCCCAATGCTACCTTTGGGCACTTTCAAGAGCTTTTGAGTCTGCTTGTCTATGACACTGCATTCTTGGAGAAGCAAGTAAAAGATCCGCTCTTCCCAATAGGATGAACCTGCTTTTTCTTGACTCCATAAGCCTGAATTCATTGTGATTAAAACTTTGAAAGCTGAACAGAAGTCTTCAAGAAAAATAAGCTCTTGATTTATGTGCAGTGATCTTTCCAAATTCTACTGGAGGGTCCAATCTTTGTGAAGCAATGCAATATTCATTTTGCAAAGAAACGCATTCAGAGCAGGAAGCCTAGAATAAAAAGCAAAGAAAAAAAAGACAAAATTGAATTGGGTAAGCACAGCTAGCCTTAAGTAAAACATAAAACAATTTAAATCTGTGACCAGACTCATTCCTCATAGAGATCAGAGTTCAGCAAAATGCTGAACTAGAGTCCCAGAACAGCCACTGTACTGCTGATCATGGACAGACCCATTTACCCATTTCTGCTCCTTACTGCAGTGCATTTGATTTCCTTCTTTAGTTCCTTGAAAAAAAAAAGGGTTGTGGAAAACATGTAATGAAATGCAGAAAACAAAGAAAACACAAAAGTGAAAGCAAAAATAAAAAACCTAAGTGCAAATGAACATAAATAAACAACCTGCTCTAGTTTACAAACAATATATTAATGAAACTTTCCACTATAAAGCTCTTTTCCCATGCTTAGTGACTACTTATTTCTAACAAAGTGTACTGCATCTGTCATTCTGCATAACATTTTGATTTAGTGAAGCAGGAAATTGTGTTGACAAAATAAAGCAGCACAAAATGGGAACTTTAATAACTTGTAACAGCCATTTCTTTAATAGAAATGGACAGTTCCAGTAATACACAATACATGAAAACCAAATTGTGTGGGCATTGCAACATGCAGGTCTCAGAAAAAAACAGAGGCTCTTATTTTTATCATTCTAGAAAGATAATTCACTTCAACAAAGCAAGAAATACATCATGGTTATTAAAATACCATGGAGAAAACACCTTAGTTAAATATTACCTTTGGAGGTACAGTTCACAACGAATAAAGTGAAAAAGAACAATTTGAAAATACTTCTTTGAGCATGTGTGTCTATAGTTTTGATCATAGTGGATACGTGAAGAAAGATCTGCAGTACCTTAGCAAGATTTTTTCTTCTAAAGATGACAGCAAAGGGCAGTGTACAAGTTCAGAATGAATTGTCATGTAAATGTTCCTGTTCCCAATATGTGATGCCACAGTTTAATTCAGTTAAAGGACAATTTCAATGACTATTTATAGCCAAAGGCAAATAATCTTTGTCCTTGTGCCTAGGTATCCTATTGCTCCATAACTTTTCTTTGATGGCATTCAAATAGCACAAAATCTATTGCTATTTCTGCTACCCTGTCTGAACCCAGTTTCAGAAGCTATTGGAAAGCAATGAAATCCAGCAGTCCTGTAATTATTTCCCTCATCTTTTTAAACAGAATATTTAACAAAACCCTTTCCCCAAAGAAAAGCAGTAACTACAGACAACCTGAAACCTGGGCAGTGCCTCATCTTTCAGTCCCTAGGAACTCACAGATTGCTGTGCTGCCTTGGTGAGGCTCTTGTACCATGCACAGATGTGACACGTGGGTGTCAGTGTCACCACCACAGCCCCACACTGCTGCAGCAGCTCACAGCAGTGCTGTGCCTGAAGGAGCTTCCATCTGCCAGGTTGAGGGGCAGGATCCAGGCAGGCCCAGACCTCACTGAAGGAAAGTCTCACAGACCATCCATGGGTTTCCAAGTTAAAAAATATTCTTCTTCACGTTCCTCTGATACACATAAATGGACTTTAATGTTTGTTAATGATTAACAAAAAAAGTGGTGTGAGCATGGGACTCAAATAGTTTTTGTGGAAACTGATGAAGAACACAGCAAGATTCCTCCCCTCCTGCCTCACATGGAAACATGATTAAATGACCATTAGTTGTTTGTAAGTCTACTCAGATAGTAAAATAAGAGTTGGATACAAGTTCTGAGTAATTTTCTCCCTTTACTTTTTTCACACAATGGAAAAAAAAACCAACTGTCTTGTTTTGCATAGCTCCATTCTCTGTTCTCAAAACCATTTATGTTCTTTCAAGAGCTAACACACTTCACTTTCCTTTTTCTTCTGAGCCATTCCACAGCTTCCCAATCTCCAGCAGACTGCAAACAAGTATCTCCAACATTATGGGGATCCTGATTTTTCCTACTTCATTTACAGAAATAATTACTTTTAATTTTCATAAGTATGAATGGAAATAATATATTAAAAGAGAAAGTCTGTTCAACAGCTTAAAAAAGATTAATAGATATTTTAAAAAATAAGATTTATCATACGTATTTTTAATAAATGCATCTTGTTTGCAAGTCCATTGCTTCAACAATAGAATCTTCACATGTTTAGTAGTAAAGAATTCAGTCAACAGCTGCACTTAGATTATGTAATAACTTTATGTGGTGTGTGGTCTTTCAAAGCCCTAATTACCCACAGATATGTTACTAAACTCCCTGGCTATAGTACCAAAAGGCTTTCCTTTATTAAAGAGTTCATTATCACTACATAAAAATACCTTCCTTTAAAAACTTATCTACAACCACTGTCCATACTGCTTTAAAAGCCAAATACCCTTCTTTTAAAATAATACAAGTGATGAATTAGTATTTTAAGAGCACAGAAAAGCTTGTTAAAAGGACATTAAGTTTTGGCAATGCACCAAAAATACATTTACATACACCACCGATTTTAGGATTATTCTTAGAGCCATTTCCCATTAAATTCTGTGAGTAAAGAAAAATCTTTGCTGAACAAGCAGCACAGTCGTAGCAGACTATGACCAGAACAAACTATTAGACCACTGTATGATTAACTTGGGAACCAAGAAACTTAATCCTTACCACAAAGTCACCCCACACAACACACCAGCAGCTTCAAGACTTGTGCAAACCCAAGAGCACTTGACACCAACAGGAACAATTTAAGTGTCAGAGCCTGTCCAGCTGCACTCTTCTATTCCATCCACTACCCGAATTTTTTCATGCTCAAAAGACTTCAGGAAAAACAGGCAAAACACAATTATGACTGCAACACTACATACTTCAGAAGAAAAAGACATTTTAAAAACTATCAGGGGTAGGCCATAAGCTACCTAACTTCAAAGCTTCCCTAATTTCCTTTATTCCTCAGTTATGAGTCACTGTTGTCACTACAGAGACATCTCATCAGAATAACAGTTTGCTCTGAAATTCAAGAACTCTGTTTCTACCCTGCAGGAGCCTTAGATGCACTATATTAAGAAGTTTAAACCAGCTATCAGGTTTCAGAATGAACACACGTCTATGGCTCTGAATCAGAGTATAAAATAAAAAGGCTAAAATAAACTATACGGTTTCTTTAAAAAACTGACACTTTAATACCAAAAATAAATAAACCAGCTGAGATGCAAAGTTCTGTTCTTCAACAGCCCAAAACCAATTTTCATGGCAAGGTTAAAACTAGGAGCAAGGAAATTTAGTTGCAGCTCGTTGTACAGAATTACATGTCGGCTATACAAGCTATGAGTGAAGAAACAGAAACTGTTTCTCAAAACATCGGTGGAAACAATGAAATACAAAGATGTTCATACTGGTAGCATGATTCTTAAAAGAAAATGCACCTGCAGCTGTGTTCGGCGTCACAAATCTGATACAAATAATCCCCGTGAGAGGCAGAAGAGGAATCATTCCCAAAGGCCAGAATGCTGTGGCGTTAGTAGATTTACCAATACAGCCGCTCTGCAGACACCTCGCGGCCAGGCCTGCCCAAAAAATGAAATATGTGCGCTCAAATTCCGAAATGATACCGAATATTATATTTCACTGGTTCCCTCACAGAGTGTTTCACGGCAAGGCACGTCCGTGCGACCCGCTGGGCTCCGTGCAAGGCTCAGCTGCGGAGGACAATGATCCTCGCCCCCGCCCAAACCTGAGCATCACCTCCGCTCCCCGGGCGGCTCCGCGCAGGACGGGGAAGGAAAGTCCCAAACACTTCAGGCGCGGCCGACGCTGCTCGGGGGGCGAGGCTGAAGCAGGGAAAGGCCCGGCAGGGCCCGCCAAGAGCGGAGCCACCGCCACCCCGGCCTAGCGCGGCCCCGCCGCTGGGCCCGGCCCCGCAGCACCGCAGCGGCGGCGGCACCGCCCGCGACCCCGGCCGGAGCGCGGCCCGAGCCGGCGGCCGCGCCCCTGCCCGACGGCGCCGAGCGACTCCCGCGGCCGCGCCCGGCGCCGCTCGCTCCTCACCTCCTCCCGCCCGGCCCGGCCCGGCCCGGGCTCCCGCCCGCCCGCGGGTCCGTCCCCGAGCCCTCACGGGCCCGACGCGCCGGCCCGGCCCGCTCCGCGCTGCCCCATCGCCGCCGCGCAGCGAGCGCCGCACACCCGCTCCTGCTGCCGCGGCGGGCCCGCCCCCTCGGCCCTCCGCCGCGCCCGCAGCCAATCACAGCGCGCCCGCGCCACCGCTGCGCAGCGCTATTGGCCGCAAGCGCCGCCACTCACCAGCGGATTCGGGGTTTTCCAGCGCATCGCGCTTGTCTGAGCCGCAGGGAGGGGGCGGACGGCGGAACACGCCCCCTGCAGGGCGCTGATTGGTCGCGCGGGGCGGAGGGGCGGGACTTGTGGCACACCGGAGGCGCTGATTGGATGGCGCGCGCGTGCCCCCAGCGGCGGGGCGGGCAGTGCGCGCCCGTGTCGTGCGCGTGCCACGCCCCGGTCCGCGCGGGCGGCGCGGCCTGAGGGCGGCTCTGCCTGAGGGCGGCTCTGCCTGAGGGCTGCGTGCTCGGCGCCGCTCCGCCCCGACCGAGCGCGCCGCGCCCCGCCCCGCGTCCTGAGCCGGAGTCGCCGGTTTTGTGCCCGGTGCGGCAGCACGCGGGGCGCGACAGACGCTCCTCGGGAGGCGGCAGGGACACCGCGGGGAATGTCCCCGGGAGGGGAGGCGCAGCGGCCCCCAGGGCCCAGAGCCGGCTCGCGGATGTCAGGCTTCGGTCTGGCTTCAATACCCGCTTCTGAAATATTTTTACTCCCAAGAAATTGAATATTTCATGTAATAAAAGCCAAATGTAGTTCTTCTTTAACCGACCTCCTTTTCCGTGTGCCTGTCATAGAATGCTGAGCTATTCTATCCACTTAACAACTTCCACTGTTGCACTAATAAGTGCTGTTTATAGATAGTGAGCTCTGCTTAAATTATGAATGAGGGAAAGAGCCCTGGAATAGAAGGGAGTTTCTCAAAAGAACAGTTAGGTTTAAAGACTCCATTTACACCTTCAGCATCAAAAAAAACATGTTTTAAGAAGATACATTTTTATTCATGTAAGATTCTAAACTAGTGCTTTATGATTAATTTAAAAATATTTCTAAAGTTTTGCACTTTTACAAGTGGACTTCCTACAAAGAAGCATCTTTTAAGGATACAGGATTTGATCATATACCTCAGGAGGTTACAGTAATATTGGCATATGAATAAACACTTCCCTGGTTTCTTAGCACCTGTAGCATTCCCTTAATGTATGTTTTTATGTAATTTAGTGACATGTGCAGTTCAGCGTTAGCTGAAGGCCGTTCCAGTTCTTCCCCATAGCTCTCCAGAACCCAGAGACAGACAGACAGCAGATCCAGCGCAGCCCCAGCTCAGGGCTGGAGTGCCCATTTCTAAGCTCTGAAGCACTGTGAGCCACTCCCAAGGCTTTTGCTAGGAAGATGGGAGGGCAGAACAGGGGGTTTTATTTGTTTGGGTATGTGCAAGATGGAAAGGACACAAACACCAGCAGGAGTTTTTTGGGAAATCCCGAGGAAACTATGAAATTCCATCTACTACAAATGAATGCTCACACTAATCATTCCACCTAGTTCCTTAAAAGAAAAATTGCATTTCAAAGCCTCATTGAATTTTTAAATAAATAACATTGAAAATATATTATACTAAACAATATACAAAGATTTATGCCTTCCTCATTTAGCAGAAGAGCACAAAGTAACCCCAAGTCATGCTCTGCTGATCCTCAAGATGGCTATCTACACACAGCTGCTGCAGCTTCTGCTTGTGGAGCTGCCTTTTGTGCTACTGCAAACTGCATTAACATGTCTGCTATAACTCCTGTTATCCTAAATTTCATTATGTTTACATTTTGGGTATAAATAAATCACATGTGGAACATGACTGCAAGTATTAGCCAAAGTACACCATAATTATATGTGAGAGGAAAAGGGGACAGACACATTATGAGCATAGAATATCAGACTTCTTGATAGGAATGACGACATGTAGTGATGCTAATAACTCACAACCAAATATTTAAAAATACTCTGTATTCCATGTAATTATGCACTTAACCCTCTGTGAATTCAACAGGAAAAATTACCAACATGGCCCATTCACAAAGCCTGTCATTCTGCAGACAGAACAGTGCTTGTGACATTTAACCCGAGTTACTGTCCTGCTGACCCACTGGGCTTGCACTCAGCTCCGTGTCACTGACAGACCACAGATGAAAGGCAGGCCACGACTGCTGTTTACTCTACAGCTCCTTCATACTCCTTGAGTTGTAAAGTGATAACAGGACTTTGGCAGTGTACAATGGGCCTGTTACATCTCTTTCATGTTGAAAACCCTGTCGGTAACACCAGCACGAGACATTTGCCATTAAACAACGACTGATTTCTTTAAACCACACTCTTGTTAAGAGAGACATGTTTTGTAATAATGAAGTATGATAAACAAATTCTAGCATAAACAAATTATAGCATAGCATGGAATAGAATTTTATGTTGTGCCAAGACAGGAGTATGGTATTCATTTTTCACAGCATTGCCCCAAAAGTGCAGAATATTCATCAGAACAGATGATTTTTTTTCAGCTAATTCAAACATTGAAATGGTTGGTATTTATCCAGCTGCATTAAAAAAAAAACAGAGAGGAAAGGGTCTTGTAGAAGCATCAAAGACAATATGACTGCACTTTCTAAATATTAGTTATGTGATAAAAAGGGACTTGGATAAATATGTCAGGTATTTCTGCCTCCCCTTGTTTGTTTAGGGCTTTTTGTCATTATCTACTGTTTTAATGGATGATTTAGTAAAATAGATCATATTTAGCTAAATAGTTTGGGGCTTGAGATGGAAAAACAGCACAGACTGTGAAGTTGCCTGAAGCTGCACTTCTTAGGACAGAAGCTGGAGAGTATTTTGTAATAGGGCTATTACAGCCACATTCTTTAACAAGAGTAAGACTTCGTTCTGTCTGTGATAAAATGCCAATAAAATCCACCAGAAAACTGCAGTTCATATATGACATTGGTTTAGCTCCCAAGTTTTCCAGCTGATACCAGCTTTGTAGCCTATGGTTAAATATTGTATCTATCAGGGTTTGTGTAATCTGTCTGATTGGGAAAATGGGGACTGCCCAGATCAGGGTATAAATCAAGGCAGAATGTTTGATATTGGGGCAGCAGTCCCTTTTGGTTCTTTAAGTATCAAAAGCACATAGCCTTTCAATAGTAGCAGGCATCCTTTATATGGCATCACAATGCTGCCTCATCTCTTGGCTTCTCACCAAGTTTTGGCCATAAACTTCCCAGTTATTCTTCTTAAAATGAGTCATTTAGTTCTAAATGGGTATGGAGGACATAACTCACCTGACAGGCACCTTTTATGCACTGCACTGTTATGATTTTAACCTTGCCTCACTCCTGCATTATTGCAGAGCACACATTTTCCATATCCCCTGGTAGGTGCATTATAACACAGTGGTCTATGTCTGGCAAAGTCAGTGCTTTCACAGAATACAAACTCGGAGTGAGCCACTGCATCAGGATCCCTTTTCCATCCCTGACAATGACAGAAAATGCTTTTCCATTAAAATTTACCACAGTTTTATGAGTATTAAGGTAAATTGATGGTCTAAGTGCACTTGCCTGTCTCTCAGAATGCTTTGCTACCATTGTGAAAATTTTCTTTTCAACTGCTTAACCTTTACATAATACTTGACTGTTGGAAGAATAGCTGAGAATATAAAAAGAGATATTAGTTATGCCTTCTGCCAGCAAACAGTACTGTGTACTGCAGTGTGTTTTGCATGTGCTGATCAAGTAGACACTTAGCAAGGTAAAATGCTGCCAGACTAACAGCACTGGGTCCCAGTGAATGGCAATGTGCTGTTTGGACCAAACCTGAGCTCCTGGGAGCAGGATGAGCAGTAGCAGCCTGCCAAACCTGCTGTGGATGTCCCAGCTCCAGGCATGAGGAGCACCCCCAGGAACCAGCTGTGACCATAATAGCTGCCTCTATTGAGGCAGGCAGAAGTCTTGTGGAATACCTTTGATTTGTAATATAATATCACATCTCATTTCTTTTAATCATCCTGGTTAATTTTACTAGAACTTACTTATTCTGAAATAATTGAAAATAGAGCTCACAATATACTGAAAAATGCACTATTGTATTTTCTTTTTGCTTTACCAAGAGCAGGACAATAGCACTAAGCATCACAAAATATACTGCTTTTTGGCAACACATAAATTAACTGTTTCCATATTCAAAGTTTAGGTACATCTGTACACTGTCAGCATGATTGAAACACACTGAAATCCCCCTCAGTTTTTGCTCACAATTGTAACCAAACCCATAAATCTAGCTTTAAAGGAATGAGAGTAGTGCCAGAAACCCATGCCTTGTCTTCACTTAAAAGAGTTGGCTGGTATAGCTACACCTTAGAGCTGAATTGGCAAATACAGATTTCTTTTTGGGTGTAACTTAAATCACTTTTCTCATGGAATATGCTAAAGTGGCTGAAGTACTCTGCCAATATAACAGCATCTACTCCAGGGCTTTTGCCAGTGTGGCTGTAGCTGCATGCAAGGGATTTTTCATCATTCTGACAGCTATTTTGGCAAAACTCCTACATTTAGACCAAGTCCAAGTTAAAGTTGGCATTGTTTTATGTTGCAAATAAAGCAGAAGAGAAGTATTACCAGTTTATGGCCCTGATTTTACATTATTTTAAATTGTTTGTTCTAAAGGAATGTGTCGGGCAGGATCCATGTGGTCCTTTGGATGTTTGCCTCCCACATTTGTGCTGCATTAAAATTGCTTGGTTTTTCAGTGACTGAACTTTGGCAGAGGGGAAACTTACCTTACTAAAAAAAGATAGCATCCATATTATTTACCTCAGAAATAGCTATCCTGATGTTTTAAAGCAAATTTCCAAACTGAACTCCAAAAGGAAGCATCTGGGCCAAAGGACATGTGGATTAATACATCATTCTTCATTTTGTCCTCAGATCAACAATGAATTTTAGCACACATAGGATTAATTTTAGGCACACTCATAAGCCCATCTCAAGTTTAGTAATCATGTCAAATATGATAATGTTCCTATTTGAATTTTAATTGAGCAGATATTTGTAATTAATCATGTGTTCTGCACTATGCATAATCAGGATTTCTGTCAGAAATGCACAGAGCAAGGCTGTTTGTTGTGATGCCATCTGCATTTTTTTTCCTGAACTGGATGTTACGCCTGTATTTTAAAGACATCCCAAGGGGCATTATTTTTCCACATAAGTACATTTTACGTACTTAGTTTTTTTTTTCCCTTAATCTCGCTTTTGCTCAGAGTGGTTTTTTTTTGATTCTCTGCCCATGCAGCGTAGTTTGCATGTAGTTTGGACTGTGCGGATGGCATCGTTCGTGTCGCGGTACTTTGCAGGGACTGTGCGGATGGCATCGTTCGTGTCGCGGTACTTTACAGGGGCTGTGCGGATGGCATCGTTCGTGTCGCGGTCTCTCCGGTGACCGGAGCGGGGCCGGGCCGGGCGTCCCCGGCGTGCGGGAGGCACCGGAGGGTTCATGCGCAGTGGGGCAATGGGACGGGGAAGTGCGATTTCATCTAGGCTTCTTCCTTCCTTTTTCTAAGACACAGAATGTGCCCGCTAGAAGAAGTCACAGACATCTTTTTCTGCGTTTTGGAAAGGCCAGGAGGGCTGAGCGTGGCCTCGCTCCGAGCGCACATGTGCCGCAAGTAAAAGAGCTCCGCGATTGCCAGGTGGGTGCAAGGGCGCTTCGGGCTCTAGAGCTGCTTAAAAGCCAGTGATGAGTGTCTGCCCAAGATAACATCGTGTAATTTATTGCAGGAGGGTTGTGCTGTTTTAGATTTTTTTTTTTTTTTTAATACGGAAAAATAAGTAGTAACTTAGTTAAAAGAGTTTGCCACGAGTTTTAGCTCTGAAAATGAAACTATTTGCATGAAGTGCAGTTAGTATTCAAGGTACATATATTAAAGGCAGAAGACTTGTGTGTCATAACACTCACTTCTGCATTCTTCTGTTTACAAGTCTATTATGTACCCTGGTAAACACTGTTTTAAAACAGTACATGTAAATAAATAAATAAATATACACTTAGGAATATAAAACTATGCCACACAAAGGTTTTCTCAATGTAAATACAGATTTTCTTATAAAGTTATCCCAACTCATATCCAAGAAAAAAGTTGTCATTTAAATCTGATTGACCATTTTCAGATTCCTCATTTAATCTACTACGTATGCTCTTGTGCTATAAACTTTTGTGACTTTCAAAAGACTGAGCAGTTAAACAATGAGTAAGTGGCTATCCTTCATGTTCAAAAATAGATAAGGAGGACTGAAGAACAGTAAAAACTTGCAGTCCAAGAATAAGAGCTTCCATGATGCTTTCATTAAGGAGGATGACAATATCTGTATACTTGCTTGTGCAAGTCAGCCAAAGGATAGGTTTCTGTTACAGGAAAGTGGTCTGCACTTCCATTATTTCCAGTGGAGAAAGTAATTTATTTTCTTTTTGTAGCCTTGCAGCTTGCCAGAAATCAATAAGTCTGCTGAAGGAGTTTCCTCACCTCTGTATCCAGCATTGCATAACTGTGTGGTAGACAAGTAGAGGCAAAATGATATGTAGCAATAACCCTCTTAAAACCTCCCATTACCTACTCACCACTGCTTGGGCATTATTTTAGCAGGGTTTCTTGTAAAACTGTGTTGGTCTGTTATTTGGTTTTCACTTGTTGGCTGAACTCTGAGCAACACTTTGCTCATGCTAAGGGAACACAGCACCTTGGCAAAGTTGTTAGGATGTTAGAGCTTTTCCAACTGCTCCCATAACACAGTGTAGGTATAACAGGCAGGTTTTGTTTGTTAAAAAAAAAAAAAAACCCAACACATCAAAGAACATCCTTAAATGTGGAGATATTTAAGCAGCAGAATGGCCAACGTGGTCTACTGGAGTAGAAGTAAATTGTGTTAAGCATTTTGTCAGTACATGGCAAAATAGTGGTCCTAGCAGAACAGATCTAAAATAGCACAGTATATCTAGGGTAAAAGAACAAGAAAAAGGAGTAAAAATTCAGATCTCCTTCGACCAAGCCATTGTCAAAGTCAGTTGTTTTGTTTTCACAGTGCAGAGACAAGTTTCTGGATGGAACCTAAAACTGTGAAATATGATAAAACTTTACACTATTTTAGATATCACTCTATTTTGTCCTACAGGTTGTGATTAAGAACAGACAATAAGTTTTGAAAAGTCTTGATAACAGTAAATTTTAGCAGTGTAAGAGAACCAGGCTGTTGGTTATACTAATTATCTCAAAGATCTTTAGTTCATCTGAGCTCATACTTGCAAGCTTGAGGGGAAAATACAAGGAGGAAGAAATCTGCCCACACTGAATTCATTATAAAATTCTCATAGGTAGGAACTGAGTTCCCCATCTAGTCTTATTCAACATAACATCTCATGGTTTTCTTATTTGATTTTAAGCTGACAGGAAAACATCCAAACACTTTCATGAGTAACAGTAATAGGAATGGTTTTGCACTGTGTAGATATTTCTATTTATTACTTTAGGTTTTATGAAGTTGCACTGATAAAAGCTCACAGAGAAACATAGAATGAAAAATTAATAGAATGAAAACAACAGAATGAATAATACAAGAAAATTACCAAAGTGGATCCCCTAAAGGCGTGGTACTAAGAAATGTCATGGGGTTTGTAATCTTTCAGTGATAGCAAGCAATGGACCAAGATTCACACTGCACAGCAGAAAAGGAACTGTTGGAAGCTGTAAGCAGAATTACTACATCTTCTACCACAAGTCCATCTGATGAAGAAGAAAATCAACCTGAAGCTGAAATTTCATGTCAAGTGAGAAAAGAAAACCCAGAAAAAGATGACACACAAGGTTGATGCTATCCTTTAATTTTATTTCTCATCTAGCTGTTTGTGGCGTTAATCTGTTGTATTAAAAACTTTGCTTATTTATTGCAGCAGTGGTTCAAAGCTGTACTGCCACACTCCACTGAAAATAAGCCTTGAGTACACTTGTAGTAATAACGTAGCAATAGTGAAACCGATGCTCATCCTGATATGTATATACACACACAGAGGTTTCCTTTCAAATGCCTCGTGCCTCAAATGTATCACAGATTTAATTTTCACGCCAGCACTGAAAGCAGTGATCATCAGATGGCTGGTCTTGGGAGTGAGTGCACTTCCTGTGCATCAGCAACCTGAACTCCCTGGCAGTATCAGCAAGGACACCAAACTGAGGCCAGCCTCAAGAGGCAGCTCTCACATGCCTTTAAAGAGGCAGCACTGAACATCCACCATGCCTAAGATCGCTCTCATCTGTCATTAAATTAAGAGTTATGTATAAACTTAAATATATATAATCTTATAAAGGTTTTAAATCGGGAAGGATGTCATAAAAACCACCTCTCCTAGGAAATAGATACTTTGAGCCAAACCCCCAAGGCCTTGATAATTGAAACTGTATGGTCAAATGATTAAGAGCATGTAAAAATGAGGGGCCACTGAAAGAGTACTGTGGTGCCTTTACAAGTCTATTTCTGCACCAAGCTGTTCTCCCACCCTTCAGTTGTGCTCCTTCACCTCCATTGGCAGAATGTTCCATACACTGCAGACTGACCTCAGCTGACTGCCTTGACAAAGACATCCTTGATTAGAAACTGGGACCAGTGTGCCCACCGAGATACAAATATTCCATTTCTTTTATCTGCTTATCCAGCCTATATGGCACCTGATGAAATCTATCATCAGAAGATTTCCAAGACAGAGAAATTGCCTTTTTGAAATTCTGCATCAAAATCTAAGCAAACTCTACAACCAGCTGTCCCATATTTTTATATGTGCACACACACACATATGTATATATATATATATGTGTGTGTGTATGTGACTGTGAGAAGAGAGAGAGGGAAAAGGAGGGAGGTATATAAATATATATATTATATATATAAAATCATATTATAGATTATATATATAAAAACATGTATATAGCTAAGCTGTGCCATCAGTTCAGCTACAGAAAAAAAAAAAAGAGAGAATGTGGGAAATCCTCCTTCAGCTGAGCTGGTTATCCAACTCTGAGGTTAGGATATTATGTTTTCTCAGCTTTCTCCTATTACTGCACAAACCCCATATTTGAGTAGGGTCAGTTTTTGAATAAATATCTGAATTTGCAGCTGCATTGTATTATCTCATCCATTTAGCAACAAAGAAGCCTGGAGAAACATCTGACTCAAAAGACTCAGTCAGTGTTTCTTAGGGCTACTTCTGGGATGATGAAGAAAATCTCCTGCTCAGACTGTACCCTAGGTTACAACCTTGACATACAATATTTCATGGCAGAATGTTCTCTACAATTTTGTCTTCTGCAGATGATATTTTTTTCTTTCAAGACTTTAGACCCTAATAGCTTTCCTCAAAGCATCTGCTCCTGTCTGTTAGCAGTGAAATCACATATTTTATCAGTCTTTAGGTCTTGCTGTTACAGCAACAGAAAATCTAGGCTGTCCTTTCACAACAGATACATAAAAATTTTCTTCCCAAATGCAAAGAATATAAGCTGAAATACTAAATATATTTGTTTTAGATTCCAGTGCAACCCTAAGTCCCAACTCTTCAATGACCACTAAGGAGCTTCAGGAATATTGGAGGAATGAAAAACGCCAGTGCAAACAAATCAGACTCCTTTTTGAAATCCCATCAACCAGAATTGTAGAGCACCACTTATCTAAATATGTGGTAAGCTAAGAAATGAATATGTAAGAAGATCATTAATTTTTATTCACTCTACAGGGGTCTGCACAGCACACAGCAGGCCTCACTACATGAAAGCCTCAGCAAGGGCCAGCTCTTGCAAGCCAGGATCACACTGAGTAGAACCTGTTCTCACTGATTGTATGGGCCTGCCTGGTGCAATCTGCATCTAAAAAAACCCTCTGACAGTCAGTTCACTAAATCTGCTGCAGTGGAAAAGTATTATCAAATAAATTAGTATCATGAGTATCCTTAAAACACAGACTTTTGTCAACATGAAGGAAATTCACACAAATGTAAAAATATTTGTATATTTACACTTCCACTGAACTAGCCAGCTGTAGCAGCTGTAGTGCATTTGTATAACTTCCACATCAGAGGTTTCTTTTAGCACAAATGTAGAATTCTTTGATGTTGACAAAATCTAAGACATCCTCCAGCTAGATCACTTGGGATTGTTCCCCTTCCCTACTTGGAGCTCCCTTAGGTGGCATATTTCTGTCATATTTTTTTAAGATTAAACATGAGCATGAGGAGTGGGAACAACCAAGTAGGTTGGATTTTTGTATCTTTCCCCCAGTACTGACACTTAGTTTGTATTTGTGATTCTGCTCCTGGCCTTCAGAAGGACTGATCTAGATCGAGTGCCTTTTAGTATTCCTGTGAAATTCAGATAAGGATGATTTCCCTGTTTGCTACAGTCTGTGAGATCTGTAGATGAAAAATGCCAAGAATCAGCATTGCTGATACTGGGTGATCCAGTTTGGTGGAATTTGAAGTAAGTAAATGTTTTGGAGACTGTCCTTAGATCTTGTTGATGCTGGACACACCTACTCAGTTGCTGCTTTTCTTGCATACACACCTGAGTATTCAGCTTCTGAATAGCTAGAAATTGGTTTTGTGCAACTGCATGAGAGCAAGAGTATCATTCAGCATATGTGCAATTAAACTTAGTCATAAGTCACAAGCCTAGGCAAAAATATTTACATTACAACAAAACTGAGCCAATTTGAATGACAGTCTAATTAAGAGCTACTTCTTACCTTTTTCATGCACACTCCACAAATAAAAAAGCAAGTTCTTTTAAATTATTCACTTAGCTGCCCTTGATAAAATGATAGCTTTAAAAAAATGCTCTTATGATTGTTTTGGAATGCGTCAGGCATATATACACTTTTCAGCAGGGAGCAGGACAAAGTATAGGAAAATGCCACAGTGCTTACAAATGAAAAGAGATCAGAGAAGTCAGCTCAAATTTGGAAACCTTTCAAGAAGTGCCTGTAAAGATCATTTATGAAGATTAAAAGAGGGAGTTTCTCTTTAAGGAAAAACAAGGAAGAGAATCAGACAGGCATAGTGCGAGTACTCGTTTGCAGCCTTCAACAGCAGCAGAGAAAATAACTGGCATGAGCAAAACCCCTGCAGCTCCTGTATAAATCAGTGGGCAAAGGGTGGAGTTGGATGTGAACATGGTCACCACCCGAGAGGTCAACAGTCTGTGCCCTTCGGTGGCGACTGGTGACACAGTTAAATTGGCTCCCATGGAGCTACCATGGTTTGCATACGTTGGGGATTGGCCCTTCCTCAACATCACTGTGCTTGGATCAGAACCAGAAGAGATTATTTGGACAACACAGCATGGAATTTTGCAGCTATTTGCCCAATACTACATTTATTATGGTCTTTTTGGGGCTAGTAAAGAGCTGAGGAATACATGCTCTTGAGTACTGTTAATGTGGGGCAGCACAGCTGTTAGCTGCAAGGGAAGGGCTTTGGATAGCAGAATGCTGTAGAAGTGTTACTTTTTTGGTATTATTTAAGTGTGAATTGTTTGAATATAGGACAAAGATTTAGAGGGGAGAAAAGCATTTGGAGATGCTCCATCTTATTTTTGCACACACCACATATATTGCCAAATGCTCCCTCTTCTTTCACAGCATTACTAATACCCCAAATCCCTTGGAGTGTCTTATACAAAGAGCATTTCTGAATATTATGACCAATGTAAAATAGATTACATTCAATATTAAGTCTGGGAAATCCATTCAGTTCACTGAAGATGATTGATTGCAGCAGCCATGGCTGTTATAAAGAAAGTACAGCTACAGAAATGCTTTGTGAGTGTTTTTATGTGCTTCAGTCTGCTGCTAGTTTGCTTTCTCAGCACCTTGCAGGGTGGGATCTGTTAGTGCTCTCTTTATGTACAACTTACTTACGTGCTCAGCCTAAGCCTGGTGACAGCAGTACAGAACAGCTGGAGGTGGGAATTTTTAGTTTGATGGCTGCAGATCTTTTAGATCTACACTGAGAATGCACCATAATCCCAGGTAGTAACTGATTTAGCATCACTGCCATAGGAGTACACGAGATTACACACAGAAAATTGGTGCAGGAGTGTTTCAGCTGGAGGACTGAACAAGCACAAAGTCTTTTCATAGCAGTACCAGACAAAATCTGACTGCACTGGGGCTAGAATGGTCCCTTCTCATGCTTATTTTTTCTCTTTGGTTGTGTTTAGATGTATAAAATCATCATTTTGCAAACAGGGAGTTTTGACAGCAACAAGTCTGTAATTGAAAGGCGTTATTCAGATTTTGAGAAACTGCACAGAAATCTGCTGGAAGAATTTTGCGAAGAACTGGAAGATGTAACCTTTCCCAAAAAAACTCTAACAGGAAACTTCACAGAAGAAATAATCAATGAAAGAAAATTAGCCTTCAAGGACTACCTGAGACTCCTCTATTCTATGAAATACATCAGAAGATCAAAAAAATTTATAGACTTTTTAACAAGGCCAGAGCTGCAGGAAGCGTATAGCTGCCTGCGGGGTGGCCAGTACACCAAAGCTTTGGAAATCCTCGTGGAAGTCATTGGGCTGCAGGAAAGGCTGACGAGAGGAAACCCTGTTGCAATTGTCCCCACACTCTGTGCCATCGTGGTGTGCCACAAGGACCTGGAAAACCCAGCAAGTGCCTTTGAATACGGAGAAAAAGCTCTGGCACGCCTCGGTGTGCACACCAGCCACAGGTACTACATGCCACTGTTAGAAACAATGATCGCTCTGGCATATGAACTTGGCAAGGATTTTCTGTCTTTGCAAGAAAAACTGGAAGAATGGAAGACAAAGAAAGATCCCATACGGGTTTTTACCCTGAAGGAACTGGCAGTCCGGGAATACGTACGGTGAGCATAAGAAAAATTTAATGAAAGTGCAGACGCTTGAAAGAGTGAGAACTTGAAATTACCCGTTTGGCTTACATATAACATTGTATTAATAGGGAAAAAATTAAATATCTCCTATGCTCAAAGGGACATAAACATCTATGTTGGAATGTATTACAACTACTGTACAGATATGAGGAATTACTGAGGAGGACTTCTAAGGTTTTTTTAAAGGAAATTTGCAAGAAAATAATCTTTTATTATTAGGTTATTTTGAACATAGCTTATTTTGTGTGAAAAGTCAGAATAAGAAAATATAATTAATAAAGCAAATGAAAATCTACAGAATCGGAGGCATTACTTGTTTATGTGGAAACTACTTCTTTCAAGAAGAGAAATATCCTCTCAGTAGATGCAAGCTAAAGGGTACATCCTCAGACACTGAATGTAGTTTCTACTCCTCCAGCTGAGGCCTGGTCAAATGGCACTTTGCCATTTCTGAGGATGATGGGGTTGGTCTTGTTCCCACTGAATTCAGCTGCTGTGGGCAGGAGGAGGGGGAAGGTTTACAATCAACTTTGGTGGGAGCAAAAAATACAAATGATGGTCATTCCATCACAGCCGAGGGAATACACTTCACCTCCCTTTTGGAGCTAGCACATTTTTTTGACTTTCTGCATTGAAGGCACGTTCTTGTTTGCTTGCCTGCCTTGGTAATTTCCCTCCACTCTTAAGGTCTCTTCCATACACTTATTTTAATAATTTGGTAAATTAATTCTCATAAATATTCTAATTAGCTTGTCATTATCTAGCATGGGTCATTATTGTCTGCTGAACATAGTCCACTGAGTACTCCAGTTACAGATACTACCTGCACTACAATGACACTGTCTATAAATTAAGAATAACTGTATTCATTTACCTCCCCAAGACATGAAAGATTCAGTTAATTGGAAGTGCACTGAAGCTGAAAAATTTTGTTGTGTATTATTATAAGAAGTATGGATTGAAAAAAATACAGAATAATAGGACTGGCTAGGGTGGAAAGTTAATATTTTAAGTAGTTATTAACAGCTAGGCATTAAACGCAAAATACATGGATTATTTCTATTTGGCAATTATTATTTTTGCTAGTTATACCAGAAATAATAGAATTAAGAGTAATTAATTAAGAGACTTAAGGGCTAATCTTGCCACAACATAACATATTGCAGAACAGTTAAAACGGATCAAAGGTAACACCTTCTTAGAGGATGTGTGACTCAGTAACAAAGCAGTGAAGAAAAAAGCATGTCTGGGGTCTGCATCACACTCAGGCAGTTTCAAGTTCAGGAGAAAGGAGGAATGGCCTCCACACTGCTCTAACTCCACAACAGATTGTGGTGAAAAAACAAAAGAATAGGAAAAAAATTATTTCCTCCCTTTTTCCCCACTTCCATCTTTGTGTGCAGCATCCCAGGCACAGTTTTCTTGGATTCTCCTGAGTTTCTATGGAATGGTCCATGAATATCTACCTGCATCCACATTGCAGCTGACCACAGGGTTACAGAGTCCATAAGTACTTGATGTCTAGCAAGGACAATTACCAGGAAAGCAGCACATCTGTAAGATGTAAAATTTATTAATCTTCCCAGAGATTCCATTGAAAATCCTTGGAAGAAAAAGCTAGAATAGTTATGGCAGCAAATGGGGATCCACAGAGCCTGGATTTCACCTGGAGCTCTGCCACAGACTTGGTCTGAACTCAGCATAATTAGCTTAATCTCTGTGCCCCTATTTCCTCCCACTGTACTTCCCCATAAAGTTTCCTCATTCAGGTTTCTCAGTACCTGTAGAACAGGACAGTTGTGAAACTTGACCAAATAAGTCCAGCATTTAACTTGGAAATGTTCATTAGGATAGAGGCAACTTTCATTTATACAAGCCTATTCCAATCCTCAAGGATATCTTGAGGCAGAAGAGAATTTAAGAGATATTGAGTTGCCAAACCTGTGTGCTTATTGTGGATTACAATTTCTGTACCAATGCAGTCTCATTTTAGAATCAGGTGTTATTTTCTTATAAACTAGAGAAGCTACAAAATTATCTCTATATTACATCGTACTGTAATGAGACCAAGGTGGCTGATCAGCCCCACAGGCAATCAGCCAATTCTGATTTCTTAGCTGTAAAACCTCAGAGTGGTTGGACCTGCCAAAAGAATTCTGCTTCCTTTTACACTCATTTCAAGAGTCAGCTTCTGCAAATTCTTTTTTAGTTGATTTTTACAGCAGAGATACATGTTATTACACTAAAAGGTAATGGCACCCCTGCTTCCATACTGTCTTTCACAGAAGCCTGCAAGGAGCAGGTTCCCTCTGCCTGTAAATGGCTTTATCTTCCACAGTCAGAAATGTGCAGGCAGGTAGGACAGATTTCCTGCAGGCAGACAAGATGAGCATCTTTCCCATTACTTTTGCAGCAATAGAGCAGTGTTGTTGTATTGTCCTGACTTTTCCCTAAGATGTGTAACAATGGAATGTGTGCTCTACACCAGCCACCTCATCTTAGTTCTCCTCTAATGTTTTGAGAATGGCTCAAATAGCTGCCATTTTCATGCACATCTATCCATCTTGCTTACCTGTGGCCCTCCCTTCACTCCTGTTGAGAAGCCACTGGAGAACAATGGCTGAAATGTTCGTGCAGTCCCTAAAGGGTTCATGTGCTGTCCCCAGAGCACACATCTCACCCCTCCAAGTGCCAGGCCAAAAAAAGGGAAAAGGACTGCAACAGTGAGACTATTTTGGAAGAAGAAAACTTTGTCACTGCCACATATGCAAGAGCATAACATAAATTAAAGAGGTGGTTCCTGCTTCCCCACAGCCATTTTACTTCCACTCTTCACTGCTGTACAGTATTTGAGTGAAAAAAGCATGTTTTATAAATAAATCCGTGTCATCCTTTTCCTGCCTCCCCAAACTATGGGTCTTTTTTAGAAAATATTTCTTTGGTTTAATAAAATAGAAGCTAACATCTGCTGGCATTTATCCTGTTTGCATCATTAACCTTTATCAGCTGCTCTCCGTACCTGGAAGGTGACTGGAGTTCATCTCCAGCTGAAGGTCTTGAGACCCAAGCTCTGCTCTTGGCAGTGTCCCAAGCCCACTGAGTGACTTTGATCAACTAATCAAATCTCAGATTTCTTTTGAATACCAATGTTACTTTGTCTTCTTTTATAAAGCTATATTTTACTTCTATTTTAGCAGTACATTCCAAAGTATCATTTTTCCCATTTTACTGCTAGGGGAATTGTGGTACAAGTAAGAGAAGTGATTTTTCCCAAAGTCTAATACAGTGGTCTGGAGACCACACTTCCTGAAGAAATCCTGAAGCACAACTGGCATCCCAGCTTTGCAGAAAGAGCCCTGCCATAGTTTTGTGTACTCAAGTACATCTTGCATGAGCAGCCACAACACAGCTTCTCTTGTGCCTGGTGTCATACACCTGAGAAAACTGCCTGAGGTGTCAATGCAAGAGAAAACATTTCTGACTAATTGATATATTTGAAGAACTAATAAGCGGTTAATAGCACAAATATTCTAACCACTACTTTATAAAAATAAAAAAGCAAAAGTCTTACCTAAGAGATTTTTAGAATATATAAAAAACCTACAGACTTCAGTATCATTTTCCACAATAAGGAATAGAAAAATATTTTCAAATACATTTTTTCCAGTATTTGAGTATTTCTTAGAATTTGGAATTTCTTTCCAGTGCTCTTGTAGTCTAAACAAGAAGAGTCCCACAACCACTACAGAGTACTGTATACATCAGCAATCTGTTACTATCCACTTTTCTCAACAGCACACAGTACATCAGAGCTTTGCAGTATGGTCTAACTTTTCCAGTTGCTATTGACATCTCTGAAGTATACCTACAACAGATACCAATGCAAGTATAAATTCAAATTTAACTTTTTCCCAGGAAAAAAGGTAACAAAAAAAAAAAAAAACCCACCAAAAAAACTGTCCAACCAACATCTGCCTAGCATATCTAACAAAACACAGGCTGTATACAAGTAAGAAAAAAATTTAAATAAAGTCTGGGCAGATCATCTCCAAGAGTCCATGGAGAGCTGCATTACGATCTATTGAGCTTTGCTCCATTTCCATATCAATTATTATATCATTTGGGGCATTAAGCAGATAATACTGTTTACACAACTTTCTAAAATAACTAAAGAAGCCCATGAGGATGCCTAGTTACTTATGAAACATATGCAGACAAGATGCTCTCTGTGCAATGCAGCATCTTGTTTACAGGGAATCCTGTGATCTTTATCACATACTTGTTATTAACTCCTGTTATCTGCTACATCACTGGAGGATAATATTTGCTTTCCTGAATCTTAATAAGGCTAAATACATTTATTGAATTCAACAGATTTGTACAATCAGTATGGGAGTCGAGTTCAGGACACAAGATGAAATCTAGGTTTCGTGGCTGACACAGCAGCTGAGCAAATCAAATCAAGAATGTTTATTTTTTATTAGATCAAAGGCAAGAACAAGATGTGTTGAAAAACTAAATACAGTTGTAATGGTGTAAAATACTGAATGTCAATTCCCATCTGGATGAGGTGAGAACCCTGCAGAACCAACCTATTTACATTCAGATCACATTACAACATATGTTCATCATACTTTGTGAATATGTATATGCTCTATAGATACACAAGACACAAATTTTCATGTCAGACCTGAGAGCAGCTACACTGAAATAAATTAAGTTATAATGTAGTTGAGAACAGAATAAGTTCTACTGTTTGTATAAACACGTGCACAAGCTCTATACTCAGTGGATGTGTGGACGAGCAGATGGTTGATGAGGGGAAAGAGCAAGCAAATTTGAATGTTTTGATGCTTAATAAATGCTTTCCAAGTGTTTAAGAAATTTGTATCAAAGTTACATTTACAAGCACCTCATGGTTTTATATACCTATATATATAGAGAGAGAAAGAGTGCTAATTTTAAACATACAACTTCTTTTATTTTAGTCATAGAAATAGGAATACATATGTAAGTCTGTGATTATTCAGAAAACTGCTGCAGAGAAATACACTGGATGATCTTCCATATACTAATGTCTCTAAATTTGTGCAATTTAAATATTTTTCATTCCAGACAGTCCAAGACTCTGTGATAACCGATAGGAAATAGTAAATAATTTTACTGAAAATGCAGGATTTAAATCCCACTGTTTTTCCTGGGTGCAGCGATTGCCAAGGCTTTGGTGCCCTGGCATGGCTGCAGTGCCACTAGATGGAGCCGCAGCATTTTCAGGAGCTCAGGACCCTGCGAGCTCAAGGGAATGGAACAGAGAACTTTCTTTAATGACTTGAATTTTATTTTTTTTTAAAAATATACTCTAAAGTCTAACATTTAAATTTTAATATGATTAAACTAAATATATATCTCTCAGCTCCATTGTGGGTTCAGACTGTAGCGCCTTGCTTTCCAGCTGTCCTTCAGGACAATTTACCACAGCCCTTTATCAGGCAGAGCTCTAGGAGCTGGCTGGAAAGCTGAAAGGGAAAATGTTCTTGCAGGCTTTTAGACCTGGTGAGTTCAAAGCCAGAATCACTGCAGCAGCTCAGTTCCTACAGTACCTTTTCCTTCTGATCAAAAGGAACCAAGTAAAACTCACAACTCTTAAAAGAACTATCAAATAATGGGGGGAGGGAAGCAAAAATAAATGGGCCCATAATGCCTTCTGAATAGTGCTGGGGAAAGTTCAATGACTCCATTTTAAAAAGCTGCACTCCCAAGTATGAAAATGAGATCTGATTCTGCGTCCAACTACTCTAAAATACATCTGTTAATTTATGTACAGGCAGAAATACACTGCAAACAGTATCCATAGACATGTTTTGACTTTGAGAGTTGTCCTCTGGTTGATAACATAGAGGGGAAAGGAATGATGACTAAACCTGGACCATAACTCCCAGTCACCTCCTTTATCTGTGCTTTAAGCTGCAAAACACAGAAATTTGGTTTTGGAAGGAGCCTCTGAGAAGCACAACAGATCCAGCATAGGCCTGCAGTTCCCTGAGGTGTGCTAATGATTTTTAGCAAGTTGCTGGGATGGCCTGGGTTTGGAGACTGGCTTCTCCCAGCACTGGCTGCCAGCTGCAGACCAGAGGTGGAAAGCAGCCTCCCCCTGCATCAAGATTTTTTTTTTCCAAAAGGTTTCTGCAGAATCTGCTAGCTTTTAGAAACAGCATGAGGGAACTGGGCAGTCCAGAGACAGTAAAATGGAGAAAGACTTTGCCAAAGCCTTTGAAAGAATAGTCTCAGGAGGTGAAATCTTTGAAAGGGTGTCTGCCTTATTCCTATTCAGTTTCTCCTAGAAATCATAGAAGGAAAAGAAAAATAAAAAAAAAAAAAAAAAAAAAAAAGATACAGTGCTTTTATAGTGCTTTATATGTTCAGAACATTTTATAAATACTGGGCAAGATTAATCCAGGCTTTAAATCTGTATAAACCTTGGCAAAGGGTTCTGGTGCCCACGAGATTATAAAGTCTGCCACAAAACTAAATTGTGATGATCAAAAAAGGAGACTCAAAAAGGTGTAGCCAGGAAAATAGTTTGTTATTTGTGAAACAAGAAGACAGGAAAAAATCTAGGAAGAGAAACAAATGGTTGGTCACCTGCAGTAGAGTGTAAGTTTTCATTCATTTTATGTCCTTTGAGAGCAAAGAGTCATGCAGATTTTTATGGCAAAAGCAGTACCCCAGAGAGACTGACAGGGAAAACTGGTTTTGGTTTATGCATTTATACTTTTCTCATCCTAAGATAGCAGTGAGGATACTTGGTTATAAGCAAACATAAAGAACAGTACTAATTATAGTCTTCATAAGCAGCAGTAAGCCCAACTAACTTATTCCTTGATTATTATGCTCCATGTTCATCTGACTGGTCCACATAGCAACTGTAAGAGGCTTGATTTGTACTGCATCAGAATGTATTTTACACATACTTATATTTGAAATGTATTTTAAATTATGATTTGTCCTGCTGTGCAGCAGCTTAATGATAACTGACCTAATTTGCCATATAAATCTTCTGTATAGGAAGGGAATTCATTTTCCTTTTGGAAGGCAGAGCACTCTGAAACAACCTTTGTTTGCTGCTGCCACCCCAAGCCCCTTCAAAACCTAAGGTAAGAGGTAGAGCAGGAGGGCTGAAGGATTGTCTTTATCTCATCTCAGCATGTTTTCCCTGTGTTGGCCACTGATGCTCACAACAGAGAGGATGAGTAAACATGGCAAAAGCATCACATGGAAAGTTGAGACAAAGCATAATTCCACAGCTAACCAGTGTCAGAGGAACCACGTGGTAGAGCTGGGCAGATGATGTGACACTCCAGAGCTTCAGCCATGCCCCTGGATGTATTTGTAGCTGCTGTTCTGCATCTGTTTCACATCACTGTGTGGCTCCAGAGACCTCTCTGCTCCCTCCTCCCATCTCATTCTCTCTGCCTCACACACTCCAATTATATTTGGAGCAAAATAGATTTACTAGCTATGGAAAGGTCTCTAAATCTAGAACACTGACCATCTCTTCCCCCACCACTCCTAATCTGATAATTGATTCACTACAGCATACAGACAGGACTGGCTGCAGCAGGACCAGCTCCAGAGGTGCCCTCACCTTCCCACAACCTGTGCTCTTGGTCTGTCCTCAGGCCCAGGTGGGATTTATTCATGGACACTATAGTCTGAGTGCATTCCCTCTCCACAATTTTTCTTCTTATTTTGCTAAACTTCTTAATTTCACAACAGCACACACAGCCTTAGGAACCTAAGAAGCTCAGCCTCTGAGTTTTTTCACAAATACATGCTCCCTGCCCATCCTGCAGTACAGCTCAGCTGCAGTCTGGGCCATCGAGTGTTAGAAAGCACATCTCTACAGAAAATGCAACCTGCTTGATCTATTAGCTATGCTTACAGGAGCTTATGTCTCCTTGTGCTGATGCATTTAAAAAAAAAATATCAGACTTTACATATATTTTCATTCACCCCTGTAACAAATGCCAGACTTCAATACTGTCTTTCCTAACAGTGCAGCTTTAAAATGTCTCTTCTTCGCTGCCACTCAAGGTTTTCCTGCCTGTTGAAGATGACCGTGAAGCATCTGCACTGGTCACACAGTTGCCATGATTTGAGGTTGCCACTGATACTCTTTGTCTCACTGCTCAGAAAAGAGCAGGGACAAGCCATGGAGGTGGAACTCCACCAGTCTGACCTTCAGGACAGGCAGAGCTGTTACCAAACATGCAGGACCACTGTCATGATAGGTGACTGATTCCTTTCCCTTGGTGTTAGTCTAGACCACCAGCACCTATTTCAGATGCCATCTCTCTTCACAACCTACAGTTCTTTTCCATGTAGGCACAATAGTGATGATCAAATTACTGCCTTAAAGAGACATTCTACTTATTGAAAAGGATCAAAGGAATTCTTGCAACAATAAAGGAGGTGATATGCTAGTCTGATTTTCATTAAGATCTCCAGGTCTAGCAAAAAAAAAAAAAAAAAAAAGTAACTCTTACCCTCCTTCCTCAGCATGCCACTCTGTCCCTCCTGACAGCTTCTGGCAACAATCTTCTTTTTTCAATCCTGAGGAACCAATTGAAGTTTCCTTTATCTCCAAACCCCTTGCTCTGCAAAACCATTTGTATCATTTTGGACCCATGAGTCATGTCCCTCAAAGCTATTTGTTTACTTCTCCCACTGTCTTCCTTACGGACTGAGGCCATGTATCACAAAGAATTGTCTGGCTTTCCCATTCCTTATCAGAGGCAGCAAATGTTAGAACAATGTGTACATAAAGGAAGATCTGATAACCCACCCATGTATTGCTCCACCTGCCACCTCCAGGTCATTCACAGTACTCCTGCAATTCTTTCTGGCCAGCAGAGTCAGTGCAGTGCATTGCTCTGCTTGGAGAATCACACCCCCAGCTTGCTAGAAAGCAAAAGCTTGAATTACCTCATCCTCTTTCTCTGGCATAAGAAAGAATTTGCCTGTTTTAAATTTGAACTGACTGCATAAACTTCTACATTCTCTTTACCAGTTGGTGGAGTTTTTTTAGTTGTTGTTTTGTTGTTGTTTTTTTTTTTAAACTAATCTTTTTGGAATTTGTATGTAGCTTAGAGCTAATTTTAGCTTGATCAGAAAGTGCTCTGGGATGCTTGTACAAAAGGTTCTATAGAAATTTATTGCATAACATTGCATCCAAATCAAAATCAACACAGTTAAAAATTAGCTATGGTAGTAAAACACACTGCAGGGACAAGGCTGGCACAGAGTCCATGCTGAAAAAAATGCCAAAGAGTTGTGATCTCTGTATTTTCACAGGTTGAGAAATGGACTTTCAAGGGGAATTTGAATCTGATGCTTTGAGATATGAGCTGATCACCCTATAGGAATTGAGAAGGGATTTTTAATCAGTGGAAAACTGAGCTGTAGCCATCCAGAAACACACCAGTGGATCTGGAGTACATAATGCTCATTAGCTGTGGGTAGGAAGGTAGATTCACTTGGCTTTGTCCATGCCCTGTTGATAATGATGTAAGGCACAAGACAAGGACATTATGGTAGGTGAATCAATACTCAGAACCACTGAAAAAGTCTTATTTTCTCCACAGAATGAAGAAGCAGTAGCACTCTGAGGTCAGAGCTAGGTAGTCAGGTATACATGGATAATTGCAAGCATTGCAGTTCCTACATGCACTCTTCACAAACATGCATTGACTCACCACAGAATGCCTCCTAAAGAAAAAGAATTCTTAAGATTTCTTAACATTCTCCCTTGAGGGCGAGTTTCTTTTCCAATCCATTGTGCTAGCATTACAACCTTATTTTTATTTTCAAGAATTTTCATTGAATCACAGAACTCCTCTCTGACACAGCTCACCTTTTAGAGATATTTTTCAATTGATCTAATCCATCCATTCTACCTAAGAACTCCTTTGCCTGTTTAAAAAAACAACAAATGAAAACAAAAAACAAAGACCTAAGGATGCATGTAAAATGTAGCATCATTAACAATTCTTTAATATATACAAGCAAATCTGGCAACTTTAAATCTTGTTACTACTTTGAAACATGCCACAGACTGTCTTTTCCACTTTCTACTTAGTGAATCTTCATAGGGTTTTTAATACTCTTTCTACTTTTGCCATGATCAAAGGAATTGCTCTCCGTTTGCTTGTTCCTCTGATAAGTGATAAAAGATGTCAGTGAGACTAATGAGAACTGCCTCCAGCTTCCTTCATAAAGCCCTGTAGAAAAGAAATCACAATGCATCGTCAAACCTGCTAGTCTTTTAGGAAATACAGTGTGGAAAAATACTAGGCACAAAGACAACAGGGGGATGGGAGCAGGGGAGGAGGGGGGGAAAGCTTTTACAAAAGAAACAAGGATATTGGTGTGTAAGCAGAAATGTTACTCCCATCAGTAGACTGTATTGGGGTAAATCCTGAAACAACTGCATGTGCAAACGTGGGACTTCCGTTCTTTGCACTACAGTATTTGCCTTTTCACACACACACATTGCACATGTTGGCAAAGTCACATCACAGTTTTCCCCCCCCAGCCCACAATACAGCAGTGCTAAAAATCAGAACCCAAATCCAGATTAGGACTTTAGTCTGCAGTGCTCAATGACAGTTCACTTTACTTTTTTAGGACCCGCCAGGATCTTCTCAGTTCCAAAATGAATTTTATCTTCTAGTGCAAAGGCTGTCGGTGAGGCCTGAAGGCAGATTGAGCACACCTTCAGGTCCTACAACCACAGCTGTGTTTCCATTTACTGACACTGAAAACAACTCCATTAAACTCAGTGGATCAAATAAAGTGTTCATGCATCAAGACCAGTCCCAAATAAGTGGTGAGGTTTTAATTTGCACTATGAACAGCTGCTCAGCCTTCTGAGCAAATTCTTCCTCCCATTTGCTGACCAATATCTCATCTGCAGGGGCTGCTGTGTGTTTTCCCCAGCCAGATAAAAGTCAAATGCACACAGGTATCTTGCTAAGAAAATCTCACTTCTTGGAATGAAAGAGAAATCAAGGACAGGTGTGAATCGAACAGCAGGTTCTTCATACATACCATCTCCTCCATGGCAGATGTCTAGGTCTCTTGTTTTTCAAGAATGTCAAAAGCACACCAAAAGGTGGTGGCACTGTCAATTTTGCAGTGAATAACCTGTCCTAGAACACGTTATTGTTGATTGCACATTGGTGGGGGAAGATACAATTCTGTACTTATTATTTAAGCTGACAAATGCTACCCTTGCAGCTTTTCCTCATGCAAACACCTGCAGAGAAACAGTGCCTCTTGTATTCAAAACAAAAGCTCTTTTTTTTGGCTTTTGTCACAGGAACTGTCCATTTCATGTATTTTACTAAAAAAATCCAGGACACATTTTTGGCCTATTTTTACAAATTTCAAAGTTAAGTATTGAAAAGGGTGTTTAGCAGCAACTTGCTGGTAAAGATTGAAACTCACAAAGAATTTCAGGAACACGAGGTGATTGTAACATCCAGACCTGCAACAAAACAGAGCCTCGGAGATTCCACAGGTGTCTGCCTGTGCAAGAGGCAGTGATGACTTCAGGGTTTGTAGCCTCAAAAGACTGATCTGGAAGCTCTAGACTGTTGAAAAAAAAAAAACAAACCCACAAACAACCCTGCTCTTCAGTCCTTATGACTGTGGGAACATACTGATTCTGTTTTAGGACCACCTCAGAAAGAGCTAAATACCAGGTGAAAAATTGTCTATTTGTAAAAACTTTCCAGAGCATTTCAAGAGATAGTGTTTGATGTATGGGTAATTTCCACGCCTACACAGCAAAACTCATTGTCAGAGCTGAATCAGGGAGAAAAGAAATTCTACAAATTAGGAAAGGAAATGGCAATATGAAGATGTCCTTCAGAGAAGGAAGAAAGGAGGTCATTGAAACATCCAGCTATGCACATGAAACCTGTCCTGTCCAGCACTCAGCCAGCCAAGTCCTTTTGGTTGCCCACAGGTTGGCTTGCCCTGGAATTCCAGCCTCTCCACATCTCTCACGTTCTGCTGCAGTCCTCTGAAGTGCACAATTAAATTAAATCATTTGGGAAAAAGGAAGAACCAAACTCTCAATATCTGTTAGCTGAGATAGCTGCTTAGTTTGGCACAGGCTAAACTGCAGCCTGCATTTTGATATTATACCTCCCATCCCTCAGCACTCTCCTCCCCAAGGGAACAGGCACCCACCAGGAATGGTTTATCCTTCCCATCCTCTGCTGGACAGGGGTGAGCAAACAGAGCAAAAGCCTTGTGGGTCAATACTGCAAAATAAAGAGTAAACCTTAAAACACCTCTCCCCCACCCTCCCTTCTTTCCAGGCTTCCCTTGACTTCTAAATTCTCTTTCCCAACAGCCTTGGCCAGAGGTGGATCTCTCCTGGACCTCTGTAGGACAGGGGGGAGTGTCTGGCAGCTTCTCACAGAAGCCACCTCTGGAGACCCCCAAAAGCCTGCCACACACACCCAAAATACCTGTGGAACCTGACAGCTGCAGTCTCATCACTATTTCTATTCCATTGGGAAAGAAAAGTGTACAGAGAGCAGAATTTTTAAAAAACAAGCTTATGAAAAAGAAATTATGGAAGAATAAATGAAAGAAAGGAAGAAGATAAAAACAAGGGGGGGGGGAAATGAAGGAAGGCAGTGAAATAAATCTAGCAAGGTTTAAAAGGACAAGGAAAGAAGGAAGGGATTTAAAAGGATAATGAAATACTAACATAGAGATAAAATTTAACAAATAAAATGCATGGGGAAAGAAAAAAGGTGGGACTTATTGTAATTTTTTTTTAAATGTGAAAAAATGAAAGAAAATAAAGAAGATGAACATAAGATACACAGGTCTCAGTTACTGCCACATTATAGGCAGAAATCCAGAATGGCTTTCTTAAAGCTGCACTATGAATCAAAAACTGGATCTCAATCTCTATTCATTTTCAGCAAGAAAATAATTACTCTTTTCATGTTACTCTTCTTACGAAAAATCTGACTGGAAACTTCCAACTATCCTACAAACTGCAAGAATTTTTGACTTGAAAATGAAATTTTACAAATGAAAATTGTACTGTAGCTTCATATCAAAATACCTAAGACAGCATTAAGAACACTATCAACCTTCCTTTGGCAAAGAAAACCAAAAAATCTCAAAAGGTTTGCTTGGAAATGTTTAACACTTATAGGGAAATTTGGCACTTTTCCAAAGATGTTTTTGTTACCCTCACACAAAAAAGGTAAAGTCAGCTGAATGATCACATTTCAAGTCTAGTAGAAATTAGATCCTAGATGTCTTCACCACCTGCTCAGCATATTTTGTTTATTATTCATTCAGGTAACATCATCTTCCTTCAGTGGTTTCTGTGAAAACCATTCCAAAAAGCCATTCCTAAACCTAGAGAAACATGCTGAAGAATTGCTGCAGAGGCATGTATTAGAGTTTTTCCAGGGAAATAAATTTATTTAAATTTTGTTTTATCACTTCTGGGAAACATCTTGGCCAAAGCAACTTTTTATACTTGATCATTTATTATGGTGTTTCTTTCCTTAGTAGGTTTCTCAGTATGTGTAAAGGACTGGGGATTTACCTGTGTTATTTTCAGGATATAGAGGATGGGAGTTGAAGTTAAAATATTGGTGGTGAGGGCTTGTAGCAGGAATGTCATAGAAATTCTTATTCTTGTGATCAGTTCCATTTCAGGGCTGTTAGCCAGACCTCTTGTAATAAATTTAGGCTTTCCTAAACAGGAAACCTCAGAAAAATTCATTTGAATGAACTGTAGCTGTGAATTAATGTTCCCAAGTGCCTTTACACAGACATGCACTTAAGGGTTTAACAGACCACAGAGCAGTAGAGTTTGTGGATGTCTGATATAGCTGGGAGATACCACAACCTCAGCAGTAATTATTTTTTAACAACATTTTTCAAATTGGAAGACTCATACTGCTTTTAGTATCTTCAATGCTTCAATTTCACTTAAGCTGTGCTTGTTTTTATCCTTGAGAGACCCAAGGTAATGAAGTGGAGAAATGGTTTTTCCTAGTACTGCTTGGAAACGAGGAAAAAGGCTCCATTACCATAAAAACCACCAATGCAGAACCTGGAAGATGGAGTCCTTGTCCCTGAAGGCTCTCCCCAGAATGAAGAGCAGTGAGCATTTCTTTGTTTTGGAGCTGCCTGGACAGATGCAGGGACAGAGGCTCGGTGAGGACTCAGGGTCAGTTATGATCCTGTGGCCAGAGCTCAGCTGTCCGTGCTGCTCAGTGCTGCATGCCACCAGCTTTAGCATCATTCCACAGATCTGGTGCTAGAACTGCACGCTGCAGTCCCTGTGCCCCCAGAAGTGCTGGGCACAGGGGTGAATGCCCTCTGCAGTGCCATGTCCTGCTCACGTTGTGCACTCAGTGACATCCCCACCCAGCACCCACAGGTGTTTCACAGGATCTGCTCTCACAGTACTGCTCAATCACCAGGCCAGACCATAACCCCTGCTACTTCATCTATTTTACTTCTGGTTAAAGAACAAGAGGTTTTATTTTTCTGGTCCCACCCCTACTTTGCCACCCAAGTCCCCTGGAAGGACAGGTGCCTGGGGTTAGAATCCTGCCACCAGCAGCATCACAGCAGTGATGTGAAAAATACTGCCTTATGACAGTCTCAACACTGATTCGTGCCATTCCTGAAAACTGGTACTTGATGAAATTTTCTTTTGACAACTATTGCAAGATAAATCTGTAATTATTTATTTTATTTTAATATTATTTTAATTATTTCATGTTGTCTATAGATTTATCAGAATATTCTTTATGCAGTAGTCACAACACTTAGAGAAGCCTAAACAGATTAAATCTTTGTGTAAACAAAGATTTTCACTCACTTCACTGGACTGATACATAAAAATCAGTAGTTGCAGGAGCAGCTTGTGGTATATTCTGATTTCAGTTTGAGTCTTCAAAATGATAGTTGCTACAGAATGAAAACATTTGAGATTGCTGTAGAAACCAGCATTTCAGAGCACAGAGGCCAGAGAGTTATTTAGGTCAGCATTTAGTGTATCATTCTGGAAGTACCATTCCCAGCCCTAGACTGAGCATGAACCCAGCATTCCCTAAAATGGGGAGCTAGCAGCATAAATCTGGAGGGTGTGCTCTGTCACTTTTTGAGCACACAGGCATTTAGATCCAGTATCTTTTTCTTCTCCATATAATATATAATCTCATATGTAAAAACAAGACTTTCCTAAAATATTTTTAAAGCTGTTCTTGGCTGAAGTTTGGTTTAGATGTGTTTAGTGCTGTTCAGCTCAACAGCAAAATTCCTACTGATGGTGAGGATAATTCTTAGCAATCTTTTCAAAGGGAAGGGTTTTCTTATGGCTGATAAGCCACTGATCTCAGCTGTGAGAACCAGGGTTTACTTCTCACTCTCCATCATCCTCAGAGCAAAGCAAAAAAGAATTTAGCCTTTCAAAACATTCACTGCACAGAAGCTCTAGAGAATAGAAACACACACAGAACAGCAAGGCAAACGTTTGGTGTGCTAAAACTGTGTCTTGTCCATCTGTACCTTATACACAAAATCCTCCAGAAAAATTAATACCCTCCATCTGGCAAAGGAGAGTGCTTTGAGCCCTTTGGAGCAAAAAGGCCATTATAGCTTTAAGTTCATTATATAAAATAAAACACATTTTAAAAATTTATAAATAAACTTAATATGCTCAGAGAAGAGAGCAAATTATTAAATATTGGGAACAGATGGGGAAATGTCAGACCACGGCTACTTGTATTTCCTGCATTTCACAGCTGGTTTGCAAGTATGAAGCATGCGAAGCCTTAAGCCACTCAGATCAAATGATCACAGTGGACCAAATTCTGTGTCCTTTACTCAGGCTATTTATTCTGCATTTGATTCAAGTGTTGTTTTGCCTGAGAGCTACACCTTCTTCTGCAAAGTGCTTTCACTTAGGGCTGACTTTAAACCTCTTTAAGATGGTTCAGTAACTAAACCAAGTTTCTAAACCCCTCCAGACCCTTTGCCTTCAACTGTACATCGAGGAGAGAGGACTGTCTGGTGCATTCCCAGTCCCACCTAAAAATCCCATAACTTTCCCTAAAGAACATGGTAGGTACAGCAAGTCTCTTCCTTGTTTCCTTCAATTTATCCTGTATCTTAGCCTCTTCAACATTGTCAGTCTCAGAAAATATGAAAGGCATCTTTATTTCTTTGGAGAAGAAAAACAAGAGCTGTTTAGTACTAAGAATATTTTCTCCTTGTTTAGGCTGTTGTAAACACAGTTCCTATAAAATAAAAACAAAAACAGGCAACAAAAAACCTATAACAAACAAACAAAAAAAAACTCCCAACAACAAAACACAAGTCAAAATCCTCCCCAAGAATAAATCGCTGGTGTCATTATATTTAAAACAAAAAGACCTAGATGATAGATAGAGGCAGACACTGTGTTCCTTTTAACCTGAATCGCTGCCTGTGGGCCATATCATCCTAAAAACTCTTTGATACAAGTTAGGAACTAATGCTAGGGGCGTATCCAGAACTGCACACAGGTACCTGCTGATTTGCCAACTCACAGGTTTCAAAAGTCTCGTAGCCTGCTCCTGGCACCTCTTGTCAGTCACTGACAGGAAGATCTGCCTCTGTGAAGGGCGATTCGCACAGCAGGGGACCTGCAAAGCAGCTGCCGCAGGTACTGAACAGAAAATGAGAAGCAAATTATATAAAAATGATTTTTTTTCCCCCCAAGGATCAGGAGAGAGAGGGGAGGAATTTGCTCTCATGAAAAAAATGGGGCACAGAGCAAAGAGGGCGGAAGAGAAGGCAGACATGAAAATGTCACAGAAGCCTCGGCGTGCAGTTGATGCAGCAGTGACAGATTTTGGCTGTCCCTGGTGAGGGACTGAGGGCACATGGGCACACGTGTCAGTGAAGCACAGCTCGCACAGAACCCCTGCCTGGCTGCCCTGGCTGTGCTCCCCTCACGGGGCTCAGCATCTCCTGCTCCCCTCACGGAGAGCTCAGCATCTCCTGCTCCCCTCATGGAGAGCTCAGCATCTCCTGCTCCCCTCACAGAGCTCAGCATCTCCTGCTCCCCTCACGGAGAGCTCAGCATCTCCTGCTCCCCTCACAGAGCTCAGCATCTCCTGCTCCCCTCACAGAGAGCTCAGCGGCCCCTGCTCCCCTCACGGAGAGCTCAGCATCTCCTGCTCCCCTCACGGAGAGCTCAGCATCTCCTGCTCCCCTCACGGAGAGCTCAGCATCTCCTGCTCCCCTCACGGAGAGCTCAGCATCTCCTGCTCCCCTCACAGAGCTCAGCATCTCCTGCTCCCCTCACAGAGCTCAGCAGGCCCTGCTCCCCTCACAGAGCTCAGCATCTCCTGCTCCCCTCACAGAGCTCAGCATCTCCTGCTCCCCTCACAGAGCTCAGCATCTCCTGCTCTCCTCACGGGGCTCAGCATCTCCTGCTCCCCTCACGGAGAGCTCAGCATCTCCTGCTGCCCTCACAGAGCTCAGCATCTCCTGCTCCCCTCACGGAGAGCTCAGCATCTCCTGCTCCCCTCATGGAGAGCTCAGCATCTCCTGCTCCCCTCACAGAGCTCAGCATCTCCTGCTCCCCTCACAGAGCTCAGCATCTCCTGCTCCCCTCATGGAGAGCTCAGCATCTCCTGCTCCCCTCACAGAGCTCAGCATCTCCTGCTCCCCTCACAGAGCTCAGCATCTCCTGCTCCCCTCATGGAGAGCTCAGCATCTCCTGCTCCCCTCACAGAGCTCAGCATCTCCTGCTCCCCTCATGGGGCTCAGCAGGCCCTGCTCCCCTCACAGAGCTCAGCATCTCCTGCTCCCCTCACAGAGCTCAGCAGGCCCTGCTCCCCTCACAGAGCTCAGCATCTCCTGCTCCCCTCACAGAGCTCAGCAGGCCCTGCTCCCCTCACGGAGAGCTCAGCATCTCCTGCTCCCCTCATGGAGAGCTCAGCATCTCCTGCTCCCCTCACAGAGCTCAGCAGGCCCTGCTCCCCTCACGGAGAGCTCAGCATCTCCTGCTCCCCTCACAGAGCTCAGCATCTCCTGCTCCCCTCACAGAGCTCAGCATCTCCTGCTCGCCTCACGGGGCTCAGCGGCCCCTGCTCCCCTCACGGGGCTCAGCATCTCCTGCTCCCCTCACGGAGAGCTCAGCATCTCCTGCTCCCCTCACGGGGCTCAGCGGCCCCTGCTCCCCTCACGGGGCTCAGCTTGCTCCCCTCACGGGGCTCAGCAGCCCCTGCCCCCTGTCACACACAGCTCGGGGTCCTGGCAGGGCGGCAGAGCCCTGTGCTCTGCAATCCTGGCAGCTCACAGTGCTCTGGAGAGCAGCCCCATGGCGAGCAGAGGGACCACTGCACATCTGCTCTATTCCCCTCAGAGACAAGCCTGCTTGTCATATACGGAAAGGAAAATAATGTAAAATTGTACATTTAGTCTTTACAAGCCACAAATCTAAAACCAAACACAGGATTGATTTAGGTTTTCTGCTTTACAGAGCAATATTAGAGGTTTGTCCAGAACACTGCTTCTCTCTCCCATCCCCAAGCCCAGATTTTTTACTGTTCAGTAGCAGCAATCAATCTCATCAGCACTTATCCCTTTTCCTGCCTCTTTCCTCTTCCCTAAATCTGCTGTCACAAAGAATTCTTCTCACACCCATAAAAAAGAAGCCTGAAAAATCTATTGTAACAATCATATTTCATACTTTCTTCCTTAAGCATTTAAAGACAGAAAAACGGGTTTTGTTATGCCACTGTACAATATAAGCAGAAGATGAACAGAGTAAATTAAATAATAAAAAATACACAGAGAGATAAAAAGCTAAGTAACAAGTTTGGGGTTTTTTTTCCTGTTATTTCAGACTGCAGGATTATAAAATGTTTGCCAGCTCCTGCTAGTTGGGGCACTCTTAGCTGTGATTTGTAAGGTCCCTAGAAATTCAGTGAAAGCCCATTTTGGGGAGATGAAGCTGGTGCTGGGGGCTCTGTGGCTGCAGCACCCCTGGACTGTGGGCTCAGGCAGTGTGATGGGGATAATTCTCTTTTACAGTGATGGAGAAGAGGAGTGAGGGGTCCTTGGGAGAGACAAGCAGAGGCCCTGCTGCTCTTTCTCCAGGAGCAGCCTATCAAGAAGGGCCATGAAATGGCATCACATATCTCAGTCACAGCTACCCCTTCCCGACTGGAAAAGAGATAAGGATTGTTTTATTTCAACCTGCTGAGTATGAAAAGATATTGTTTACCTCCCTCACAAATATCATCAGAAATATTATTATTTGCAGTACAGTTTTTATCTAAATGCATGATTCCAAGGATTAGCCAAAGGTAACCCAGGATTTCACATCTAAATATTATATATTTATATATTTATAAATTCTATATCTAGGATCAAGATTCAGCCTTGATATTAGCAGTTTTAAAATCTGAATTTCTGGCCAGAAATTTTGAAATTTCAGTTCAGAGCTGCATCTTCAGGCATGCCAAATATCAGGCAGATTCAAAAAAGTTCTTCATCTTCTGCTAGAAGTTAAAGAACTGACAAGCACTAGAGAAAGAATTATACAAATTTGATGTTTTAAAGAAAAATTAGAGCGCCTGCAGTTTATGTGGCTATCCCAAGCTGTCTCCAGTAATGTGAACTAACAGCTTAAACATGAGATTTTGTAATTTCTTACAACTACAGCTGTGTGCCAGCGCTTTAAACAATTCACCTAAACAGCTACAGTTAAAAAGACCCGATTTTCTAAATCAGCTGGGAAAGATATTTCATAGCAATACAGAATTAATATTGTCCAACTTGTTAGAATTAGTCATGACTATAATTAAGAGCATACACAGGAGTAGCCATGGGAAAAACAGATCTCTGAAGAACATTTCTGGAAGCAAAATTACATATTGATCCCTAGTGATAGTGGGCTAATGCTTCAAGCTTGCAGGCAGAACAACAAGTCTTTTGAACCATGAAAAATGAACACACCAGAAGCTAAGTGAGAAAATTAATAAATTGCAGGTGAAGTTGAATATTTTTGTAGGTGGTAAAATGACAATGATAAAAACTTTTTAAAAAAATAACTTACATTTACTTTGCACTAAATAAGTGTAGAAGGCAAAGTTTTATGACAGGCAATTCTGGGGGATTGGATGGTCTGCTAGTAAGGAGAAGGATGCTAAAACTAAAATGAGTCATTAAAAATAGGTCATTTGCTTAGCTGTATGAGATGCCTTAAACTAAGCATTCTAAATGATCAAAAAAAGGAAGAAAGAAGTAAAACAGAGAGCACATGTCTGTCACTGGCTGTCGTGGTGACAAAAAAGGAACAGAAAAAATCAGGCACGCTAGGAAAGAAAAAAGGGGTCCAGAGAATCATTAAGTCAACAACCCTCAAAGAGCAGGATTGTTTTATAGCAGGAATTCCAGTGCTGCCAAACACGTGTTTTCATTAGGACCAAGAGAGGTTGGCTGCCCACATTTCAAACCCACTCACACTTGTGGGCTTAAAAATGTGCTCCTGTAAGCAAGCCTCCTGCATTCCACAGAGGCAGAACTCTCATGTTTCCAGGAGCATTAGAGGTTTGAGTTGACCTGGGAAACCTATTTATTGTCATAGTTGTGTACCAGAAATTATTCATAGCAATTCCCAACCCTACCATCACTTGGCACCTCATGACAGTGTAGAAAAGCATTCAGGAACAAAATATGCCAGTAAAGTATTAAAAAGAGAATGAACAAGCATAAGTTTATATAGAAAACTTGTACAATAGCCTTGTTTTTGAAAAGCAGAAGGAGAGAAGATCTGAAATGCGCTTGCATGATTTCTTCATTGACCTGTTCTTGACCTAGAGAATAGCAGCTTGCTTTGTACCATAAAACTAAAATAATCTTTAAATTAGAAAGGGCATTCACCCTTTTCCCTGCTGACAAAGGCTCTCAAAGAGACTTCCCAAAAAGCAATCCTTTCTAGGGATAAGTACAGCAAATGGTAAAAAAAGGATGTTACCTGTTTTCAGGCCAAGTCCTCAGCTGGTGCACATTTGCAGGGCCACTGATTAAATTGCTTTCAGCTCTTCTCTCACTGAATGAAAGAAACATTTGATCAGGTGCAGGTGAGGCACTGGAGCAACAGTTGCAAGCCTGAAACATCAATTAGTATTTTAATTAAAATAGCAGGATATTCTACAGCTGAGAGTAGGAAAGATCAATACAAACCTATAAAATCTAAAATCTGCAAGAACATATCTTTTTGTTAATCCATCAGAATCAGACATCTACTTTTACCAATATTAGTACTCCTTATGAGATGTTAGAATAAATTTGTGCATATCAAAATAATAGAAGAGACATTTATGATCTTTGTGTTTCACACTGAAACTCATATTTGTGTTTTGTTTATCTATGAACAGAAATATGATGTCAGCTTTTGAGCTCTAAAATATCTGCCTCCCAAATGTCTGTGCAACTTGGAGAAGATCTACAAGATAACATGAAACCATTTCCCTGTTCCCCTCCCCTTAGTCATTACATAAGTCCCTCTGTCCTTACTTAATTTAATTTAGAAAGGTAGAAGCAACCAATACTAGTGTACAGTTCAGAGAGATGATGATTTAGCCAAAATGTCTCTTTCCGTAGTTTGTCAGCACTGATTATGAACTGCACAACAGCCTCCACAGAGCCCATTATCCTCCAGCTAAGCTCAAGTATTTCAGCTTCAAGTTCTACAGCATTGTCATGAATCACTATTACTGTAATAGCAAGACCAAGGCACTTTTCTTTAGCCTTTCTTTCTCAACATCACATTGACTCATATACAAGTACAGAAAAAATGTTGCAGAAAGCACTTTCTGAAAGATGTTTTTCATTAGGGTTTCACTGCTGGTGGGCAGCTCACTGGAAGACAACATCACAGGGATCATTGTGTCTGGCCTCAGTGTCATTGCTGAATTTGTGTCTGCTTCCCATGTTCTTCCAGGTATCTGCATTTAGGTGTTCAGTCCTGGACCTCTTGATAAGTGCAAAAATTCCCATTGGCTTCAATGGGGCCTGGATTTCTCCCTGCTGATGTTTGAATCACAGAATAGTTTGGGTTGGAAAGGATCTCAGAAGTCATCTAGTTCCAATCCTCTGTGACAATCCTTCAGTTGCATTCCAGGCTAAAAAATGCATGGAACACAATAATTCTCGCTAATTAACAAATACAACTCTGGAACAAGACTCCTGTAGCCTTCTGTTTCTATTTCTGTCTGTAATATATTGGTTGGTTTGTAGAGTATTTTAAACTCAAGTGCTTTCAGCTCAGAAAACACAAGTTCCTCCAGTGGACAGACTGTGGGACTACTCATGACTGAGAGTTAAATGCAAGTTTAAGTGATGAAATGTCATGTTAGCTTTTTCATTAAAATGTATTTGATAGCCTTCTGTTGAATCAATCTAGAATGCCATTGCCATGAATAACTTCTGCTATGAATCGACAGAAATCAATAAAAAAAAAAAGAGAGGAACAACTTGGTGAGATAATTTATCATTCAACTGCTACAAGTAAAAGCATTTTTAAAAAGCTTTTAAAGAAAAAAGAGTGAATATAAAAAAATGAGAAATAAACCAGAATGAGGGCAGGTACAAGGGGCAGGGAGGCAGCACAAACACAGGAAACCACTCGGAGGGGGCGGTGCCAGAAGAGCCCCAGCAGCTTTCAATGCTCAGGTACAAGTCCAAGTCAAGACTACAGAAGGTGTCACGGACTTATAGGAGATCAGTTCCTCTGTAAACCAAAATCCATGGCCACAAATATCCACATTTCTTTCACCAGCCTTTTGGGAGATCTGTCTCTCAAACATCTTGTTTGAACCACTCAGTCAGAAAGCAGTATCTGTCTCTGCTGACACACTATATGGAAGAGTGAGATGTAATAATTTCCAACTTTAGCTCCTGCCCCTCTCTAGGTATCATACAGGTAACTTTTAAAATCACAGAATAAAGCTTAAAACATGTATGTGAGACATTATTCTTCTGCTCTATGTTAGTCTATATAGATTACAAATTATTTCAAGGAGACACTGTTTATTTTTAATATCTGTCCAGAGTCTATAAAGCCAGAGCTCTGATGCTTCTGCTCTTACTGATCAAGTAGATATACTGCAGCTGAATGTTGCAAGTATAATTTAAGCTGAGAATCTGAGCACACAGGCTAAAAAAAATAGAAATGTTGCTTATTCTGCCTTTTCTTTTTGCCAGGTCAAAATATGAGGACATAGACTATAAAAAGAGAACATTTTTTAAAAGATTGCTCCTGTGCAGAGCTGAATTGCCCAAGTCATAACTAATACTGATTAATTCAAAACTCACACTACTGTAGCAAATCAAAATGGGGAATTGCTGTCCCCAAACATTGTCAAAATAGGGCTCTCCCAAGTCTTGAATTATTCCTTCTTCCTCCAACAGGATAGATTCACCAGGCACAGCCTGCACTGGACATACCCCAGTCCAAGCTAGGAGTCACACACGTAGGACTGTTCTCAAAAAAATCTCTCATCTGTTTTGAGGCTTTTAAATTATTGTTTTGAAGTAAAAAATGCACTCTGAAATCAGGGAAAGAGACTGAGCTGCAACAGGCACCCTAAGGGCTCCTCTGTACCTCTCTTTGACCATGGACTGTCAATAGCCACAGCACTGCAAAACAGGCAAGACCACTTGACACTCCTACAACATCACTGGGTTTCCCTTTGTATCACTGACCACAGGAAAGAATGGAAATTATTTGGTGGATCTTTCCCCACTATTCAATATGGGTTTGGATGCTCTAAACAAAATCTGGCCCTGATTTTTTAAAAAAATTCAAAAAATAGGGAGATGTCTGTACAAAACAATAGCAAGTAATAGCTTGTTTGACTTAGTGTTGTAATGTTCAAATAGTTCAGTACTTATCCTATGACATTTTAGTTATTTACAGCTTCAGTTTTTTGCTTATTTGTCTCAGCTTTCAATAAAAAGAAAAAAAAAAGGGAAAGGGTTCATTTAAATTCCTCCTGCTTGCAAGGCAGAACATAAACTCCAGAGAAAACTCTTGGGGAGCCCAGCAATACTCTTCTAGATCTCCTGATACAAAACCTCATGATTTTTATGGCCTACTGAGTTTTGATTCTTCAGGTTTATTGAAAATTTAAATTCACTCAGGGATTTTCAGTACCACATACAGGATGGAAGGTGTTATGACTGACAGCTGACTCTAAGACATCTGTTCAAGGATCATGTGCAATGTATTAATAGTGATGCAAAATAAAACTAATAATAATGCACTTTATTTCACACAATAGGCAAGAAAGACAGACATTCAATTTTATAAGCAAGTTTTCAGACTGGTTTTAACTTTGCATCTTAGCAGAAAACACTCATCCCATAATTGCATTTTCGTTTGTCAGGCTGCCAGGAAATACCTTACAGATACTATGATTAGCTCTACGTGTTTACACAGATTTCTATATATATTTTAAATCTCACCTGCAGCTGACAGACTTTAATCCATCCATTCAGATTTACAAACATTCTCTTTTTGAGTGTAATGTGTGCTTGACTGTATCTATATATCAGGATAATCTGAATCACCAACATTGTGATTACCTTATTTACAATGGAGCTCACAGAAATAAAGATCATTTGCTGAACCTCCTGTTTCTGTATGTGAGTAGGCCAAGATATGTCAAGAAAAACACAGGGGGTTAAAGAATTTATGGATGTTTTGAAGGGTAGAGTAAGGACATATTTGTTCAGTAAGTTATGAAATATTTCAAAACTGTCTCATACTGCACCCTCAGGATAGAAAAAAAATTGTTTAAAACTGAGAGTTATTTTTAGTGAAGAAAAACAGAATAGATATGTCTTTACTGTTCTTTCCCTACTGGTAGGCTTGGAAAGACAATGAGGCAATAAATTCAGCATTAACCTCAAATGCACCTGTCTCTTTCAACTGTAAAAGTCTTGTTAATGTCTCTGTCAGACTAACTCTGTCAGATTATGACATTCTGGTGAGCAATACTAGCAATATTTTGCAGGACATTATGTAGAGCATCAATCAAAATGTTTGTAAGAGAAAATATATCTCACTTTTCCAAAGCACTGAGAAGAAAGGGTTTGTGAATAGTCCTATAAACTCTCAGTGCCATTGTGCCAATCCAGCAAAGACTGAGTATGCATTAATTTCATGTGCTGAAATCTCAATGGCTGCCCAGCCTTTTTGTGCATCAGGAGCTCTGCCAGTTTTTATGCCCTTGGCAAGAACATAATCTCAGTTTGCAGTTCTAAACTTGCAGATCTGCTGACCATCACAAAGATGTGCAAGAAGATGATATTCAAACCTTCCTTTACTTCATCTACTTTAGCCACTTTACATTTTATAAATGGAGAAGTCATAAGGTGCTCTGGAATGTGCCTGTGTCCTGCTGGCCATTACTTTGCAGTCCTCTGAGGAGCAAATGGAGCGTTCACTCCCGGCCCTTGACAACTCCTACTGGTTTCACAGTCATGACTATTAGTGCCCTATTTCCCATTTTCTAAATCCTACAGTAATTTGAGAAGAGTGCTGATCCAAGAACAGGAAACACAGAGAAGACTTTTGGACTCTGGGCCTTGTTCTACAGCTAGCACAGAAACATCAAAGAGCTGTTCCTGTGATCACACCTGCATGGGCTGTCTGTCAGTACTACCACCCTGCTTCAGGAGTCTACAGAATATATTCTATAATATACACCAACTTAATAGAGAAATATTAGGAGGATTACTTAATTTCTAAGACCACCGAAGACCTCAGAGAACAGGCACTAGTTGTGGCCAAAGTATTTACAGGAATCTCTGTGGATTCTGTTGCTAATAAAATCTCAGACCAGACAGAAATAATCTTACTTGGCTTTTAGCATCCAGCCTTAAGAGGTGAGTGGTGATAATACTGTTCTGACTGAGCTTTTGTCTTGTAGAGAGGATATTTAACACCACATAGTGTATCAAGCCTCATATTAATAAATGATGCAATTCATTTCAATCAAAATTATTGCCACAAGCACCAAGAAGTGTAATTAATATTTTCTGGTGTGTCTTGTCTCATAATAGTTTTTATTCAACATGAAGGATAATTAGCAGTTGTATCATTCTGAACAGAATGCTGCATCACAAATTCCTTGTGGTAAGCTTTACTTTAAGGATTTTCCAGCACAAGAAAATCAGGTGTAAAATACTTATTACAGTGCTTTAAAATATGCTAAAATGAATGGTGGTACTTAACTTGGTACGGCAAACACATTTTAAAAGGCTTTGTGTTGCTGAGAGGCAGCTTTCTGAAGCTGGTAAAGGAGCAGGTAGACACATTTCTTCACCTGCAACACCACTGCCCCAGGCTGCCAAGTCATGTCCACCTCTGCACGAGTGTAGAGCTGCAGGATGGAATTAAATTCTCTGTCATCCCATCAACACACACACACACACAAATTCTCCAATCTCCTGTGTTAACAATTTCCCTGGATATAGTGGTGGAAAATACATAGGTTTTGCTATGCAAGCTGTAACATTAATGTCTGAAGAAGTCAGTGCCAATTGAAACCAATGGAAATTGGATTTACTGTCGAGGATTTTTCCAGTGGGAAGAGTTCGAGCTGGGATTTGCCGGGTTCGGTGTGACACTAGGTGGCACTAGTTGTTTTAGAAGTCTGTTTTCTTTCTTTTTTCTTTAATTTCGAGCCACAAATAGAAGTGGAAAAGCACATATAATAAAATCAGGGCTGATTGCACTGCCAGCTGATGAGGTTGGGAAATTCAGAGTCTCAGTACCAGAGAGCAGCACAGCATAGCTCGAGAGCCAAGACAAAGGATGCATCCAAAAGTGATGGCCAATCCCAAAATCGTGCTGAACAACCCCTGGAAAGGGCCACAGAAACCCAAGGAGTTGCAGTTTGCCTTCCCAGAACATGTAACTTCTTACCCTTCTAGCTCCAGCCACTACTCATCAAGAGATTCTGGGCTCTTTTCTTAAATGTGGCAAAAATACTGAAAATTCACCTTTTTTTTTTGTTGTTGTTGTTTTCCCTCTCCTCCATTAGACATAAGTTATCTTAGGACAAGAGGGAGTATGTGCATTAATAAAAAATTAAATGATCATGCAATCAGGTATTTCTTAACTATCTCTCAGAGAAGGAATATGTTATATTCCCATCTCATAATTTATTTATCAAGCAATAAAACAACAGTTTATCTTCTTGCAATTCTGGTTCATCAAATTCTTTAATTAAAGTGGATTCAAACAGCACTACCTCATGTAATAGTGTACAAAGAAATAATTTTCAGTTTGTACATTTTCAGTATGCAAAACCAAGAATTAAATACAATTAGGTCAATCTAAAAACTCAGGAGTGTTCTAAAAGATATAATAGATTTCAGTTTCTTCTGAGCCTGCTATTTCCTGATACTATAAAATAATATAGTCAATTTGTTTCTCTATATCCATCTACATAAAATAAACTGTTTACTTTTATGAAAGCTGATTTTCATCTAAGCATTCAGTCAAGGAACCAAAGCTTAAAAAAATGTTGTGAGGCTTTCATTTGACTTGCAAGAGCTGTCAATGCTATTGGAACTATTGGAATTGTGCTTTTAGAGACCATGGACATCAGCTCTTCTGTGGGACACAACAACCCTCTGTAAGGTTATCCAGCAACATTATCCATGCTCTAGTCTGTTCAAAAAGTCCCTACTTGTAGGGAAAAAAAAAAGTTTTCGATAGGTCATCACTGGGAATTTGGTTTTTTTCACCATTCTCTGACACACACTGCTCCATCACCAACTGAGTTCCCCCTTGGGTTGTGTTGGGATGTTGATCATGAGCAAAAAACTAGTTTAGAACTGGATTTTTTTTCTTAAAGATTATTTTTGAGCACTGACTCTAAATAATGAAAGCAGTTCCGGTCATGGCACAAAATATCCTGGTTAAAATTGGGCCAATCTCCCCACATGATTTCACTTTCGGAGCCCTGTCCTAAGAGAAAAGAACAGTCAGGACAGCTCTGAGGACCACAGCAGCCCAGAAGACAACAACAGCACTACAGGAGTTCTAGTAAATGTGGAATTTCTGGTCAGAGTCCATACAGCATTGTCATTTCTCTGATCCCAATGTAATTTGCCACCAGACCAGATATTTGAACTCATCTATCCTAATCTAGTTCTTGCATTCTTCTCTTCTCAAAGAAAAAAGAAAACACCACATTGACTTTTTTTCTGTCTTCAGACTGACAATGACACTGTGCAGACTAATAGTAATACAGTTATGAACTCCAGCTGTCTTTAGAAAGGAAAAGCCATTAACATTGTCTTTCCCTTTATCCTTTCCTTTTATATCTATTTTCTTGTTAGCTGAACTTTCTTTGTACATCTTGAAACCCACTGTAATAATTCATACTGATTGCAAAAGGCATGCTAGAAGAAAAGGCTGCAAAGCCACTTATTTGTAGTTATCTCAGTTGTTGATCTTAACCAATAAACTGCTGACTGATCACTGCAAATGTTTCTGCTTATAGCAGATATGCAAGGGCTGGTCCTTGGCTCACTTTAGCTTCTGCTGGTCTGTTGGCACGACTGGGAGGTTGTGCAGGGCCCAGCTCAGTGGTGGGTGCAGGGTGCCTGTGCTGCTCTGGGACCTGCCACCCTGGACTGGACACGTGCCACTGCTGTCCCCTCAGAAGGGCACAGAGAGCCACAAGCAGCTCTTTCAGCTGCTGAGGGAAATGTGCAGCCCCACCTCAGGTCCTGTCCATCACAGCCAGCGTGCTTTAAAGGAGATGGGCAAAGTCACAAGGCTGTGAAGGAAATTGATAACTTTGGAACGATTCTGATTTCCAGTGGCAGCTCTCTAGCATCTATAGTAGTACCATGGGCTTTTCCCCTCTCAGCTTTGCTCTCACAGTGCTCATGGTGATGTCCCTTCTCTGCCAGGACAACAAGGTACTCCATCCTTGTGCTCCAGGGATTCAGTTGCCAGCCACAGCTCAGAGCTCTTCCTGGCATTTCATGAACAACCCGTGGTGCATCACTGCTTGGGGATGTGCTCTGCACTCATCTGTAGGATTCCAGCACACAACAATTAATAAAGCTGAGAGGGTAGCACTTGGATGTTTAAAACACTCCATCTGTGCTTCTCCCTCATCTCCAGACAGGCACTCCTAGCTACCCACAGGCACTTTTATCTCTGAGGCCCAAGTGGGAATTTCATCCTTCATATGCCTGCAGTTTTGAGCCAACTATCCCAGTGCAAAATGAAGCCAGCCTGTGCAAAGATCCCCCTCCTCAGCCCTCACACACTGGGAAGGAGACAGCTAAACACAACACACAGTGCTGTGCACAGTTGCACAGATCAATACTGTCATTCCTTCTCTTTATTCCCCACCTTTCCCCATCCATCTGCTTTTTCTTGCCTTAAAAATGGCATCTTTTGGCAAATGAACTGGTTTTTGTTCTTACTTTGAGCTAGATCTGGAGTTACCAAGCCACAGGAGAGCTCTTACACACTTCAGGCAATGAGCACCAGCCCAGAGAAGCAGAGAGGGACTCACCCCCAGCTCCTGCCTTGTCACAGGAGCCATGCAGGGCCTGTGTGGCACTGCAGCTTCAGTGTCCCAGATAAGGGTGCAAGTGATGCAGGTCCAGAGCAAAGGGATGAATTTCAGACACGTGGAGAATGCCTAATATAAATAAAATAAACTGTATAAATCAAATATTTAGCTTTTGAAATGCTAGCTGTTCCAAATGTAAAAATCTAAACAATTATCCCTGAGATAAGCATCACAAAGTATATTTATATTTCCCCCTAGGTTTTATTTTGTGTTCATTAATATATACAACATTTTCCTTTTTAAAAACACTTTATGAGCCACATGCTCTCTCTGTGTACTTTTATGGAATTGCTGTTAGAGTTGGATGAAGCTGCATTTGCATTCAAGGGAGAACTCAAGTCACTGTAATCATGCCTAATTTGTTGGAGCACTGGGTATTTAAATCAGATTATTATAATGTTTACAGCTCCCACAACCCCCAAATTGCATGATAATTGTCATGTCATGCAATTTATAGCTATGCAGGCTCTGCACTAAGACTGACAGGACCATTATGTATAGTATTAGTCAAATGTTTGTGAATCTGAAGAAATTATGAGGAATCCAAAAGTAACGTGAGGAGCAGACATTACCACAGGCAAATGCAGTTTAAAGTAAAGCCCTTCCATTTCACTACTGAAAATGTGCAGTCCTTCTGCCCTTTTTGATCCTGGAGGCTTTGGCTGACACATTCAGAGGTTCAGGCAGTAAACAGCCCCCAAGAAAACCTCAACTGGCCAAAGGTGAAACTCCCTGCAAGCACATATTCTTCTACTATTAGGCATATTTACTCCCTCAGGTTTATTCCTGATATCAGACAAATATTAGGACTGAAGTGTGAAATATTCAGAAAGGAACTAGGAAGTACCTGGACAACAGGCTGAAGTTGAGTTTCAGCTCTGCTTCCTCTGTAGAAGCAGCTCTGTGTGGAATTCAGCAGCTGAATTGCAGACTTGTAAGCAAATATATGCCACTGAAAGAAACCCACCCTGCTCATTTGACAGCACTTAGCACAGTGTGGTGATGCCTTACACATAAGTTTGTAGATGACACTATAAAATCACTAAGAATAGTACTTTCTCATTAAGAGGAGGGAGGGAAAGGAAATGACAAGACAATATTTTCTGTCCCCAAACTATAATTTCCACCAGTACAAAATGCACACAGCTGCTAGAAACTCAGTGGTGATGCCACTACTAAGGTTCTCTTGCAGAAAGCTGGAGAAATGTGGTCCTGGTTTTCCATTTCTCAGAGGCAGATTCCAGTCCTAGGGGCAGTGGCTGCTGCTCACATCCTGAGATGCACAGCCAGCGGCAGCTCCTTGCTCTCCTCTTTTAACCCAGTAATGCCAAATTAGTGAGGAAGGAAAATGAAGGCAACTGCAGTGATCAAAGAGGAAATTTTGCAAAGAGGCATGTGTGGTTGGTTGCTAACTGCAACACAATGTCAGTGGTTCTTTTAAAGCAGGAAGTCGATTGTGGGGCATGGGTAAATCTTTCGTCACTGATGGAAATTTGGGCAGCCTCTGAGTGTGGCTGTTTTGGAGCATCCTCCTGGAGGGCTCTCGGGCCAGCTGCTGGCAGGGATGGCAGAAGGGGCTTCCTTGTGGCTTGTAAGGAAATCCATTACAACTGAGCCCCAGCCAGGGGCAGGCTCTGCACCCGCCCGGGGAGGGGGTGGCAACCGTGTGGGCAGAACAGGTGGCCAGCAGCCCCTGCCAGATCACCATCTTGACCTCATCAATAGCCAATAAAGAAACAGAACAGAAACAAGCAACAGATGGCAAATAACTAAATAAAAAGTCATAAAACTGCAAAAAAGGAGCTCTTCTGGGGAGTAAACTGCCCCTTCCACCATCAATTCTGACAGAAAAAGAGATTAAATTGTTTGCCTAATTTGCCTCATGTGTTCAAGGCATGATTCATATGCCCTAGCATTCTAAATAGCTTGAAGTATTTAGATGGTCAATGATTATCAACAAGGTAAATCATAGTTATAAAGATGTAAAAATATTCTTATTAAAGAAAACACAGTCAGAGACATAGAAAAAGAAATAGATCCTAGAGACCAGTTGATTGTAAAATAAATAAAATTTTGATAAAAGTTGATTGTAAAACAAAATTAAGAGTAGGAAAATAATGTATTAAAAATCAGATTACTTCCAAAATCAGGAATGAAAGTAAGTAAAACAACTCTATTTTTAATTATATTTTAGAATTTTAAAAAGTCAACTTCCAGCACACCTGCCAAAGATTCAAAATTCAAATTAACCTGTGGAACAGAAGCAGCAGACAAGCATGGCCTTTGGAATGTGTTATCAGAAAAATGTGTAACATAAATGAAACCCAACAGTCAAAACATCCAAGTCTCCTGTCAGTCATGATAGATGATTGTCAGGAATGTGGTGGATGGTGATAGCCAGAGAGCTTCAAAAGACAAGGACAAAACATTAGTTTAGTTACAGCTGTTTACAAAAAAGCAGGGATTATTTATCCAGGCACATAAGTTGCTAGATGAACATCTCACCATGATATGGAAAGAAAGATGGGAGCTTATGAAGGAGAAAGTGACAACAATGGAGTTATGATAATATTGCCTTGTTAAAATTTATTTGTAAGACAGAATTAAGCATTGCATGCTAGACTTTTTTAATACAGCAATCCAGAGAGAAAAGGGGTGGAGGGCTGTAGGATTTTGTACATCCACAATGCCCTAGGGTAGCTACATCAAAGAGCAAATGGAAGCAGTGTCCAACTGCATCCCCAGGTGCTAAAGCAGAAATACCAGATCTGGGAAAGTGTCCATACGTGTAGGCATTTATCAGTAAAATGCACAAGATAGCAACTCTTGAGAACTGCCTCATGCTTAGCAAAAGTGATGCTGGAGATCTGCCTGCCCTGTCAGCCTTACCAGGACATTCCTCCCTTGACAATCTCAGTACAATAACAGTTATTAAACTTTTTTTGTTAACATCACTTTTCTTGCTTTTTTGTGCTTGTTTTTTTTGGGTTTGCCATCCAGCAGAAACAAAACAAGTTTGGTACGACATTGGAGGGCATGGTTATATCTCCGTGGTACCACTCAGCACGTTTAAATCTCCAGGGAAAGAAAGCCAGCCCCAGCAGGCACAGGAAGCTGGTGGAGGCTGCACTCTGAACTTAGGGGCTGCCCAGGGCTCCACTCCTGCCTCCAGCCCAGCTGGAACCAGCATAGTCCCTGTGCGAGATGCTGAACTAGAGCAACCCCCACCCCCATCTCCATATTTTTCCATGCCAGAGAACAGTGCAGCTCCCTTAAATCCCACAGTCAGGACTCTCTGTGCTCCCTCCAGCCTGCTGTTGTAGGAGCAGGGGCTTCCACCAACGAGGGACCACACCAGGGTGGTCGTGTGAGCTACTGCGCTCCCCCCAGCTCTGCCTGCTGCTGTCCCTTGGGATTTCCCTGGTGAGGTGACAAATCTACAGCCCAGCTTAGCCCTTGGAGCTGGCCCTTTCTGCATGGGCTGTTACACAGCTGCCAGGTGCTGTGAGCATCACTGCTGGGCAGGGCTCAGCCCAGAGCAGCTGCCATGCACACAGACTTCATGGTTTATAGACACCAAAAACCCTCAAAAAACCTCTAGACACACAAACCCTTCTCTGCAGCGTGTGATCCCTGGTTCCAAGATGTCTCTATGCACCAAAGGTTACCAGGGCCAAAAGTCTTCTGATTTTCTTTTAAAAACTGGTAACTACTTATTAAAGGCAATTATTAAACTTCAAGTTTCAGCAAATGCTTAAAATACATTGTGTTGTAGGAGCTCATATAAACTGCACCTGTAAGTGACATCTTTGCAATGCTCTTGTACATAGGAGGCTCAAAGCTAGTTCTTGCCAGCAGCAGTGATCCACAGACTTTAGATGTTGTTAAAAAGCTTACAATATCAGCAGGGCAACTGCTGCCTCCATTAGAAACATGATACTAAGATGCTGATTAATACCAGGAGGGGGCTTTAATCAGCCAAAGCCATATGCTATTTCACTTAAGATGAAAGTGCAAATGATAATCATTATTTCAGAAAGGATGTATTTAAAAGAAGAGCAGAACAGCAAGTGGCATCTTTTTATCATTAGAGCTTCTTCATGCAGCCCTTTTTTTTCTAAAGCTTCATAAGCTTTTATGAACATCTGGATCATTTCTTCATTATATAGGCTTCCAATATCATTATGTTTGATGTAGTGTTTTTAGTGGAGTTATGCTAAATGTCTAAATACACAATTAATTCCTATTAATTATAGTTTTCAAACTGGTGAAATTATCCATCATTAACTTAATCACTTGTATTTTATCTTAAAATTGTATTCACTCTTTTATAATCCCTACATCTAAAGCCATTTCTTCCCTGGGCTTTGTGTGATGTTTTGCATGCTGTTTGTATAAAGGTTTGCCAGCCATTTTCAACTGCTTGTAGAACTGAGGCTGTCAGCAGCAGACCATTTTAAAATAGAATCTAATTCAGCTTAGTTGTTTTACCAAGAAGTGCTTCAGAGAGAAGGGAAAAAAGAGGTGAATTTGGATCTGTAAAGGGCAGGACTTCATTAGACCTGATGGATCTTTAGTTCTGTATTCCTTACACCAAGGCGAGGGGGGAGAGGGAGGCTTAACAAGAGCAGAGTAAAGGAAAAGAGTCATTCACTGGTTTCCACTTCATGAGGCAGTAATTCAGCATGAAAAGAGCCAAATTATTTGGAAGTCTACATTGACTGTACTTGAAGAATTAGGAGCATCTTTAGTGTCAAGTTACAACACATCTAAAGAAAAAAACCATCTCCAAAGCTTTTTTTTGAACACTGGCTCATTTTAGGCTTCTCCTGTGGCTTAAACTGGAACTTACATTATGACACATTAGTTAAATGCCTCCCCTAGTTTCGAAGCCTCAAGTTGGATGGATATTCCCTTTTCTTTCATTTGGCATTTGCAGAATGAAAAGAAGAAGAATCAAAGGATTAAAACCACCAGAGCAGACCTGCTTGGCTCTCATCAGTCTCCTTTCAGGCACTGAGAGGCAGAAGGAGCGCAGCAAACCAGAACTGCTGTTAGCACTGATGAGACACAAGTATCAGCTTTGGTCCAGTAGGGAAACACCCAGTTACTGTCATTGCCACTTATTTAGCTCCCAGCACTCCTCCTTCCTGCAGGAGCACCTGGACTGGGTGATCAGGCTGAGAGCAGTCCATGGTTTTCACTCCAGTGCAGAGGCTCCTACACCCCGAGTGCTCTGGGGCTCTGTCTGCAGGCAGAGGACAGATCTGACCCTGCACAGCTCAGGCACGAGGGCTCACACAGACCCCAGCACAGCACATAGTCTCTGCAGCATGGCAGTCTGTCCTGCCCACCCAGACCTCCCTGACAGCACCTTTTTGGTTGGATCTGAGGCCCATCAAAATCTGTCCATCTTCTGGATTCTTACCCCACCACAGCCCAGGACATACTTCAGGTGCCTGGTTTGACACACCTCAAGGAATGAAGCCATTGAAAAGACAGTTCTCTTGGTGGTTCATCATCCTGAGCAGCTGATTTCTAATCCCATCAGTCTTCTCCACTATTGCAGATTTTTCTCTGCTGGACCTGAAAGAGCTTAAATGACACTTGTATGCATCTTTTACAAGGAATGTAGTATTATCCTGGTTTTGTACTAAGAGCTCACAGAATGCCTCCTCTGCTTGAATTTACATAAGAACTGTTAAATACATCAAGAGCACAAAGACCTCTAATTCTCACAAATAAAGCTGTACTCATGTCTTTGCTTTCACTGGCATTTTGTGGTAGCAAATATTTTCTCCAATTTCAAATCTTCAATTCGAATGTCTCCTATAATGTCAGAGTACTCTTGTCACAGCTCTGGATGTCCCATTCTTCTAGGCAGGTCATTTAGGATATTCTCTTTACTCATGATATGATGTGATATCAAATGATCCTTTGTGGCTCAAGGTTACTTGAAGGGATACCTTTCATTTAGAGTTCCAGCTGCCTTGGAGTCACAAAACTATGTGCTCCTGCTCTGCTTGTCTTCCAGCCTCCCATTTTAGGAGGCTAACACATTTAAACTACAGTTCCTAGTACCTTGGATTACAAAGAAGCAGATTCTACATTGCTCCCCCTCTTCCATAACATGTTGGAAAATTCTTTCTTCTGTCAAAAAAAAGTAACCAGCTTGACTGACACTGAAAATTTTTGTTCCAGGAGAGACACTGAGCAGGAGCTAAAGTTTGTTTTATTCCTTCTGTAGTGAGACAAGGCTGTTGCTGGTTTTGAAAACTTGTGGCAGTATGTGAGACCCAGCAGCAAAGTTGTGCTGCCTGGGAATGGGATCCTTTGGTCTGTTTTAATCACTGCTCTATTTATTTTCAGCTCCTGCCCCTCCTTCGGCTTTGCTGTCATTTTTACTCCCCTCCTCTAAATGGAAAATTTAAAATATGAGATTCAGGCATTGGACCCATGGCTCACCTCCAGGTGTGCCACAATATGCCTGCTCATCATAGGGGCTGCCTTGGCTCCAGAGGGCAAAGCTTTTAGCTTTGTTCACTCCAGATGTATTTTCTCCTCATAATAAACTGAAAATTACTATCGCCCCTTTTGGGTCTCCAAGAGATCATTTGCCCTTTATTTCTTCAGTAAGGTGTTCAATGAATATTGTGGCAAAAAGCTACACAGTCTAATGCAGTTTTCAACCAAAAATCAGAAACAGTAAAAACTAATTGTCTCTCCACAAGTAAATTAGCTGCCAGGTGCTCTGAGATCAAGACAGTGGCATCCAGATCCTGCAGGAATTTAGGATTTACTTCAGAAGTTTCTAAGTTAGTCAAACAAGAGTGGCCCAAAGTTGACTCTTTGTAGTTCTGCATAAAGTACATACCACTCCTTTGGAAATCCCTCCTGACTAAGCACAGAGAGGAGAATACTCTCAGTGCTTCTGGGTAACACAGAGAACACCCATTCACATGGCCACTTTTCAAACTTATTCTGCAAAAGAGACCGTGACTGATTCCAGAATATAAGAAATACTGGACCAGGCCAGTGGTGTACTTAGACCAGTTTTCTGTCTCCACCAATGCAGAAATGATCTCTAAGCTCAGCCCTTTATTTCCTGTATCTTAGCCAGTTTTCAGTAAAATAACCTGTCCACATTTTTGCAATGCAGTTTCTTCAATAGCCTTTTGTGTGTAATGTTCAAAAAGGTCTTTTGAAAATCAAAATATTGATGTGCACATGTTTATTGACACCTCATTGAACTGTAGCAGGTCAGGGGCAGGACTTCCTTTTCCAGAAACTCTTGCCCACTCTGCCCTCAGAGTTCTGTTTATCCCAGAATCCCCTCTAAAGCTCTTTTAAGATTTCATTTAGTCACCATTTGAGTAACCTCAGACAGAAGCACTCAGGTGGAGTCTGAAATTCCTCATGTTTTTCAGGCATGGTTCACTCCAGGAATGTCTCTGGGCATTAGTACAACCTGCAGCATCCTGTGGGCTCAGTCCATTACATGGTGCAATGGGTGACAAAAAGTTTGCAGCTGCACCTAGGTATATGATATAAACACAATATTTTGTACCTTCAGTGCTGCCACAAATCAGCCCCTTCTGTAAAACCTTCTTTTTAAATTTTTTTCCCATGGTAGGATTCTTTAGAATGAATACACAGAGCCTTTAAAAGATTAAGGTGCTTGGGTCCTAATGATCCCTTTGTTTACAGAGAGAGCTGGGGGCTGCAGCCTAAGGGATCTTCAGGATCCAGGGCAAATAAACAAACCAGTCAATTCAGAAAACAGCAGCAAGGACTAATGACCAAGCGGCTCAGTTTGTATTAAGATGCCCTGAGCTGGAGTCCCAACTCTGCCAGACTGCAGGACCTTTGAAAGTCTCTGTATCCACTGTAGTCTGTAATTATCTTGTCTGTTTAGATTGTGATCTCCTCGTGTCAGTGACTGACATGATACATTTGTACAGTGCCAGTAAAACAGGAGTCACAACACAGCCCAGGTTAGGACCCTGAGGTGCTGTTTTAGTAACAACATCTCTCTCCTCCTCTGGCATTGCAGTAATCCACAGCTCTATTATAATATCCACCTGCTTTGGGCCATCTGGTATACATAAATGTCCCTGTGTCTTTTTACATGTAAATATAACTCTTTGAAGACTCTTCTTATTGTTACCAGTCATTGCTTGTTAAGTGCTGTCAGAGTTTTCTACCTCACAGGAGGGAGAGGTGGATCCAAGGAGCCCCGCAGTCCAAGGAGAGCAGCAGACAGACAGACAGACAGACAGACAGACAGACAGACAGGGGGTGAGGTAGGAGCTGGTTCCCGTTCAGTGTCCCCAGAAGGGACTGCCCTGGAGCTGCTGGAGGTTTCAGAGAACTGGGAAAGGGGACAGGCTGTACACTCTGTTAACAGCTGTGCTTTTGAGTGTGGAGGGAAGTTGCAGGTTCAGGAAGCACAACACATGACACTGCTGAACAAGAAGCAGATATAAAGAGAGGAGAGTGTGAAAGCAGACAAAAGGAACAAGAGGAGGGACAGAACAAAACCATGGCTGTTCTCTAGGGACAAAACAGATCAAAGCTCTTAAAGCTAAAAAATTTAAAAATTATATAAAAGGGATTAAAGGGATGGAAAGTTTCAAAATTGGGAAGCAGTGAGGTTTTGGTTGTCACATACCTTCTAGTGTCAGAAAATGTAAGAAGATCCCCATTTTTCTGCTATTGCAATGACATCTGCCTTCCTGTGTCAACAGACCTGAACTGCAGAGCTGGAGTGTGACAGAACTCAGATTCCATAACAGATCTGCTCTATTAAGCAGGGATTATCTTTGCATAAGATTTGTATGAATTACCCCACACAGCTGAAGTTGAACAGGACTTTTAGACCCAGCTACAGAACACACGATGCAAACCAGCTCATCCTCACCACCCCAGTGCAGGCTGAAGCACTGTGCACCCTGTTGAAGCATCCTGCAGCCTGAGAAGGGAGCATACTTTAAACTAATTAATCCACTGGTGCTTCTAGCTTTTAGATTCAAATGCCAACTCCTTACCTGCCAGTCCTGTTTCAAGTCCCTTTGCCTGAAGAAATTGAACAGAGAGAGAATCATACCAAAATTAGGTGATTTACCCTCCTAGAACAAATACAGTCCCTTCTGCACAAGTGTTGAGGGGTAAAACTTTCTTACTTCCAAAGTCTTCTGAGAGTCTTGAAATTCTTTTCTTCTGCACTGCATTTTGAAGTTTCTCCCCATGAATATCATTGTCAGACAATAGTAACTCTCCACCTACTGACTGTCAGTAGTTTTCACAGAGATGTCATTTAAGACTCAGAGCTTGAAATCTAATCTCTCTTCTCAAAAGTTATATTTCCCAGCAAATATTTGGATGTATACTAGACAAATAAAGAAAATGCAGGTGTTCCTTGTAACTGTTCAACCAAAAAGATGAAAACTGTATAAGAATGGGACTTAATTTGACAAAATAGTGTCAGTTGCAGACTGGAGTTCTATGTAACTGCAATTCTTTAGGAAATCAACTATAATAATCTGAATTAAAATTTTCTTCTGCAAATGCAATACTAAGGTTTATGCTGTTGTCTGCTGAATCCAGAGTTTCTATAAATAGTGCATCAAATCCTTCAGCATACTAGCATGGCTCTTAGTGAAGAAAATATCCACAATGCCATGAGAGGTGTGATGGTTGCATTCGGAGTATCAAATCATTCTTAACCCAGCCTGGCTACAGCTCAGTGCTTGTGTGACAGGATAGATTTGAGTATGCTCAGCAGCCCAGAGGAGCAGCACAGGCTGGGCTGAATTTCACTCTGTGACAGCTTCCCTGGCACCTGCTCCAGAGGCAGCTAAGGTGAACTGGAGGGTAAATTGAAACCCCTCACTGCACCAGGAATATGTCTGAAATCCTTGACAGTGTCTCAGGAATATTTTTGCCATCTATTTTCTTAGATATTGTTATTATTTTTTAGAACTATCCAATCCAATTGCACTTCAAATTAAGCCTAAGCTTTGAAAGGCAGCGAGAGACCTCTGGAATTCCTTTTAGACCTTAAGTTGGAAAGTCTCAGGTGTTGCACACCAGACATATTATGACCAGACACATTATTTCAGCTGTTCCTCTTGCTATGGGTCATCCCTTTGGCCTAATCAGTCAGATTATTGCAGAAACATTTTCTGTAGCTGTGCCCCAATGCCTGAGAATATGAGATGTGACTACAGACCTTTGTGAGAGTTTGATGAAAGAATTAAGATCCCACCCTCTATTTTACTGCTCCCATACAATGGTTGATGTTAGTTCTGGTCCTGTAACCACCGCTGCATAAGGATCTTTTTTCTTGCTCCCATATTCTGTTCAAACCCCAAAACGTGGTCCTGAAGCTTTGGCTCAGTGAGGCTCTATCTGTGTGCAATGACATTCAGTAGGAATTTTCCCAAGAGCTCTCCAAAGGGTGGTACAGTTTCACACCATCTGCAGGAAAGTTTTCCCATTCTTGAACTTTCCAAGGCATTTCTTTATTGCACATGAAACCCACATGTTGATGATGAAACTATGAAAAAAATCCAAGTTTAGAGGAATTATTTAGCAGCTGAGATTTAAAATTGGGACAGATCTCCCTTGCTGATATCCATGATCTGTAGGTTTAGCAGGTACTATAGCCAGATCATAGAACTCAAGATCAGATGATCTCTTTTCACTTTTGTCCCACCTTAACTGAGAAAAAACATACCTTAATATTTACTTTGGACTGTCCCCAAACCTCTTCCATACCTAATCCTCTTCAGTCAAAATAGTCTGAATCTGGCAAGGAGATGTGGAATGAAATAAGGTCCTTTTATCCAGATTTTCTTTTTTGTCTCTGCACATTATTTTGTTAAAGTAGAATACAGAGGAAGAAAATTTCAAGAAATACAAGAGATTATTCTTTAGAGTGATAGATAGCTTTCCAAAGAAAACGTAGGCATTCTCTTTAATAATATTGTTATCTTCTTGCAAGATGTCCCTCATGTAAGAATGAAAACAGATAAGGTGTCAGTGTTCCCATGCATTACACTCTTATTTCTCTTTTATATGTTGTTATCCCAAGGCTACAAAATTTCCAGGGATTTTTAGGCAGCTCTGGTTATGTGTTCTTAAACAGAAAAAGTCACTCAATGTTTATGATTGTCTCTCTCCCACATTCAAAGTGCTAGTAAATACTGTTTTCTTGTGGTTACTCTCAGCTAACAGAAGAAAAGCCTGATGAGAATATAAGTGCCGTGGCTGAAGCTATGCTGTTTTACCTCCTATTTCCCTGGATTCCTGTGGATATCCATTCCTTAACTATCATACATGAAACATCCAGTTGTTTCTGTGTTCTGACAGGTATTTCTGATCTTAATGGGCAAGACTCAGTGTCATACAGGTCAATACTCATAAAAGCGGCCTGGCTACGCCTGGAAACTCACCTACATACACGCCTTATTCAGATACACCCCACTGCAACAGGGACCATTGCAAGGTTTCTATGCCCTGTCCATCAATCTGAACTATTTTGCTGTCTCAGTCCTGTCTGCAGCAGACAGATGGTGTTATGAAGACGTTGCTGTATTTCAGAGGGGACCCCTGCAGAGCTGTCTCAGCAAAGAAGAGCCTGGCTGGCGCAGAGCCCGGGCTCCGCTCGCAGCCCCCCTGGGCGCTCCCTTCTCCAGGGCAGCGTGCCCGCTGCACTTGCTCTGTGAGTAAATCAAGCAAAGCACACACAGTTCATCAAACCAACTTTTTACAGCTTCAGAATAATGAAAAGGAAGCATAAATTTAATGTTAGTAGCTGGAAGATAGAGTAGAAACACCCTCTTCTGCAGCTAAGTTTCTAGTAATGTCACTGGATGTCATGCTCCTGAAAACTATGGGGTTTGGATCCAGAAAGTGCCTTCCCCTTCATCCCAACACTGCTCAGCCTCCCCAAGTGACTATCACTCTGTTAGAGTTGCTAGATCCTCGGAACAAGCCGAGTTAAATAATTGACACTTTCCTTTGTTTGATTCAGCATACAGCTTTGCCAGTGTTCAGACACTAGAGACCACAAAGCAGCCACTATAAATTTCCAAAATGCACTGTGCTGGTTTAGACTTTCCCCTCTGATGCTTTTCCCAGCATTAACTCTGTATCTTCTCAAAATTACACATTGTCAAATTAAGCACAGTTGGTGGCACATTTATTATTGTTGAGTAAAGCCAATGAAAGAACATTCATTTCTTATAGAACAACAAGGATTTTTACAGAATTCCTGTCTTGGTTCCACACTTTTAAAAAAATCCACTTTTTCTTAATCTCTTAAACTTGGGCTAAGCAGAGTTTTGAGGTTTGCAGAGCTGTTCTCCAGCTGAGTGTTTCCTTTTAGATATGCACACCTCCTTGTTGGACATTCATTATCAAACCTTGTGTTTGCCTTTTATCTACAAGTCCTCTTCAGTGTTCAGCATAAACTACATGGACACCTTGCAGATTGACATTTCTTCATTCATGCTTTACCTTAAACAGCATGCGAAGACATCAAAGAAGAGGAGCCGACTTTGATGTTACAAAATGAAAAACGCCTCATGATTTGCCAAGACCAGGGGAACTTGTAGTTTGCTCTTTTTTTTTTCCTTTAAAGAAATACTACTGCTTTCCCCATGGATATGTGAAAATCTTTGCCGTTTTCGCCAAACCTGTATAAACATTTTGTTCCCAGTAAAAAAACAAGCCAAATCTCATTGCAGTCTGTTAAAAAATGGGCCTCAGGGCCTAAACTACAGTGGCTTGTACACACCCTTTACTTAAAGAGCTTTTTTGTTTCTCACCTGTGACTTTGCACAATCTGAGTGTCACGACCCCCAGCATCACCTCACTAATAATGATACTGATAGTGCATGCATAGTATTTTTCATTTACAGGTCACTGAGAAGGATTTAGAAAAACATAGTCATTCCTATGCTGTAGATAAAGGAATTGTGCAATGAGAGATGTTATTTGGTTTGGCCCTGAGAGCAAATAGCCAGCAATAAAACAGAGCTGTCCCAATTCCTTGTGGACGCTTGGCTCAGCAGCTCACTCTGATCATGAAATCAAAGGTGATTTCCTCAACACCATAACAGACACAAAAAGTGCCAATAACCCTGGGAGGAGGCCGAGCATACCTTGTCAGAAGGTGCCACACAGCACAAGAGAAAAGGCCAGATCTGGTTCAGAACTCAGATTCCTGTTGTTTGGAGTACTGGGAAGGGAGGTTTGCTTTGCGTGTTTTCTTTCATTGTTTGAAGTGAAGAGCTGCCCTGTCCTTATAAGGACAGAAGGAATGTGCATAATTAGTCCAAGGCTAGAGAACAGAGACATTCAAAATGAACATTTGTTATTGATTTCCCAGACTGCAGTGGAACTCAGAAGAATACCATGAGAGGAAAGGATATGTAATTAAATGTGATTTGTTCAAATGCTGCCAAGCTAGGTCATTGCATATGTAACATTTGACTGCATTGCTTCAACATAAAGTGCACAGTCCCTCTCCCTGGCACAAAATCCTTTGATTTACCAGCCTCCCCTCACTGGTGGAAGGGGCCTTTTGTTGTTTTGCTGCCGGCAGTGTTGCTTGTGCTCTTTCTTTAAGACTCTTCATCAGATGTGGTTTGTAAGGAACATGCCCAGACTGTAAGTCAGAACAGAGCTCATTTTCTTTGATGTGCATTTGTAATGTTCCTGCTCCAAAAGGAGGAGAATGAAAACTTTGGTCACAATGTTAATCTGCAAGAACTACATTTTAAGTAACTGGATGTGAATGAACTATGTAGAAAGTGCAGTGTTGGCTACTCTTTTTAAACAGCATTTTATCAATAATTGGTGCCAACACAAGAACATATCAGGAGGAATGTGTATAGTCCAGACCTTCTGCTATAGAAAGTCTTTATTTTAACTTTAGGACCTGAATTTTTCCAAAACAACACAAATAGCTGCTTTAACCTCATTTATTGTTGTATTGTGCTCAAGACCAGCACAGATATGATCAGTTTGGCTCTTTGGCTCTGGTGTTATAGGTTTTGTACTCAAGGCTTTTACCCTTGAGCAAGTGTTTTGCATACTAAAAAAATCTGAAAGTGAAAGGGTTAAACTTCCTTGAAGGTCCACTTAAATGGCTGTGAGAAGAGAGCCAAAATGGTAATCACATCCCTATGAGATCATATTGAAAGCAGCCATGCCTATTGCATAGAGTCTTCTGATGTTGCAGGGATCTGTAAAACATTTAATCAGTGGAGTTTCAATAAGTTGAGATTTGTTGTGAGTACTGTAGAGAGCACTTGTCTCAGATAAAATGCTGCCTGGTAATGCTCTTACAGCTACATGAGCCAGAATGCAATCGAATATCCATGGTGATTTAGCCTTGCACCGTCATCCCAGAGAAGGGGATGCAGGATTTTCACAGCTACATAGCAGTGGATTAATATAACTATTCATTACAATTCATGGGAGGCCTGATCCAGCTTCTGTCAGTGGAAGGAAAGATTCCATTTGATTTTACTGCGAGTTTGGATGGGATTTTGTGTGTCTAATCCTGTAACTGCCCTCCACTGCCACAGAAGCTTCTCCAGGGCTATTACTCTGCTGCCCAGGTGGCACCTCTACAGCTGCTGGTCTGCTCTTATTGCTCAGTGGAGCCCAGGTGATCCTAATTCTGCCAGGCAGCTAAGCATTGCCACAGAGAGGTTTAATAGCTAAACCTTGTCTACCTTGCTTTTATTTATTCAAGCTTGTGAAGTTCCAACTGACCTAAAATTTAAGTTTGGCATAAACCACGTCAATGCCTTTCTCAGAAAGAAATTATTAATGGAGTTCTGAAGGTGGCTCTGCAAAAACTCACAGATGAGACTGTGTGGGTGAAATCCAAGTAGCTCCACTCACAATGAGCCTTCTCCTCTGGCCCAAAGTGTGCAGGGAGCCAAGAGACAATCCTCGTTATCCTGCCTTCATTAAACTGCCAGCAATCTCTATCCAGTTAAGCTTGCACTGAATAAACCTTTTATTAAGACTATAATTTGAGGAAGCCCTTCTCCACCAATGGCAAGGTTCAAAACTTTGAAAGATGCAGAAACCAAGCTAAAAGTGGGCCAAGGATAAAGAGCAAATCACTCACACAGAGGGTTGATCCAAATGACCCCTTCTGGTTTCTTGCAAAGATCCAAACCTATAAACTGTCAATGCAACTTGAAATATTGAAGAGATCAGAGAGATGGTTTGTGGCTCTGAAGTGGTTAAAACAAAACAAACACGTGAGCCCATTTTGTTGTAAAGGTTTGCTGCCATTACTGAGCAGCAGAATGAGCAAGTTTGTAGGTACCCAGGGTGAAAGATGGTTCAGTATATGGTTGTATTTTGTCCTTTGTACCTATACAATCCAAACACACATTAGATGAAAAACCTACCTGGGCTGCTAGAGCCAAACAAATGAAAAGGATGCCTCTGACCAAAGAGCACTGAGTTTTCAGAGACAGCTCCTGAAATATGCCAGGTTGAGAATGGAAGCCTCAGAACATCAGTCCTTTCCCCTTGGCTGACAGGGTCTTGCAAAAGAACAGAAGAGGTTTTCCAGCAAATATTTTGAGTGTCAGGGAAAAGAAAACTCTCATGAATTAATGTGGATTCTGAGGAGAATGATATCGCCTAAAAATACCATTGTTAGTACAGGCTTTTTTGACAGACTTGGCAGGTTTCTATAGCACCTTCTGACTATATAAAGTTGTGTGTGTGACTTAATCTTTTTATTTCTGCCTTTTGGAGTTTAGTCTCTGTCACTATTGCCCTCTGAATTCAACTCCTCTGAACCCTCACTGCTCCTGACACTCATTGTTATTCTGCTCTCTGCTTTCAACAATATTCCAGTGAGATTCCCTCCCTGTCAAAACACTGACTCAGTCTACCTTAGAAAACTCTAAGGATGTCTTACCTCTAAGAGACAAGTGAATATTTCTAGTTTCACTATCATTATAAACTGGCCAAAATCCCAGGATTAAAATGTTTAATAGAAAAAAAAAAAAATGTTCTCAATGTTATTTATATCACTCCCAGCAAAAAAAATTCACATTTTAGGGTTTTGCTGTGCTTGAAGGTTGAACATTTTTAAGAACTGTTTCTCAGCATCACATTCACTTCTCACCTGCATTGCTGCTATTGTCCAGGTCCCACACCATGGCCCCAGCTGCAAGCTGCCTATGGGATGTTGTTGAAAAGAACTGTTTGGAGGCATAAGGATTAGCCAGGTGGACTCCTGTGTGATCCCTTTGTTTCAAACTTGTGTTTGAAGGCCAAACACTGAAAAGCACACCATCTATAAGCCATACTTGTGCCCCTTTTTCCATGAGCTCAAAATAAGATCTGGTCAAATCACCACAAATATTCTCATTAAGCATTAGCTCGTTCTTAAGGAAATAGTTGTCAGTATCAACAGCAAGAAGCCCTGTTTGGTTTTGTAAAAGATGTGTAGCAGCAGTCTAGAGCTGGGAAGGTAAAGGTAGGTTCTCATGCAGTGTGGTGCCAGTTTAAGATGCCCACATCTACAAACTACACCCTCATCTGTAGCAGCAGCAGTCATTTCTCTACCATTTTTGATGTGTTCAGACTTCAGAGAAATTCCCCGGCCTGCAAGGGCTTATTTCTAGGCATGGTTTCAGCCAGCCCCAGGACTCAGTGAGCTGCAGCCAGCAGGGACTGCAGCTCCCCCAGGCCAGGCTGCAGCTCCTGCTGCTCCTGCAGCTCCTGCACTCCCTGCAGCGCTGCCAGCACCCTCTGACACCCCAACATCTTGCCTCATCATGCTCAGTAGCTCCCCAAGAGCAAAAGTAAAACCTCCCACCCGCTCTGAAATTCCACCCCATACCAGAGGACTAAACCAGCCACAAGCAAAAGTAGAAGCCTAAATATTGTGCAGTCAATAAGTGCAAAAAGAATCACCAGAATCCCAATAGTGAAGCCAGCACCCAGCAAAAGGCCTGAGAGCTCTGCAGAGGGCAGGATCTGCTGTTTGCTGCTTGCCTCAAGGCAGTCTCTGCCTGCTGAGAAGCCTTGGGAAGAAACTTCTCAACACTCAGGAGTTCATCCCATCCCACACACACATGCAGCACTGGCTGCGGTCAGAGTTGTACTGCTGTGCTGAAAAACTGCTAGCATTGCCTCTTTTGCTAATATCTGGTAGCACAGATCTGGGACCTTTATGCTGTACCATGATCTCTGAAAATTTCACAAGTAAACCTGTTCATTACTGGCATAGTGAACCGATCTCCTGTAGCTGTAAACTCTGGAAACTGGTCCATATCCTCTATGCTGGCACATCCAGTGCTGACACAGCAGTGACCCAAACACTTCTGTGAAATCTTCCAGAAAACAAGGGCTATGTTGTATTTTTCTCTTGGCACTACAGCTCTAGGACATTGTACCACTGTAATGTCAGATTCTTGTTTATCTTTTCCCAGTTGCACTTCTGCAATTTAAGAAGAAAACCACTTCACTTGTCTTTAAAGACCTAAGAAATGCTACCAGACTTTGAATTATTACACACATCCATCTAAAAATATCATCTACACACATCTCCTTACCAAAGAAGCTCAGAAGTAGAACTTAGATATGTGAACTCCATCAGCAATATGCAAACAAGGAAAAGGAAAAAAAAAATCAGTCTATTGCAAATGGCCAATACAGCAAATAAAACCTGACACTTATTGCTAATTAAGGTACAACAATAGCAAACAAAATGATTAAGGACTTAGCTGAGTCTAACAATATACATGAGCAATTTAGGCTCTTACTGTAAAAAATAGCAATATTTTTTATTTGATTCATGCAGCAGCTTTAACAATGTGTTTGTATGTTCCAGGGCCTGGCAGCTTACAGGACATCAGGTCTCCTGTGCATGAAGATGTGGCTTTGCTCACCCATAGTTCCCTCAAGGAGTCATTTACTCATGGGCTGAAGTTAAAAAAGTTTGGGTTGAGCACTTAGATCTCAAAGACTGAAAAATGGGACTGTTGAAAGATTAAATCAGGAACACCTTGGAAAAAAGGTCAAAATATAGAAAGTGTGTATATCTTGTCATAACTGGATTGCTGGTGATCAGGCAGGAAGTAGCCAGCAAAAATCAAGGTTTCAGCTGAGAGATCAAGTCTGGAATTAAAATATAGTTAAATTTAAATTCCAGAGTTCACTGAATGCTGTACTGGAATAAAAATGTCTGTCCTAAACTTTGAATCGAAGCAGCTTAGCAAGGCAAATTTAAAGCTGACTATTATACTTAGAAAAAAGAGCATCTCTCCACATTGAGCATTTTCATCCTTCAATCTCTAGCTGAGCATCATTAAAAGCAAACAATTCAAACCTGTCACAGCCCCTCAAGCTTTACAACTTATAACCTGTTGCAAAACCACACCTGAGCCAAGCCTTTCCTGGAACTTGCTGGAGCAGCTGATGGGATTACTGCCCCAAAGTGTCCCTTCTGCCTCCTGCTGGAGAGCAAGAGACTTCGAAACATCACTAATTCATTTTCCACATGGAAGAAGATTTTCAGATTAATTTTTCTCTTCATGTTTATCCTTAAGTTCCACTCAGAACTCTGAGGAAAAAAAGCAGGGTAGGAGGGTGTGGGGGGTGTGGTGAATTCTGGCTCATATGCAGTCTACATCAAAAGTTACCCAGGCAACAAACCAGTTAGGAAGCCAAGCTGACAGACCTAACCAAGGGTCTGCTGGGCCCCCTGAAGGAAAAAAGAAATGACTGAAAGACATCAGAGGAGGCAAAATAAAAAATTAAAGTCCATCCTGTTGTGCTAAGCTGGTCAGAGCATGCCCACTTCATCCTATTTAGGGTGAAACTGTCTAATATTATACTTGACTGGAAAAAAAAATATATATAAAGCAAGAAACTTAGTTCAAAAGTTCTGAGCATTTTTCACACTTTCCCCCTGAGCCTCAGTGCTGCTGAGGGCCCCCTTGCAGCAGGGGCAGGCCCAGGCTCTGCTGGGTGCAGGAGTGGCTGCCCCGAGCCCGGGCTGGAGCCACCCCTGGGAGCCAGCGCCAAACCAAGCGGTGATTTTCATCAAAGTCATAGGAACAGAGCTGATCAAAACAAGCAGAAGGCACTGTTCTGTTTGGTCTGTACACTCTGTACGCTGCCACTTGGGAACTTAATTAGTCCACATGCTTCATGCTTCTATCTTTAGTCTGATGGCATACAGCTGTTCTTTTCAGCATCGCTGCCTACTGCCCTTTCCCTGCTGCTGGGGTGTGCTCCCAAGTCCAAAGGGTGGGACTGCCTCGAGTTTCATCCTCTGCCAGCCCTTGCTGATTGTCTAAAACAAAACATTTTAGCCCAAATCATGAGGTAAACTGTTTCATTACCTCATGGCAGTTTTCCCACATGGCCAGGGATGGGGAGGAATCCCACAGTCTCAGGGTGCTGATCCCATCATAGGGCTACCCTTCAGAGCCAAAATGCTAAAAAAACAAAACAATAAAAAATTCCCTTTTCAGGGCAATCTTGCCTGCAGGGGTGAGGGGGAAGCATTTTTGAGTCATTGTCAGCATGAAGTGAGGGGACAGAGCTGGTTCTGGCAGAAGAATGAGCCCTGGACATGAAGTATGAGGGGATATAGGTTATATCAGGATATCGAGACCTGGCACTTTTCCAACAGCCTGCCATGGCACACAGTGATCAAGTTTGTGCAAAGATTTAGGAATTAAAAAAATACTCCAGGACTGAAGCTGTGGTGATCCATTCATACTAAAATGCAGGGGAAAAAATATCTACTGATACTGGACAATGAAGCCAAAACTGGGGAAAGACTCAGGAATGAGGCATGAGCTCCCAGTCCTGGCTGCCTCTTTGCTCAGCATCAGGTTAAGCCTCAGCCCCTCTATTTACAGCACAGGAAGGAGGACAAAGCTGGCTCTATAGCCCTGTCTGCCCAGGGAGGAAGGGAATGCCCCTATGCACTACATCTAATAAATGAAGGTCTTCAAAATCCCTTGGCTGATGTCATTTCTTGCACAGGGTGTCACAGCCTTGGCCTTTCAGCTGGGACATTCATATCTCCCAGCTGGAATGCAGCTGGCATCCCCAAGCCTGGCTGCAGCCTCCCAGCTCAGAGAGCAACTCATTTTTCTTAGCAGTTAAGAAGTTACACATCCATCTACTCCCAGAGTTTAACCATATCAGTATCCTCCACCTCTTGGCTCCCTCCATTAGTTTTTGTCTCTTGTAATAATTTTTTTCTCATATTCTAGAAATCCCTGCTCCGCTACCTTGACAGTGATGTTAATGTCAGGTGCTGCACATCATGCCACACTCGTGAGTTTTACATTCCTATGACATGCCAGACTTTGATACAATTACAGCTTGGCTACATATCTTAATTTATGTTACAGTATTGCTGCAGTAGTATCAGAGACAAATGTTTAATTCACAGAAACTCAGTTTCAAACTACAGTCCTTGAATGCAAACAGCAGACTTCAGTATTTTTTCATCAATTTCTTAGTTCATAAAAATCAATTTTTGTAGAGTTTTTACACTGTACATAAAAGACTGTGGCATCAATTAGCTTTAATTCTTTTTTTTTTTTTTTCTTTTTTGGAAACCTCTTTGTAGGAAAATCTCATATTTCAGCAATTTGCATTATCCACACAATCTGCTTTGAAGTTCTAAGTTATGGTAAGAAAAGGATCCACTTATCTGCACATAAAAAATGTTCAAAGCTTATAAATTCCCTGAAACAGATGTACATTATCATTGGATTTGCCTTTCTCTCTTTGCTGTTGCATGGCTAATAGAGTTTCATGTGCCCCCTCACATCCTCCCCATTTAGCATCTTTTCTCTACAGAAGCATGCACCCTACTGTGCCAATCCACACTTCAAAGATTTCTGTCTATCTATTAGAAACAAAGCACAAAGTGAGAACATATGGCCCCTTTTAAATTTCCCACATTTAAGTCAATATCGTTTCTTTTCTCCTTTGGCAAAGAAACATAATAAGGTTTATCTTCTCCCTTCCTAAATCTGCTGGCTCTCTCAAACTGCTTGTGCCAATTCAGCAGTTACTTTGCAGTATCAGACTTGGCAGCATATATGAAAACAAAATCTCTAATTTTTAAATTGCTTTTATTTCTTCAGATCAAGAAGATGCATTTAAATGATGAAAAAGGACAAAATGTAACTGCACACTTTCAGATAAGTGGATTTTAAACCCATGAAAGGGCACAACAGAAAGTCAACAGCAAAAAATTGTCTTGTTCTTTTCACGGTGACATCTTTCTAAACTGACTAAAGGGATGGAAGAGTATTCTGGAATCTAAGGCCTTACTGCACCTGCTTGTCACACGTGCCAGAGCCTCCAGAAAAACACAGTTCTGGGGCAGCGGGGCTGATCAGACACTGAGACATTGACACCCCTCCAGAGGACAAGGAACAGTCACTGGTCTCAATGGCTTTGGCTCCTCAGTTTTCCCTCTTGGTATCACAGACATAGTGAACATACCTCTTGTGTGCCAGGAAGAAGAAATTTTGGAGCATTCCCTTGGAGTGGCTCCATCCTCACATCCCTGGGGAGATGAGTAAGAGGGCACGCGGGACGCTTGCGGGGAGATCCGCTGTGGAATTCCTCTGCAGTTGCAGGCTACAGGAGCAATATTCAAAGAAACACATGCTCCAAGTAAAACAAACTTCATTACCTATTGTTGGAAAGATCAGCAGACACATAATATCCTGTGAATGCCGAATTCCTGATTCAGTTACAGCAAAAGGGGCTGCAGTGATGATGTTTTTAGCAGAGAAAGGAATTAAAGTCTTGCCCTGCTCCTGAAAACACAATGACTTGCTCTTTTAATTCACAGTTACCAGCTAAAATGACTCCATATTTCAGGCTTGTAAGATATCAAGATTGAAATAATTAAATTAATTTATTTTAGCATCCATTTATTAGACCAGTAAAGTTCCAATAAAAACATTTCCCTGACTAGTGCAAGCTCTGAGTGCTCCAGGGCCCTGATTACATGAGAGTATGAATTGAAGGATTTCTGTTGATCCATAAAGCTGCACAAAATTTTTCGTGAAACCTATGGAAGTCACATGCTCAGAGCCATTTAAGGTTGTGATGGCACACTCAAACAGCAAGTTGTGATTATAGACATCAAAAGTCAAAAACATTCCCTGAAAAGTCTATAAAGAGACTGGAGGAATGTGAGGCCCACAGTCCTGCCTTACTGCTTCCCTTCATATTTTTGCACTTACTGGAAACTCTGAGTCTATAATTGGGCTTTTCCTCCCCTCCACTCCACGCAGGGTGAGAGGGTTAATTGCTTTGGACTGAAACATTACAGTTTTTGTACTGCTGCTTCCTACTGGCACGCTGAGCGTGCAGAGATGCCCCCAGCCCTTGGAGCAGGGATGAGAACAACTCCAGGCCTCCCTCCCAGCCATGGGATGAGAACAACTCCAGGTCTCCCTCCCAGCCATGGGATGAGAGCAGCTCCAGGCCTCCCTCCCAGCCATGGGATGAGAGCAGCTCCAGGCCTCTCAGCCATGGGATGAAAACAGCTCCAGGCCTCCCAGCCATGGGATGAGAGCAGCTCCAGGCCTCCCAGCCATGGGATGAGAACAGCTCCAGGCCTCCCAGCCGTGGGTATCTATAGAGCTCCCTATCTATGGCTTTGAAAATCAGCACTGGCCAAGTGAGACCTTAATGCTAATTGCCGTAGCATTTCACTGTTTATCTTAGTCGAACTAGCATTACCAGTCATGGTTGTTAACAACCTCAAGTGGCACTTTATTCATCTATCAACAGCCTTACCCTGTGAACAAGCAAGCAAAGAACTATAAACACCCACTCCAAAGTCACTCTGTAGGTTTAAGCTGAAGCCCACAGAAAAAAGGCTATTCACAGATCATCAGAGAGCAGACAAAATACAACCTCCAAACCAATGTTTTAATCTACAAAGTTTTATTTGTCTTTTTAAACTTGTAAACCATAAAAAGAGCTTATCAAATATCTGAAATTAGTACAAGAAAAAATGATGAATCATAGCAAACTGCATTTGTAAGGTCCAAATTCCAAGACATGCATGGGGCTCTTCTGCTTCCACTTATGAAGATGAAAACAAATCAAATTTGGCCCAGTTTGTTAGATGTTTTATTAGAAAATTCAAAAAGCCTCAGCATGCTATACTTGGTGAATAGAACAGAATGGGAAGGATTAAATGCAAGAATAAGCACTCAGCACCAGAAGGATCTGAACTCATATCTTCATCCACAAAATACAACACCAAAGGAGTACATACATCCCCTAGCTAGCAGTAATTAGAGACAGCTCTGTCTCTATGGACTAGGCACTCAAAAGAAGACACACATCCCACCTCACAGACATGTCCTAAAAACCAGAAAGCACAATGCACATCATTACCAGTATGCCTGCTATTGTTAATGTTTGCCCATCACCAAATTTATGAAGCCCCTTAACACTATGTCTTCAACATCCTTAAAAATCTTCTGGAACTTTTGACACTCAGACCCCACAACCAGCCTGATGAGACAACCAACAGACCCATGTCATTCCTTGTGGTATAAAGATTATCCTGTGTCAGTAGATTTCACAAGCATTGTTAGTGTTTAGAAAAATCAGGACAGATACCGAAACTTTGGGTAATATTTGACCAACTTTTGTGTGTTTGTAATCAAAGAGAAGAAGAACTGATGTCACTATTCAAAATGTGTTCTAAGGAGTATTCAAAACATCTGTAGAAACACCTCTCTTTCCAAAAACATTTCCCTCAGCTTGGACAGGGACTCAGGAAAACAGGGATCCTTCCTTATTCTGCCACAGCCCCAGTGATTATCTGCAACTTTCCTGCCTTGTGCCTCCCCCTGCACACTGGAGATTCACTCTTAAGGCAAGTCTTTCAAGTTTTCCCAGTGAAAAGCATTCCACAAGCTACTGTTGCTGTTTTATGAGCAAAAACTGTACCATAAGAGATTTATAAAAGTAGTATGAATAAAACATCTCCATACAGGATTTTCTTACCTCTGGTGTGTCTCCCCAGCCTCTCTGTGGGACAGTTCTCTGCTGTCCCTGCCCTTCTCAAATTTCATCATTCCCTTGCCAGTCTTCATTCACAGCTCTAACCCTCACAGTAATCTGCCTGAACAGTCCTTAAATCCTGCTAGTTTAAAACAAAGAAATTTAGAAGACTTCATCCATGTGACTCCTATCATTTCAGTTCATTTAGGATTGAATTATCTAGCACTGTATAGAAACACAAAGGTAAATTAAAGCATCATTTAATAACTACAATCCAAGCTTCAAATAAGATGTATTTCAATGTATATTGAATAATTTCAATATGATTTATTTTTCTCTGTTCCTTTTAGACCTTTAAGCACATTTTAAATGTGCACAGAACAACAAAAAATAATCCCAAAACAGACTCTTCCAAATCAAATCAACTCAACATCTGTTCAAATATGCAAACAAAATACATTATTATGTCATAAATAGAGGCTGGTTTTGCTGTTAAGTGCATTAGGAAAGAAATCTTCTTCCAGAAGCTATTTAGAAAATACATTAAGTTAAATTTTTAGTTTATGGATTTTCAAACATGTTTCTGCTGGTATATAAAAAAAAAAAGCCAAAACCAAAGTCTGATAATTAATAGGATGCTGAATAAGATTTGGTTCCCAGCAAAACCATGAATAAGTCATGTTTGAAACTGTATTTTCAGATCTTGATGAATTGCATCAAGGTAATTAAAGGTGAGACTTGATTAGCTGACATGTTTCCAAACATGAACATTCTTGCCTGTACTCCAGGCAAAAATTATGGTGAATGTTTTTGCAAATTTTCTAACATGATGAATTTTTCTCAAGTATAAACTAGGCCCAAAGGGGCCCAACTTTCCTGTTAATTGGAATACAAATGAAATCTGTCATTCAGTAATTGAGGTACACGATGACATATGGAGAACAGTATGCATTCATCAGAGCTCTGTGTTTATGTGGCAACTTGTGGACTGTTGAGCACACACAGTGCTCATCCCTTTAGAAAAAATCACCCCTGTCAGAATCCATCTTGTTCCACTCACTAACCTCTGCCAGAGGACACACTCACACACTCATATATATATATATATATATTTTTTTTTTTTTTTTTTTTCACATCTACACATAGACACACACACCTTTAAAAGTACTTCTCCAGCTAAACATTGCTGTTCTAGGCTCATGATGACTAGAGTAGAAAGACCATAATAGAGGTCATATGTTTTGTGATATATTTGGGGCTGGTCTGCCAATATGCCAGGAGAATCTCATCATCCAAGGGCAGAACTGGGTCTCCATTTTTAACAATGACTAAATGATATGTGGCTGTTTCAAAGACATTTGGGAGTGCCTTGAGGGCCTCCAATGACATCAGTGTAAAGAGAATTTGCTGCTAATCTTAATTAATTTACCAGCTTGATCTCTTACAGCAAACTTCCATTTACTATCAGCAGTAAGATGCAGAAAAAATAAATACTGAAGCTACTGGCTGAACATTATGTAGACTTCAAACCCACATTCCTGGAATGAAATTATAGGCACCCTGCAGCCAGTGGGAACCTGGCAGCCTTGCCAGAGATTTCACGGGGACAGAGATTATACTTCACAGCCTTACCTCAGGTTAATTTCTATTGTGGTCATGAAGCTGCAAGATCCCAGGAACCTTTCTTTTCGAAACACTGCCCTCCCCAGAACTGCAGCTGGCAGAGATGAGCAAAATTTTTAAATTGAATTTTTTCAGCAAAGAGTGTAAACTTCAATATTGACTTCATTTTGCTGAACTGTCTTATGTAAAAATAGAAGAAGGAAGTGAGAAGTCTGGAGTTTTCATCTGAAATTACTTAATGCCACTCCATTTTACTTTTCAATATTAACAATATACTCAACTCTGGTATGTTTTTCTTTGGAAGTAAATGTTTTGTTCAACCAGAAACTAAACTCTTTCAAATTCTGATTCAGCTATGGTTTTGAACAACTTAAACCAATATTTTTATTTTTTTTAAGGAAAAGTTTTCAGAATTAATAGCAAGATGAAATATCAGTTACTCAACACAGGTCCAACAGCAGGGGACAAGAAATTTAACTTTGAAACTTGATATTTTAAGTATTAGACCAAAGCATACCCAGCCCATACGTAATTTCCTGATCCTGTTCCCAAAAATGTTAATGCAAGCTCTTTCATCAGTGGGATCTCAAGCACTGACAGCAATTGCAACAGGCCCCTGAAATCCACAACAAGAAGAAATATACTTTCTGAACTAGTAAAACTTTAATTAACAGGGGGTTCTCTTGGCACAGTTTTTGCTGTTAAATAAATAAAGCATTTAGTCAAAACCATCTATATTTACTATACAAAATACTGAAAAGCAAACATATTTAAAAGATACGGAAATTTAAGGTTCTGTGAAAAGAAACTGTGCTACATGTTATTCACACTTATAATGCACATAACACAACTGCAACAGTATTTAGATACTGTATATTCATACATGGCTGGTGTAAAGTTTTTATAAGGGGATGCCATGTTATTAAAATGCATTTGTGTTTCACAGACTTTGAGCAAGGCAGAATTTGTCTTTTGAATGTCCAAATATAATAAACCAAAACAAACCAATGCCAGGCAGTAACAATTGGCCAGTCGTGTTCCACGTCAGAGCCCACTTGGCACAGCCTGCACTGCTCACTTCTCAGAGGGGATTTTGGTAGGGGTGCTGTTTTCCTTTCCAGCAAAATATCTCTGGGTGGAGAAGCAGTTTTACCCCTTTGCTGCCCTTTTGCAGAAAACTCCACAATTCTGAAAGCACTCGAGTTTTCCCACAATGTTTTCTGGTTTTAAGTAACAATCTGCATTTAAAAAAATTGATTAAGAACAACTTCCACCTCTCAGTCTTTGTGGCATATGCTCTACTGAAAAGAGAACAGCTTTAATTACTTCTTCAAAACAAATAGCATGGCATCCCTTCTTAGATGGAATGTACACTGTGTGTTTGCATGCGGTATAATGTAAGTCACTTGAATACATCAGACTTTTTTAACACTATAATATAAATAAGCTTATTCCTTCTACTAGACATATAAATGCCTTTTTTTTTTCTTTTTGCAGTCCATAATTATATATACATTGAAAAAGAATGATACACAAGCAGCAAAAAAGGCTTAGACTAGAACAACTCAGTGGTAACTAACCAAATTCGTGGCCTTTTCATATTCTCAACACAGAAAATTCTGCATATAAATATTTTTGGACTTTAGGAATTTTAAAATAAACAGAACAGTATAGTTGTCACACGGATCAAACACATCTTAAAAACATTTTGTTAGATTTTACAGAACACGCTGTTGACAGCTAAAAAAAGTAAAATAAAATAAACCAGATTTTTTAAAGGGGACAATAAGTCTAAACATCTGCTGATCCAGGGAGACAAGAGACGGACCTAATTACCATGAAGCAGTGATTCTATTCCAATTCCACAAGAAGGCTTCCCACTGTTCTTTACAAGGTGATGTCTCTGTGTTCTTAGAATGGACAACATCCCCCTAAACCTGGTCAGCAGTAAGGTAAGACCCCATTTTGGACTGAACAAAACTCTAGTCAGAAAACAAAAAATACCCCAATCATAAAGGGCTTATAACAATGTCGGATAGTTACATTTTACAATATATACTATTGACAAAATACCACAACATTAAAAATAATTAAAACCAAAAGCAAATACATTTATAGAACAATTGTGTCTTTTTGTAGGAGTTCTCTACTTTAATGTTCCAAAAGAAATGTAGGTGTTTTTTCCAGTCACTTTCTACCTGCAGAATGGTGATCTGTACAAAACCCAACTGAATCTATTTTAAATCTAGGCTCCCCAAAACATCAATGTGCTGACTCTTTTCTTTTCTTTTTTATTTTTCCAATTTTCTTTTGTCCTTCAAATTTCTCAGCAACCATTAAGGTCTTGTAAGTGTGGGCTGATTCTCCTTCATGGAATGGAAGCCCTTTGATATGGAAAAAGTAGAAGAATGCAGGAAGATTGTGAATGATACTTTTTATACACATCTCTAAAATGGGAGAAGCAAAAATTGATAGGTGCTTGGGAAATTCAGACTGGAGGCACCAGGAAAATGCCATGGCATATGTTTCTAAAAAGTCACTGTTGTGGAAAAAACAAATATAATGTTAATATTCAAACCACAGATTTCTAAAACACAACAAAATGTACCTGAGAGTGTGCATATTTATATATATTTATATTTATATTTATATTTTATATATATTTGCCAACATTTAAAGTGAGAAAGTATATTTTCCTCAATTCTTTCTCAAAACAAAGAACTGTGGATTTAAACAAAACAACCCCCCCAATTAACCCCTCTCCTTCTCAAACCCCCATGAATGGTACTTATGGCCCAAGCACTGAAGTCTAGTGCTGCTTTGGAAAACCCCATTTCACATCCTTCTCTTTTCAAACAGTACCCCAAACAGAGTGGAGAATAAGCAAGAAAAAAAACAAAAATAAAAGAAGTATATTTAAATATTACCCAGTATATAACAGACTGTACTTGTGTCAATGAAGAATCTCCAAGAAAATAAAGTGTAAGTCATACAAATGTAGCCCTGTTGACAAGTTTAGCTAATATTTCCTCGTAATTAAGATGATTTGAAAGGATGTGAACACAAACAGGCTACACGAACACAGTATATTAAAATTCCCCCCTGTAGCACATTACAATCAATAAAAAGAAAATAAAATCTGAATAATACTAGAGGTAGCAGCTGTTTGTATTTTCCATTATCTGAGTATCTCTGGAGTCCAACCCTTCGAACATTGCTCCCCTGATGAAAGGCTTGTGTGCGATCAGCCGACGTACAGCAGAGTGGAAAGCTAGATGTCTGCAAGAGTGTTTGAAGTATCTTTCTGAGTACAGTGGAAGTAGTACTTGTACAGAAGTGCGTTGACGACCTGTATTAAATCACAGCTCAAAAAGCTATGGCTGCTTGCTGTTTTACAAGCCACTTAAAAAAAAAAAAAATCCACAAGGTGTTTGAGTAAGCTATGCGGTTCCACAACATATAAATAGGGTGAGTTTCAAGAGTTCCATATAACCTCTAAAATATATGCTAGCTGAATATTAATGGAGTAATGATAATATTAATCATAGTAATGCCTTAGTTCTGGTATCACAAGAACACATTTCCTTCATTTGGGATGATTCTTGGAGGACGCTGGTGGGATCTCTTCTATGTCTGGTAGAAGTGGTGGTAGTGGTGGTGGTGCTCGTGATGGTGGTGGTGCTCATGTCTTTGTATCATTTGTCCCACTTGGCCTTCATATAAAATGACTGTGGGCAGGTCTCTGACGTGTTCCTTTTCCACAACTGTCCCCGGAGACTGGAAGGTTTTGCACATTTGGTGATTCTCCTTTGCCCTCTGCTTATGCTTCTTGTGGATCTGCTGGGATTGCAAGGGAAGGTACGGGAGGTTCTGGCCCACCCGTGCACTTGGGGAAGCCATGGGCAAGGGCACCCCTTGAAAAGGTTTATTTCTGACTGCCCTTCCAGGATGCACAGGGGCGACATTTTTGCCCTGGGCTTTGGGAGACCTCACAAAGTGCTTGTTGGAGTCCTGGCTCCGGAGCCTCTGTTGGATTTCGGCAATCTTGGCATAGGAACTTTCAGCCAGATTGATGTGGTTTGGATCCACCACTTGTGATTTCCTATGGTGAGCATGGAAGGTCTCAGGCTCATGAGAACGGGATCTAGTTTGATTCACAATTCTGCCTGGTGGGTCATGTTTTTGAGCTGCTGGAGGAGATCCTAGGAAATAACAAGCTGAGTTAGTCATCTAGTATTTCAAAGTTTTAATTAGTAGCATACAGTTGGCAGGGATAGCATTATCAGCAGAACAAATTTTTCCTAAGGAAGTGAATGCAATTATAGCTGTCTAGTTTAATTACATTTAATAATTCTGGCCAGTAAATAATACACAAATATGAATACCTATCTAGTGAAGACTCAACATGTGTGTGTGTGTATATAAAAATCTTTATGTTACCAACTCTTGGTCATCAAAATAACTGTGAGGGGAATAGTAAAACCCTGGCAGAGAGCAGGGAAATGAAGGAAATCCAAATCTCTTTGATGTGGGGACTAGAGCCAAAATTCCAGGTACAAACACACATTCTCCTATTTTTGGGTCAGTAGCAACTATAAAATATGTGCTGGTCTCATCTTGGGAACAAGCTCCAACATCCAAAAGTCAATCCTGACCTCACCCATAGACTAAACTTAATAATTTAGATGTAAAGATTGTTCTCCTAGGCTCAGCTCCAAGTTTAGTTACACAAACAAGTACATCAAAGCAGCCTTGCAGCACATTAGCCACTCTGTTGTGATACCACCTTCACCAGTAATTACCTTGCAGTATTCACAGTCCTATTCCTGAGTCACTACAGACAAATCACACAGCTTCACAATTCACTGTCCCTGACATGGAACATGCAATTGAAGACATAAAAGATTATAAGGTTACAACATAAATTACCTGGCCCAAACTTTGATGTGTAGTTTTCTATTCCTGCAAGATCCAAATAGTGGTTTCTCCTTTCAATGTTCTCATCAACACAATGACGATAGCACCCACTTTGCTCTGGATTGTTCTCACTCTGGTGGTATCTGTCAGCAGGAAGCAAAACTACAATTCAGCAGAACTTCTTTAAAGTTCTTATCACCATCTACAAACCAACAACTAATAGTCCCTTTGAAGTGACAGGAGCTGCTCACAAAGAAACAACAAATGCTTGGAATTGTGGATGACCAGACTTGCTATGATGATAGGCCTAAACTGACTGTTCTTTCCCCTCATATAAATCAACCCTGATGTTGCAAAGCAAAGGAGGCTTTCAAATTGCATCACATGTGCAAAAGCAAATAAAACCACTCCTAGCATTTATTACTTTCTTTCCTAGGGCCAAATCATTCAACTCATTCTCCAATTTGAACACGCCAAAGAAAATCTGCTGTTTGATTCATGACCATTCCCACTGCTGTGAGGAAGTGCTGGGGTAATCCAGATCAATGTCCACGTGCTCCTGCTTCAGAAAGACAGGCAACAGGACAGGTGTAGTAACTAAGAGAGTCTGGGAAGGGAAGGTGCCGGTAGGACACTCAGAGGTAACTGCTGCTTTTCAAAATACAATTAATAAGGTCAGATCAGACGCTGGCTTTAGAATCTCAACTCCCTTTCCTGCTCAGCTTTGCAATTTTATTTATAGCAGAACTATTTCCTGAGAATGAATATCTGAAATACCATTCATTTATGAGGCAGAAAAAAATCAGGCAGAATTTTATAGTATTGTAGCCAGCCCATAATGTCAAACAATTTTATTCAGCAATTTAAATGGGAAGTCTGCAAATATGAACAATATTTTCAATATAACAAACAGTATAAGCAGAAAACCCTTGATTAAGTCGCTGCTTGTCATTCAGACAATTCCGTTTCCAAGACCATGAGACTGGATTTGCTATTTCTCTGTGCAAGTGCACTGATGTCAGCCTAACACCAGAATTTGGCCTTGTATCCTACACCAGTTGCTAAATATGAGCTCTGTACTGTATGATGCCCAGTACTCTGCTTTTAGTCTATTAACACATTTCTAAGTTTCCAGAGGCTGCTGATCCCCTGAGCTTTGGCACAAATGGCTTTCCTGGTCTAGCTGGTACTGTTCAGAGACCTTACAGAGCGGAGGCCCCTCGTGTCTCTGTCAGACACAGGTCTGCAGTGTCTTTTATCAAAGTCACAAGACTTGACCTAACTGGAAGATCATTTTTGCTCTATTGTGATAGAGTTAGAGTCTCCTGAATGGAGGAGAGTCTGCCTGGAAAGCAGGTAAGGTTTAAAGATTCAGAGTCAGCTTTGAACTGCAGAAGTGACATGGGCTACTTTCAAAAAACAAACAAACAAACAAACAAACAAAAAAGGAATGTCCAGATGTTCTCTACATTTTGGATACCTAACTAACTCAGTACCTTTCCTGTATCAGGTACAACTTCACAGGTTGTTACACTTTAGCATGTCAACATAAAAGATTTCTGGGGTTGGAAGTTGCCTAACTGCAGTTGCCAGTCATGAATCACCTACAGAAACCACTGGGACTTCACACACGTGCTGAAGACAATTCACAGTTAACCCAGAAAAAACATAATTGAGCTTGATCCAACACAATTAAGCAACACTGTATGCAGCACTGTCTCTTGGAAATGAAGTTAACAGGGAACCTGTTATTTTGTTACTGTAATAAATTAAATCTCTCATCAAGACAGAGAAAAAAAAATTATGCCAGTACTGCCACAGCCCTACATTCTAATAACTTTCTTGCATGCAAGATGACGTTCACAATATTCATGCAAATATACACAGTGAAGCAATTATACACTGATGAGAGATGTGCTCCACTGTCAAAGGGAACTTCCAGTACTTCTGAGAACTGAAGTGTCTGGCACCCAGGCCCACAGTGCTGTCCTGCAAACACATGGGAGGACTTGGGCAGGCATCAACCATGCATCGAGGACTGTGTAAACATAGTGTTGTTATTGGGCTTGGGCTTGGTATGGTTCTGCTTTTAATAAAAAATTGCATCTGCTGGAGTGTTTGTGGAGTGCATGGAAGTCCTTTGTAAAATTCCCACGCTTATGTATCATCCTGATGGCACGAAGCACACAACAACATAGCAGGAAAGGGGAATAGAGCACAGAGCAGAAAATGCAGGGACATCCCCTGAGAGCCTCACTCACTGAGAAGACAGAGTTTAAGTCAGCCAGGGAGAACCAAGCTATCTAGCCATGAATCTAGCTACTTATCTTGATACTCATATTAACCCTACAGGTGAAAACTCCTGCCTGTAGCTTCCAGCAAATGAAAAATCCAACCCATCTATCTCCCAACCTTAAGGATAAAAACATTTCTATTTTATCTTGAATATTAATCATATCTTGCCTAGAATTCCTAAGTGACTGAACATGAGAAATGTGTGCACTTCCCACAAGTTCTCATTGCTGCTTTCAAAGGGGAAGCAACTGCATTAATATTGTGAGATTCTGACCTGAGCCTCAGCAGCTTTCCTGAGGGTTGTCAGCTTGGTCAGAGTGCACAAACATCCCTGAAACACACACAGTGTGAACAGCACACTCTTCATCCTGTCTGCATCTAGTGGGATGTAACAAAACCTGGCAGCTGCTGACCATTGTCTGACACTGATCTACTCAGCTCAAGACAGAGTTTTCTGTGAGGAAACCTCTCACCAAAGGAATGAGAAGGACAAACATTTGGTCCCAACATTTGATGCTTCCATGAGTGTGGATTTAATTGGAAGTGCTTGCTGTTCATAAAAACACTACATTTGCAGAGCCAGGACTTTAAGGTGAATAAGAAGGGGACTTCAAATTGAAAGGGGATTTTTGCAGTAGATTATCAAACAAAACCAATCTATTGAATTCGCACAGGGTAAAACTTTGCTAATGGGCAGAGGGAATCTGCACACCACATCTAGGCCAGCAAGTAAAACCACAGAGTATTCTTCAGTTCATAGAAGATTCTGTACAGAGTTGCTGACACAAGATTAATAGTAATTTTATTCTTCTTTTAATCTGAAATGTGATTGTACTGGGATTTGCTGACTGGGATAACTCACTAGCATTTTTTTCTCCATCCAAAAAAGGGAGGTACTGTTCTCTTGTCAGTTTCAATAAGACTGAATGCTCCTTCTCCTGATAAATTTGCTATGTATCCAGACAAATATCCCTCAATCTAAGGCAAGCCAAAAGTTTGTTGTTTTTTTTTTCTTTTTTAAATTTGCAGCTGAAGAAACAAACATAACTAATGAGTCAATGTCATTACTGTAACATTTCAGCACACACTTCCCCTCTGCCTTATGAGCAGTTTGTTATGAAACATAAAATCCCAAAATATATCAAATATGCACCAAGATGACCTGTTAGCACTGTGCTTGGGTTATGAGTTACTAACCCATGCAAAGCTTGGCACTATTTGAGTAGATGAGTGAAAAAGATGGGCTGGAAGGAGGACAGAGAAAGGCAGGAGATGGCTGCTAAGGAGTGGAAAAGGTTTTAGGACACTTTTAGCCAAAATGTTTTGCTATTAACCTCACTTATTTGCAGATGGCATCTAAAAAGACAATTCAGATCCTCCAAAGAACCCACAGAAAAAGAAAATTCCAGAATTTTTTTTCCTTTTTTTTGTGTTTCTTTTGTTTTAATATAAGTATCCAGCAATGGAATCTGCTCTTAAGTCCACAATGAAAACTCCTGTAATTTCTCTAGTTTAAAATAATTAAAAAAAAACCAAAACAAGCAAGCAAGGAATCAATGGTTGAGGTTTCTCAGAGGTATGCAGTGCCTGTCAGGAGCCAGGGTTTATTCCCCTTACCTGAGGGAAGCCCTCTGCTTCTTCTCAGAGCTTCTTGCTTCTTCATTAGCTTTGTTCTCAGCTCTGTGCCTGGCACTCTGCAAATCTGCCAGGATAAAGCACATTATTGTCACATTGCTGTCCTTGCTGATCAGCACAACCAACACTCTACATTGCAAGCACGTCTGCTTGTGTCAGTAGATCAGGATGTGATCTATCATTTCCTGTCACCTTCTCAGTCCTGCTTTTGCCCAAAGGACAGATTTTATTCAGAGGTAACCTGGCCTGCAGGATCTCAGTCAGGGTGAGGTTTACTCTGCACTCACACTGACAGGCTCAGTGCTGGCAATTCAGTGCTGTCCTAGAGCACCACATTGCTCCCCAGCAGGGAGAATTTACTTGTCTGCTCTTGAGGGAGTGATTATTTTATTAAAATTGAGGTGATCAGGCTCTCCTTTTAGATCTGATGCCTACATTTTTTATTGAAGTACTAATTTTAAATAATTTTAAGTATTTCAATTTAGTACTACTCTACCTACTGAAGCACTTATGCTGCAACAATTATTATTACATTGAAGGTAAGTTGGATAAGCCATCATGGTACAAATATTTTTATAATGGCAGACTCTTCCAACACAGAAAATGTACAATTTTTATTCACAGATTATTTGAGTTTACTTATGCTTAATTGTTTATTTCTACCCAGCAGCACTGGTAGCTATGCACTGTCAAGAAGCATTTTATGCCCCTACACCTCCTTCCACACAAATCAAGTGCTGCAATATGAGCAGAGATAAAGTGATGCAAGTCAAGAAGGCCTTAGATCTGCCTTGCAGTGCACAAAGAAAACTACACTACACATGGGTTATTGCTGCTTCCAAAAGAAGCAATCCATCAGAAGGGGGAACCCTCATTTGCTAATGAGACACTGAAAGAAGGACAGGTAATTTTACAGTCAAGATCATAAAGCAGGTTTGTGGGGTTTAAAATGCCCACATAATTATTTGCCTTTAAGTATATATGTATTTGCATTAACAAAGTACAGAGATGGATTTTCATGGGACTCTGGAAGATTTTGTATTTTTTCCAATGTCTGATTGCACATCCTTACCAGTATGATTTAACAAGATACTCTTTTTCTTCTGGCTGCTATCTGGTGCCACAGTAAGTTTCACTCTCAGAGTTTTGCTGGAACTAGGAGAATGGTTTACTGATGCATCAACTACCTCATAGATGGTATGAAGCAAGCTGGTAATGTCCTGGAGTCAGATTGAAACACAAAAGAACACAGCACTGTGAAAATGGCATAAAACTCACAGCTCCACTAATTACAATTATTTTGGATTTGGCACTATTAAATGCTGAAGTATCCTCAGAAGCCTTCACCAAATAGGTTTATGAACTGGGGCAAAGCAGATCAAAACAATGACAACAGCACTAGATCTGCAGGTTTCCCAATCTCTGAATCAGCAAAATGGTGTTCTGCCTTCTCGTTTCTTTGATTTACACAGAACCCAGGGATAAGCATTCATACTCCACTGAAAATTGAGTTCATGTGGCCAAAACAAATCCATCAATTCAAGAAAATCTTGGACATTACAGTCTTCCTATTGGTTTGATTATTTTTTGTTGTTTTTTTTTTTCCCCTTGGCATAGTTAAATGGTTGGTTATCTAGAGGAAAATCAGTAAGAAGAGTGGCAGAACTGTAAATCTCAGGTTTGAAATGAAATTATATCTGTCTGAATATCACCCTCCTATCTGTGTTTTGGGGTTTAGCTTATTTTGCAAAATTCAACCAGTTTTGAACAGCAAATATTATCCAGTCAGGCTATTACAGAACCTTCTTCACAGATCTCTTTGAAGGCAATGGGATGTGAACAGAGGCTTACACATCTGGCAATATTGGTCAGAACACCAGCCAATTTTAACAGGCCAATGTCAAACAGGAGAAACACTGTTTAGTAGCTGGTGATGCTCAAAGGTCTCCCAGGGTGATTTAATCCAGCCAGGCTCAAACAGGGTACTACCTTAAATTGCCAGGATGAAAAGGGGATCTCTTGCCTCACTGTTTTTCCTCAAAAGGATTTTACCCAAACTGGTCTTGGGCACCATCCTAAGGCCAAAGCAGTCTGATAAAGTATTCTGATCATTGCAGGCTATAAAGAGCCCATTGAATGCATATCTGTGAACTTCCCCATGCTGCTCTTCCTTTTCCTTGATTTATCTCCTACCTAAGCTCTTTCCAGATGCCTGCAAGCACAAAGGAAATATCTAAATCATCTTTTGTTAAGTATAACTGGTTCTGAGGATTAAGAGTCAGGTCTATAAAAACTCAAAACCTCTACAACTTTTCCTTTGCTCAGGAGTCATACCTATAACATGGGTATCTCAAAGTTTAGTATGCCCTAATGGAACCCCCCACCACTTTAGAAGTCAATATACCACAAATTCCTCATTATGGAACCAGCTTTTAAGAGGACATAAAGATAATTTCTACTCACACAGAATTTAGGGAAATACTGAGCTTATGGCCAGGACCAATGATATTACACTAGATGATTTTCCAGCTCAATAGGAAGAATGAATAACTAAATCCTAAGGGGTCCAGACTTTGTCTTAACATGTAACCTCTCTAACTTTCCTGCACTCAGGAGAATTTCTCCAAACCTGTAAGTTCAAGACAATATATTCATAAAAAGAGAGTAGAATATGTATTTTTTTCTCTCATTGCTGCAAGAGATTTTATGGGCTGTTATCAGTAGCTGCTCCATGCTCTTGACAATCACTGTCTAAAGCTTGAGAGATACTCTGTGTCAATCTGGTGGACACCTCACAGCTCTTTAACACATCTCCATTTCACTCTAATTTGAAAGCTAGCCAGACCTCTAAATGTGACCAGACAGAGCCAAAACCCAACAGGCAGCTTGAAGGGCTGAATTTTTATTTTATCTAAGAGAAAGAACCCAGGCAAGCACATATACAGACAAACAAACTATATCTGCTGTTTTGTACACCCTCCATAAGTCATGTTCCAGGAGCATTGTGCTATAATCCCACACTTGGATAAACCTTCTCCTTCAGCAAGGAACTTAAGCACAGTGTTTACTCCTAACTGGGCTCCATACACTCAGCACGTGGGTGAATGGGGCTTTTCCCATACATTCCTGGTCAAGTGCTGGTTAGCCAACATTTCATCTTTCCACACAAGGCTGCTATCAAGAGGTTATTATCAACTCTTTCATTCATAATAATCTTCCCTTCTTCCATTTTTCAGCTATGCCAGATATTGGTAAAGCCAGATGTTTGTACATCTAGTCTATTTTAGCTTCATAACCAAAGACAAATATCCCCCACTGTCCTTTTACATTATTTTTTTCAGGGCTGAGGTCTAACTTGCTTACTTGCTGACAATCTGCCCCTTATGTTCTGTGAGGGTCTTTCTCAATAAGCTGTTTGACTCAGCAGTTTAAAAAGTGCTCCCAAAGGCTGTCAGGGAAGGCAAAATGTGGCATTTGTGTGACACATACTTGGCAAGTCACAAATATGTGCACACGTGCATCACATCAGGACAAGTTGCACGTCTCAGCCAAATGGGCCCAACTTAACCCAAATTAATGTCCAGGCTGGGCAATGAGGGCACAGAGGACTCAGCACCCGTGTGGACTAACACTGCTGCCTTTGCATTTTGCTATGTGTCTAACATGCAGCTCTGACGTGCTCTGCATTCTGGCACTGCAGGAACGTGCTGGTCACACTGGATGTGTCCCAAGAACGAGGTTAGGGACAGCCATGAGCAACCACTCAGTGCTTAAGCTGATCTTCTAAATACTGACAACAACGTTTTAATTACAGGATTCATTTACTTGTGGTCCTGATTTGGGGTTGGGAATTGCAGCAAATTGACAGTTCTGATTTGGCCAAACAAGGCTACTTGGGCCATTCTGTCTCATGTACCACTTGAGCTTTAGGCTCCTGTTGTTTCACAATTATAACACATGAATTTCTGAGGCACTGATCTATTGAGAATTGTTTTTGTCAATAAAATTTGAACTGTGACTATAATTCCTTTCTCACAGCCCTGTTTTGGCAGCTAATATGATAATGGTTTCTTGTCAAATTGCTAGCAATAGACCATTAAGATATATGTTACACGCTCTGTATTTTATAGTTACATGTATATTACCCCCAAATTATTTTCATCTTCCAGTAGACTGCCAGCAGACTTGTTTCCCTTGAAAGCTGTCCCACTGAACATTATCTGTATTTAAATTCATTTAAAAACTGCCTAAATCCATTGAGACAGCTTTACCCTCTTCACACCAGCTTGTGCATTTCACCATCCTCAAGAAATTTAGCACCAAAGATCAAGAATAAAACCTAGTTAGTTGTTCCTCTTGTCTGATACATAAACCAGCACGACTCAGAGCCCACCTACCAAAGAATCAAACTTTTATGCACAATGAATTATGAGTTGTACAAATCATGGGATTTTGCAACTGTTTTGCTTTAGACTGCTTGGTCTTTCCCCCACAAAAAGTGGATTTTTAGACTACTACATTAAATGGGTAAAAAGAAACAAGAATGAACAAAAATATTTCTCTCCTTCACAGCAAATGGATTATATTTAGAGGGGAAGTATTCTGTATGACTCTAACTTCTGAGGGGCTTCTGGTATGCAGAATTTCTGCTGGGATCTCCAGGTTAATCAAGTACAAAAACTGAAACTAGGATATTTTTCCAGAGAGAGGAAACCAAATACCACTTGAGTAGCATCCAAACAGCCAGCATGTGTCATACCCAAAATTATTTGTCTTTTGCTTATTGAATACCACAGTTGGTTTTTCCAGGGTGAAAAAAACATCCTTTTTTATCAAGCAGCCAATACAACAAAATATATTAACAAGACAAAATTTAATAGATTGCCTGAAATATTTCCATTTGTTAAGTCCACACATGTATGCTGCACTCACACATGTATTTGCAGAACACATTATGGCTCTCTAGTAGGAGACTAACAGTAATTTATAACACTCACAGAAATTCATGACAGTCAGAGAAACCAATGGGTCTGAAAAAAGAACAAGAGCACTGAAGTTTTCTGCATTCCTTACAAAACACATGTGAGACTGAGGAATTCCCTATTCCAAGTATTATTTTCAGGTTTTAAGGAATAACAATGGTACAGGGATGACCTTATTTTTCCCATATTAGCATAGATTATCATCACAAGACTAGTTAGCAAATTAGAGACCTTTGTAGAAGACACTAATAGATTTTTCCATTAGAATTAATTTAGCAGAAAGATATATTTGTACCCAAAAAAACCCCAACCAACAAACAACCCCCCAAAAAACCCTAAACCCCCAAAACTCCAGCCTCCCCTCAGGAAAAAAAAAAAAAAACCAAACCAAACAAATAAGAAAACCCAGAGAACACCCCCAAACCCAAAGAGTTAATTAAAATGGAAAGATTCAGTTTGAGTCTTTATAGTTTGCCTGAGAGAGAATTCTTTGACTCCCCTTAAAACCAAGAGAGAAAGTTATATTTTTTCTTAATATTTCTATCTGACATGAAGCACCATTTCTAATGACTGAAGTGATGGCCACAGATACAAACAGGCACTGCTCCTCTATCCATTGGTTCCATTGTTCTTTTTTATCCTGAGTTAGTACAAACACAGTGAAAACCAACAAATTTCAAGATAAGGGTCAGCTGATAAATGGTTGCCCCAAAAAAGCCAATATCCTTCCCCAAGTCAATGACTTGGTGCTGAGCTCTGAATGCAGGTATAACCTCAAACATCAGAGTACAGGAGTAAAAGAATCTAAAAAGGGAAAGAACAAGTCACAAAGGAAACATAAGAGGAAAAATACAATATTTAGTGTGAGATACAAAGAACAATTTTAGCATTAAAAATGCATGAAGAGAAACATCAATATCAGTTCATTACGTTTCCCTTGGAAAAAGATAAATACAAATGTATCATTTGTACTTTGTTTGTAGTCTGATTTCTACATACAGCAGGATGTTTTTATTGCAACATCAGCTCTGTTTGATCACATACATTTTTGAATCATTCTTATTTGGAGCACAAAAGGAACTTCACTTGCTATCTGCTCAAAAGCTGCTCTAGAAGAATTTTCTTTTTTTTTTTTGTCCTGACAAGCAACTTTCTTGTGTGCTTATGTGCTTATTCCTGTGCAGCCACTCAGCAAAGAAACTCAATTTTACACGGAAGAACTGGTTACCAAAAAAAAAAAAAAAAAAAAAAAAAAAAGAAGCTAGTGTTTATGAAGCATAATTACATTCAGAGAGCTCAATATAAAACCTCACAGATCAAAACACATTAGTTCAATTATCCAAGTTTCAAGTCCGATTACAAATATTCATGTGAAGATAATTACAGCACAGCTGTCAGTTCTAAAAAGCCCGGCTGTACATAATGAATTGTCCTCTTATGGCTTATGGAATGAAGGGAAGTGTTATTAGCCAAGTTTTGTGATATACATATTACAGCAGGAAAAGTTATCTCTCACTAAACCAAAAAGGACTGAGAACTGGTCATCTTTGTGACAGAAAAATTAGAAGTTTAATAACATACAGTAATGTTAATTTATAATTTGCTATCCCAATAATTATGCTTTCATAACAGGTCTATCTCTTTGAGAAGCATGACCAGATGTGAATTTCTAATTCTAAGGACTCTAGAATAAGTCATACAGACTCCAGGAGGAAATCAAAGCAGCATTAAGTTCTGAAGATGTTGTTAGATCCAGGAGAAATTTCACTAAAATGGAATTTGAATGCTCTAGCAGTGATCTGCCATTCCACAGAACCAAAGAGAAGTTGTATTGACCAAATACACACCTTATTTACAATTTTTATACATTTGAATAAAAAAGCCTATTCAGTCTATCAGTAAAATTGCTCCACACCTACATGTGTCTTACAAACTTTAAATTAACACTGGATTCATTTGGAAACTCTCTGGACATGAGGTCCAATGTTTTAAACACAATGATTTGGAATAAAATGAAATGGATGTGGGTGGGCAAGCCACTTCTTTTCCACTGTCTCACTTTTCAACGTGGTGAAAAGTAAGAATAATGCTGCTGACTTCTTTTTGCAAAGCACCTCCAGGTCTATAGGTAAAAAACTAACTGAAAAAATCTCTCTGTTAAATCCAGATATAAATCCAGGAGACATTAAAGGGAAATTTTCCAAGAAGGAGAAAAGGTCCATATTAAGCTTTTCTCACCATAACACTGGACCTTTGTTAAGAAAAGCTGACTGGTTCTGAATGCATTTTCATCAGCTCACTAAAGGGCACTGGTACAGATCTGCCTCTTCCTCAGACTGCCCATTTTGTCCCTGATCCAGCAATGTACTTCACATACTTTTAACTGAAAATATGTCTCTTATTAATTTTAATTGAAACTATTCAAATGTTTAATGTTCCCCCTCTTAAGTCACTTGCTGGAACAGGAGCAGAGCTGCTTAGCAAAGGACAGTATCAGGCACAATATGTCTGCCCATCTCCCAGGGGCCAAGAGAACAAGAAATTCTATGTCATATTAAGCGACTAAAATTCCTCTTTTATGGCCAGGTTTATCTATGAGCTCGTATTGTTGGTCATTCTTGCTCAAAAAACCCTCATAAATTGTACCTGGATTCAACAGAAGATAACCAAGATGGCTTATACAAATGGCCCTGGAACAGGGCAAAAGAAGTGTGTAATATAAAGGGGAAGATTTGGAATGGTGCACACTATTTGTTTCTATCTTTGGTCACACGTAAAGAGCTGAAAATTATCAACCTATTTGGTCCCATGGTTGAAAGAATTTTTTTTTGGCACAGGTTCAAGCATGAATGTATCAACCTCCAGACCTCAGAGCAGTATAATATTCAATCCCTGCACAGATTTGGTTTCAGTTAAGCTGTAGTCTTCTCTTGTAGCAGGGAGAGATAGAATTTGGCTGTAACATATTCTCAAAGTACAGTCAAATTAAGCTCTTTGGTGTACCACATAATCACAAGTAATTATTGTATACATACTTGAAAGCATATTCTCATTATGTTCAGCACATGGAACCCCCACTGACATTAATGGGAATTCCATGCCTGAATGTAAAAGACACTCATGTGTGCAAGTTTGGGTTTTGTGTGTTTTTCCCCTATTTTTGAGAGTCACAATAATCTTGCAATGAAGACTTAGCCTTGGGTCTTGAAAGACCTGGGTTCAATATGCCACTAGGTTCTTGTGAGACTTCAGGCAAGTTATTTCATTTTTCTAGTCTCTGTTCCACAAAGATTAACAAATGCAATACTACTTCCTCACCTCACCCGTCCTTCTTGCCCTCTCTATCTCATCTTCCTATTTGAAACTCTGGACTCAACCTGCAACTTTTCATCTCCTTGTTCTTGTGCATGAGGGGCACAGATTTCAATTGTCTATTCAAAACACTAACAGAGTAGAGACAATAAGAATAGCCTTGTAATGATGTTCGAATACATGTTAAAAACCCTGAACAACCACCACATTTGGCAATGTCAAAAGAAATTTGCTTCAGACTTTTTGGTGTCTAAGGCCACTACACTTTCAGTATTTGCCCTATTGCTATCAAACAGTTTTTAGTAATTGTCACAGGCACCAGCATCAGATCTAAGAGAGAAAAAAGCCTTTGATTTTCAGTTGATTATCTAAAGGCAGTTGATAATCTAAAGGGAGCCAGTAAACACGCATCATAAAAATCAATGACAGCACACAGCATAAATCCCAAGTAAAAGACATTCTTCTAGAAGAAATACTAATCAATTTGGGCAGCAATAGCTCTGAAAAAGGACTATATCCTAATCTATACAGCCACTTATTTGGCTTGAAGACATCCTGATAATAAAAAATACACATAGGTATGCTTTGACAGCCATTTTTTATGGTCCTCCAGAGAACATCATCAGTGTTATTTATACTTGGAGGGAAAAGGCAGAGATCAGCCCAATATTCATAAAAACAATAGAAGAGTATAGTTAGTACTGTTGGAAAGAATGTCAGCAAGCAACCTTGCTATTTGGTTAGCTTAACTCTGAAAAGCAGGAGAGAAGCCAAAACAATATACATTTGCAGGGGTTTATTTTGACAATGTGTTTAGCTGTTCAGTTGTTTCAGATACTTTTCCTCCTCAAATGCCAGTACTATTTTCTAAAGGCTAATCTCAGGTATTAAGCAGCAACCAGTTTAAAAAATGGTACAGCAGATCTGAAGACAGCAAACTGCTGGGGTGGGATTGTTTCTAGGAGAGAAGGGTCCATGGAAACTGCTGTTTAAATTGGCAGGACACCTCTACTTCATAGTAGAAAAAATGTTCCTGTTATAAAACAGTTCTCTTGTTAGCAAGCGCCGCACATAAAGGGGCAGCTGTACTTTGCTTACCTCACGTGTGACTCTTCCGTTGTTATCAAAGTCATACAGTGTGAAGGTCCATTCTTGCCTGTTATCTTCCTCTACAGACACATCACATTGCAATTCCTAAGAAACATGCAAAGAGCAGCTGATTACCTAAAGCAAAAGGCCTGTTTGCAGAGAAGACTCTCTGTAGGAGGCTTTTTTCCTCCCTTGTGGGAGGAAGCTCTCAGGTTATGTCCCGGAGAGGCCTCTGTCCATAACAAAAAGGTCCCATCATAATCACACAACACTCCTCACTCTTAGGGAATTCACAACTTGCTTTTTACTACATTGTAGAAAACAGGAAAAGGTACAAGACCATTCCCTGAAGCTCTTGAAACACAGTAAGATTCCCCCCTAAAATGAGAGAAGGAAAACTACGCTTAACTCAGGAAGAGGAAGACAACAGGAGCAGACTGACAGAACAAGGTGGCAAACCACAGGGCCAGGAGGAAGGATTAATGCAGTGTGGACACAGATCCCCAGCAGAGAGACAACACAGACCTGTCCTCAACACAGACACTTGACAGGCAATGGTTGTCAGTCAGTGCAGTACAACATCACGCCACTGAAGCTCCTGAAACAGAGCCTGCCTTGGAACTGGCAAGAACAACTGGGAGTGGTGCCTGCTCCTTGTTTTAACTATGCTTCTGTTAGTCAGAGTGTGATCTGTGGAAAGCCTGAAAAAATCAATTTGTTAAAGGGGAAAAAAATCCCCAAACCAAAACCAAGAACAAAGGATGCACTTTGACTGACTCCAGTCACCTGGGTGCAAATCGTTTGCTGCCTCACAAGTCCTGTGCAGTTAGAATTATCCAGAGCCACAAAAAGGAAAAACAGAGAAATTACAGTGCAATTAAAATGAAAGTCACTGTATGCAAGTAAAATAAGCAGCCCCAAATAGCTTTAGCATGATAGACCTCAAAACACCTGTTTGATCTTCCGACTTGAAACCGACTCCCCACAGGAGCTCTGGGTACCCCGTCCCTGCCGAGTTCAAAGGCAGCCTCCTCTCAGCCCGCCTGAGAGCTGCCAAGTGCCCCACACTCCACTGTGGAAACACAGTTTCGTATTACATAAACATTCCTGGCACCTTTAAAAGCCAAATCACTTTCACCTCAGGTTTAGACCTCTTGTCGCAGCACTTGAGTTTTGGATTCTTTTATACCTTTGAAGCATTTACCAGTCTCTTAACTGCCAGCTTACATTGCTGGAAAACTTTCATTTGTAGAACAAGGGAAAAAAATATCAATACTTGGTTTCTTGCCACATATAAATACTTCCCTGTCCCACATTGCCTAACATAATATCTTTATGTGAGGATGTGCTCTGCTTAGTGAAGAGCCATGGAAACCTTCCGTGCATTAGTCACAGTGCCTAGAACCAAGTGCTAACCTTTATGGCATGCCAAGAACTACTTGGGAACAAGCACAGACTTTGCTGCTACAGTGGAGCTCCAGTTACTCTGGCACCAACCATGTTGACAGGTGTCCTCCAATGTTCAAATGTCAAAGCACTGTTAATTGCAATTTATCATGCCTTTCCTGTCTGCAAATATCTGCTACTCGAGGTAGAATATAAAACAGGCCTAGAAAAAGAGTTATAGCTGTGGGGGGGAGGAAAAAAAAAAATGAAAAAAGAGAAGTCACCTCCCCAGAAGGCACAAAAGCAACACCTGAACTACCCATGGGAAACCTACCTCCCCCTAATCTGCTTTAAAACATTAAAATATAAAATTGTACCAGACTGAGAAGTAAAAGAACACCCCAGCCATGCTGCAAGGTGCCTGCATGGTCTTTGAAACATCAGCTGAAGAAACACAAAGCTCATTACTTAGAGAGGCTGACAGCACCAAAAGGCTGGAGTGCAGAGATGAATATTTGTGCTGTTTTTTGCTGGTGCCAGAATATCTTCCTCCTCACCAAGACAGACAACCCACTAGCTGTGTGACTGCATGTTTCCATACTCGTATTTATGAAAACACTTCCTACAGAAAAAAAAATCTGCCAACTGCACACAATGTCTGACAGTTATATGATGTTATACAGATGCAAGTCTACAAGGATATAGCCCAGAGGACTCATCATCCTCCTCCTCCTGCCATGTGATCAGATGGATTTCCCATGTAGCAGGTCAGGGTTATTTCACTTTGGAGACCTGGGCACTGAAGATAAATCATTGCAGAAGATTTCACAGGCATCTTTTACATAGGCAGATTTAACCAAGTGCAATAGTCCGTGAAAGTCGATCTAAAGATTTGATAATATGGGTAGCTGGCCTAATAAATAAAGGGTTAAACTGAAAGCTTCTTCTTACTATGTATTTTAGATCTTGCAGAGAAATAATCATCATTTGATTCTCTCCAAACCTGGAAATAAGTGTCACTAATGACTTCATACGGAGCACTGACAGCAAAGCACTGATTTGTGCCAGTTCTGCTGCCTCCTGTACCCACTACAAACATTGGGAGCAATAAACATGCATCAGATGACACTGTTTGGTCCACAGGTTATTTTTCTACCATAATTATGTCAGTACAGTGAAACTTTAAAATACAAAGGACTTACTTCAAATTTCAGTTGCTTCTTGGAACTTGTGCGTGTGTCACTTTCTTTTTCTGCTTTCTTTTCATCTCCACTGCAAACTCCATCTGTCTTCTCTGGAGGCAAAGCCACTGCGAAAAGCATATTTAAGAAAAAATGCTTATAAGGAAATGTCAAAGCAGTCTCATATTTGCAAATCTGTCTTTATATTTAGGGTGAAATTGATACAGCAAACTTGTATGAGAGGATCATTATACTTGATTTGCTTTTGTGTTCACTACACATCTGGGATAATTTCAGCAGACAATCTACCAACAGTTTTTGGTACACAGCCTCTCCTACAAACATCACTAGAGTCACAGGAAGTTCAAACACAGTATTATGAGAATTTAAAATAGCAGAACTGTTACTGCAAATAAGTTTAGTTGAATAATTTGTAAAATATCGAAAGTTTCTGACATATTGCAAAAACCCATCACATTCACCAGCAGTGAGTGAAGTAATGAAGCTGAAATAAAGCCCTCATTCTGTTCCAGTTTCACTCTTCAAACACACACAAAGTTTAGTACCTTCCAAGAAGTCAACACTACCTGCCAAAAAGGTTAAGCTGCATTTTTTTAATGCATGAAATAGCATATTTCACTCAAGTTTCAAGTTAAAACATCAGGCACTTGCATAAATCAATGGCATTCATAAAGAGCATCAATATTAATACCTATCACAACATATCATAACATATATCAAATATATAACAGAAAGATATATGCTTCTTATGTGGATTAAAAGACAAATGCCTAGAACTCAATAGCTGTTCCTTTTGCTTCTACAGGGGCACTTAGCCTTGCACATGATGAAACCCTATTTGAAGAAACTAATTCTATCTTCATTAACATTATGAAAATATACACAAACTTTTTAATCCAACTCTCAGACTCTTAGATATGATTTTCTACACATCCACACACCTCTGCCAGTGTTATGCCCACATTCCATGACATATAGCAGCAATCCTTCCAACTCCCCAAAATCCAACAATGTTGCAAAAACACAGGTCCTAAAGTCAGCATTTTCTTCTCCTGCACTGCAGCATTTGCATCTACTCAAAGCCTTCATCCTAATGCTATGTTAAGAACTGTTTCCTGGGGATGCCTTTGGCAGTAGCATCTCATTAAGTGTCAGTTCAATCAAGTCAGATTCCTTACAAAAAATGTGACATGATGATCCCCTCCAGTTCAGGGTGACCCATTTCAGACTGGGTTTACTGGCTTGCCTGGTGTTCTACACTGCTGAGCTGCCTCCCAACCATTCTTCCAGGAAAGCAAGTCACTAACATGCTAGAAGTTAAGATACTCCATTAGCCATTTTCCAGTACTTTCTTTCATGTTTAAAATAGAAAAAAAATAGCTTCAAGAAACCAACCAACCAAAAAACAAAAACAAACCACCAAAACACAAACCAAAATAAAACTCTTACAACTCCCATTACCATAGCTTCATACTCTCAGAAATTCCAGAAGATCTCTGCCCCAACATTCACATTGTCACACTACACTACGTTTGTTTGTTTAAATTGAACATTATTGTATTCATTTTGTTTGTTTGTTTTCAAAACTGTGGTATGCTATATAAGATGGATGTACAGTAAAGAAAAGGGAATAAATTTGAAATGCTGACCTTAGGAATTTCCTGTCTTTGATACTTACTGGTGGTTTTGAGGTTATACTAACACCAGCTTCCCACTACACGCATGTAATTTGTATTACACCAATTCGATGGTGTTTATTGTACACATAATGACATGTTGATATACTTTCATTTCTACTCCAAGTCATGTTAGGACTCCTTACACCAAACATAACTACATAGGAAGGTCAGAGATAGGAAGACAAAGCTGCTTCACATCAGTTTCTTCCCTGATTCTTTTAAGCTGGTATTACTGGATGAGCAGGGACTGTTTCTTAGGAGGCTTTTGTATACTGTTTATCACAGGTAAAACATGTATTAAAATAAATATTGTTTCCAATACATAACTTTGAAGTATATCTGACAAAGTGATGTTTGCTTTATACTCACTTTGCCCTTTGAATACAACTCCACATTCCTAGAAGTTCAAAGCTAAGGTGACAAGAAGACCCCCATACAACAAAAGACAACATTTGTTTGTCTACTTCAGTCAAGCTTTGTTGCTTCATTCTAAAATCAACAAGAAATGAAAAGGTAACCTTCATAACAAGGACAGTTACACTGACAGTGGTTCTCCATAGCTATTAGACTCACCTGATCTGCGCCAGTGACTTGTTCTTCACAAGCACAGTTATAACCTGATAAAAACTTCTGTAAAAGAGGCTTTTGCAAACCCTCCCAGTCTTGCTCTAAGGAATGAAAGTTGGGCTGGTATGACCCCTAGCTTTCTTGGGACAGTGAACAGCCATTTGGGAAAAAAAAATCCACTCCTGTTATCACACATTCTTTTAAATGTTTAAAAGCATACGATGGCCAAAAGACTTCTACAGTTGTCTTTTATCTGCTGAGGGTTAGCATCCCAAATGACAATGGCACGGCAGACTGCATTAGGCACAGCACATGGCAGATCCTGCAGGAGGTGGCTATTCCCTGGCACAGTGCCCTTTGTTGGGTTTTCTGTCAAAACAAAGTGTCTTACAGAGCATTCCCTCCTTTCCACCACCATGCTCCTGCCACTGGCATCAGCACAGAGCTCCGAGCCCAGCTGGTGCTTCAGAGAGGAACAGCAGTTACCTTTGCTGCCAGGAGCAGCCCTTCCCCTGGTGGGGCTAACAACCTGTCTGGATGCACAGTTTGTGTGTTCAGATAGGAAACTTTCACTTTAATGTATAATTTATGTAACAGAGGAAAAAGTGTGCACTGACAAATCAGTCTTCTCAAAAAACAAGGGTTCAACCATTGGAGAAGGAGGGGATACATCTTGCAGTACACTCCTTGGGAGAGTTTAAATACTGTATGCCAGAATTTATCCTCTTTGAGCTTCACTGACCTTTGATCTGAAGAACTTATTGGCCTTGCTGCTTCAGGGAATTATCCTTTGAAATCAGTTACTCATTTTGGAGCTCAAATGAAATAGGGAAATCTGGTGATCTCATCCTGATGTCAAGTTTTGTTCAGCAAAGAAAAATTAAATCTATCTGAGGAAACTTTAAAGGCCAATATGGAGATACTAAAATAATATTTACAACTGATCAAATAATGTGTCTGTGCATATATCCTCACATGCCTCATCCAAACACAATGAACATTTAAAAATACATACTGTTTGGTCTGAGAAGAGAAGGAGAAGCGTTTGGTCTCTTGCTGCTATACTTAGTTTTGTCTATTGACATGTGCTCAATTTTGTGAGGGATACAAACACATGCAGAGCCTACTTATAAATAAAATGAGAATGTCTGCTCAGGACAGTTAAAACTGGCAGCCTGTAAACAGAGATCCACCAGTGAGCCGCATGCCAAGGTTTCAGATATATTCACAATGTGAACTTCCTTTCAGCTCTGCCAATGATATTAAACCAGACCAGACAAGATAGCTATCTCAAAAGACTGTGGAGAATTAATAGACTTGTGTTTCCAAAGTCTAGGCCATCAGAATTAGGTCTGCATACAATACATCATCTGTGCAAAAATACTTACTTACCTCCCTGCTCAGATAACAAGTCCTGACAAAAAGAACGTGCTACATAAACAAATAGACAGAAAAACATACCCTTGTTGTGGGAATCCACAACTGGAGGGAAAAAAAAGTATATGTATTGCCTCTCATGGGAATAACCATATGCTCTCAAAAACAATGTTCCCTAACAGAATGTTTCATGAATTGAAATATTGCATATGTTTTCTTTATTATGTTCCTTTCTTGTTCATTATTAATGGTCTTGTATTCACTTCTATAACCTTAAGACACTATTAAAATGAGTCTGGACAATATTTGAAATTGGAAAGACAATAAAGGAAAAATATTAACTTGGAAAAATTGTGAAATACCATTCTTTCACGAAAAACAAACTGACTGGCTTAAGTGTATTAGCAGATGTTTCTCCCTACAATTGTTAATTACTACCACCCAATTGCTCATAATTGAAGTGGGGGAGGAAAAGAGTAAGAGAATGAACACCAGTTTAAAAATATTAAGACTCATCCCAGAAAAATTAAGGTTTTTTTTTCATGGTTTGGGTTTTTTTTTTTTTTTTTCATTCCTAAGGAAAGGGGGTAATAATTCAAAATGCTGTTTAGGAATCAACAAAATATCCCAGAAATGAGGTAAGCCAATTGCTGTGCTCTGTGTATTGAATGAAGTTAGAATAGTAAACTTCAGGCAGAAAAAATATCTTTCTCTTGCCTCTATCCTGGATCTGACAAAAAGGGAGAAAAAATAAAACACCAAAATAGAGCTGCATTCAGGTGGAAAAAGTGAGCATTTAAACTTTCACTCTCACTCAGGTGGCATGTCTTCCCACGTTTCTCAAAGGCTCTTTCCAGCAAAGGACCATGTACGTTGTCAAATGATCTGCCTTCTCAAATAAGGGCAGCTTCACTCTAGTTTTCAACCATACTTTGCATTTTTGTCAGATGGGTTAACAGGATCTTGAGGCCAGAATCAAAGGGTGCGACTCAGATCAATGTCCAAGTCCAGGCTACCAATCCAAATCTTGCACAGCAGTTAGGAGAACTCAGGATAAAATAGACAACTTCAGAACCTCTTTGGAGGACAGCCATTCCAAAAGGTACATGTTGTTGCATCACCTTAACCCAAAAAGCAGAACTATGGGAGAAGCTGTGTAATTCCACAGTGGTGAATTATGACTGGGCATTACAGTGATGCCTTAACCCTATCATAACGTCAGGGTCGTTACTGAGAGAAACCAGAGTAAAGGCAAAATTGGAGAATTGACAAAATACCACCTATTAAAGTCAGCACCTGCCACACATGAAACCAGACCTTTGAAGTGTAGTATTATTAGGCTTCCTCTCATTTTGGTTAGACTGGATTCCACAGCAGTTCCTTAAAACTACTACCAGAAGCAAAGGAACAGAATTATCTGTACATGGGGAAAAGAACAACAAACCACACACTAGAACCTGAGATGTGTGGGGGAGTAGGATAAAAGCAAAATTTAAAAATTCCCTATTAAGACAAGGAGGGGAAGTTATAAGCACTTTTGAACAGTCAAACTGAACTTTGGCAGCAGTATTTGACTGGTGGGATTGAGCATCCAAGAGCTGGCCAGGCTCAGTAGTGATATTCCTACGGACATCAACAGGGTCAGGGTTTCCCCTCCAATTTACAGACCTAGCAGATGCAGCAGGATTTACAGACTATGAGAACCAAAGGGATAGAAAAATAATTCATTTCATTGTTTTATCTGGGTCTCTGATGTCTGAGTTATCTGGTTCTGCCAACATTTTTCTCATTGCAAACATAATAAACATTCATTCATAACTGACATTCCTCACTGACTGTGCAACAACCCGAGCAATAACAACCATGTTTGAAAGTCTAAATTGAGGAGAAGTCCTTTAATTAACAATTACATTCACATTCAGATTTCACTTTTAAGTTCTCCTGGAGGCCATGGATTAGGAAACATCATCCCCATTATGCACACTTTGTTTTATTCTACTGATTTGATTGAAATCTTCCTGATGGAGATAACTTTGCTTGAGCAAAGGCCCTCTTCTCCAGTGGCAAATGAGCACAGGGAGAAGGGGATCAGGGAGGAACATTCCCGTTCCACAGCCACCAGAACAAGCATAGAAAAACAGGCTCGTCCTGGGTCAGTGCCAGAAGCACGTATTTAGCCTTCCCTGACTGAAAGCTGAAGCTGATGAATTAGACACACCCTTCAAAACAACAAAGATCAAGCTGCCTTCTCTGAAACTTACTGTAGGAAAATTAATTGTCCATTTTACATCCAGTGCGACAAGTCAAAACCAATTCAGAGGGAGCTGTACTCCTACCAATCTGGGATGGGTATTTCACCTGAAAATATGGAGAGAACCCATGTTCTATTTCATGGTTTCTTGTTGACAGTCAGAACACAAATTAAAGGCTCAACTGCAAACCATAGAGGAACAAAAGAGTCACAATGTCACAAGGCCTACTGCCAGCGCCTGACCAGGAGGAGACAGAGCACAGGGGCAGTGACTCAGACCTTGTGACAGCTTGCAAAAAGAAGAAAAAAAGAAAACCCAACCCAACCAAACCAAAGCCCAACAAATATAGACAAACAAAATATGTTTTAAATATTCAGGCATGGTTCTAACTGACAAGACACTACTAGGATAGTAAGGAATGGCTGAACTTAAATTCACCCAAAAATTCAGAGAACAGTTTCTCTCCTCAATAAAATGTAGTCAAACTCACAGGTCTATGCAACACCACCACCCTTAAAGGTTCAGTTCCTTTGCCAATCCCAATAATTTGACAATTCTAAGTAGAAGTATTTAGAAACTTTGAAGCAGATTCACAGGTTTCTATCTAGGTCTGGCATTTTTGGTTTGGTGGTTTTGGGCTGGTTTCTATTTTGGCTATTATGCTGGGGAGAGGTGGGTGGATTTTTTTACTATTTCCCTACAAAAAAGTTTTGTACTAAAGATGCAGATAACAAAAGACAATATGGTATCTCTCTGCTAGCCAGGATGTAACTCATAAATGCAAAAACACTAAACCTACATTTCCCACACTCTATCTGGAGTGAGTTTGCCAAATTTTGCCAGATTATGATTCCCTTTTCCAATTAGTTCCCCAACTGGCTGTATTTCATCAACAGAAACTGCCAGATTAAATGCCTTACTTGACCATCTTCACCCAAAACACTTTCATGTTCAGTTCTCAAGCTTCAAAATACCTTTTGGATGAAGATCAGACAGCACTAAACAGAATTACTAATTAATTAAGCAAAGTTAAATTTTAAACACTGTTTGTTGTGTTAGCCAAAAGCCTGAACAGAACAGTCCTTTTTTTTCCTTCCTCATTGGAGATCAAAGAAGATAATTTCTCATTCCCCACCCCTAGCTTAAAAAAAAAAAAAAAAAAAGAAAGAAAGAAAAAAAAAAAAAGAAAAAAAAGGAAGATGAAAGCAGGGAAGAATCTCCATAAGCTTTGGTCAGAATAGTTCAGGATGATTCCTGTAGAAGCAAGATTTTTGTTTGATCAGTGGACATATCAAAACACACATGAACAGAAAGCAATCTGTTGTATCATTTAACAAGAGTAAATGTTCCGTAAGTGAAAACTGTCAGTGTCATATGGACCACTTACTACTTTCTTACAGTATTTTATGTCCCAAGGCCCTGAATGGGCCTGTGAGATGTTGAATTCAGTTACTGAACAGGGACAGATGGGGACATCAACTATTCACTTGTGACTTATAACAAAAGAAAAAAGACCTCTCTTCTCTAAAGCTGGTCCTACACTGATTTTTGTTAGTAACTGCTAACAATTTTGCTTTTTAAAAATCAATTCTCAGTGTAAGTTGCAGACATACACATTCATATAGAATTTTCTATTTCAAATTTCCTTTGCCATTGGCTCTTTGGATTTTTTCCCCCTGAGATTCACAAGAGAAGGAAATGAAGAACCCAGCCCCTGCATAACCCTTTATTCAAATGAAGACTGAGTAGGTAATGTTATTAATAATGCAGTCTTTGATAGTAACTCACTCTCATCTAACTTACTTCTTCAATAAGAAAAATATGTTTCCACCACCTTTGCTGTGATAACAGGGCCTCAGAGGTATCTGAACTGTAATTTTCAATTCATCAGAATTGCTTCCCATGAGGATGAGTGTCACTCTGACCCTCACAGAATTACCCTGTTATAGAGAGCAATGTTGTCAACTTATGTTGCAACATTATTTTGGCTGTGATGAATTGTTACAGATCTGACAACTCTTTAATAGTTAATATTCAGTAGCAGTTCAGTGTTCCCATCCTCAGAGTCATATCTATTACCTTGGGGAGGGCGAGGAGAATGGAGACTGATCCACAGACAAGAGAAAAGCATTATTGTGATTAATCTTAGTAGTCCAGCATATACATGTGCATGTATGTCCCTTTCCCTTTTCATATTTCTGCATGGGTGAGGAATGGTACTGAGATGATACATCATACAAACTGCTAAACATGCAGAGAAATAAATTTCATCGCAGCTTGACCCAACCACCTGAAGTCTGAAGAGCACACAGGATCTCACACAAGGTCTGCTCTTGGTAATTAGTACAGCCTAAGGACCTCAGCCACAGATGGAAGCCCACATACTGCTCAAACACAGAAAAGGAGATGGTTTGCAGCATGATTTGGAACACCCTTTCAGGGGGAGCCAGCCCTTCCTGTTGCTCCAGAGAGCCCACGCCTCTGCAACTCAGGATTCAGCTTCCCACTTTGAGCTATCCCTCAATATCCTGTAATATTCTCCTGGACACTGTCACTGTGAATTTACCCTCAGAAGTAGCATCCTGAATCTGGGCAGCAATAATTACGTGCCAGAGGGGCTGGGCAGCTGTCCCTGCAGGGCACAGGAGCCTGGCACAGGGCAGCTCCCAGGGGTCCTGCACAGGGAATGGGTTGGTCTGAATCCCCCTTTGCCAGCCATGTCCTACCACACCTGGATTGGCTCCACTCTCTTCAAAGGCTCCTTGAAACAGCAAAACAGGGTCTGCAGCACCACACTTCAGCTTTATGCCTCCACATCCTTAGGATGGACTGTAACTCCCTCCTAAAAATATCTTTCATGTACAGAGTCCAGGGCTGCCTTGGCTTCCCTCAGCAGTTCCTGTGCCAGCACGGAGCCCTGAGTGCAGCCCCGGCTGCCAGGCACAGAAATGCTCCCCACTCCTCCAGAGCCCTCTGAAAATTCCTTGGGTAACAGCTCTTTTACTTCTGGATATTTCAGTTTACAACTACCATTCTTTTCCTCTCTTTCTGTTACCTTTACAGTTTTAAATCCTTTTTGGTACAAAGTTGAGAACTCTGGATGACGTATTTTATTGGTGAAAAGACCTGCCTGGATTGCTGGATCATATTTATAAAGCAAGAAAAAACTGATTGCTGGTAGTTTTTTGGCTTTTTTTTTTTTTTTTTTTTTTTTTTTTTTTTTTTTTGGTAGACTGGGGGTTGGGACTTTCCATCTAACAAGAGCAGCTGGACTCTAAGCTCTTTCAAGAGCAGAAATGTTGCTTCAGGTTCATTTCCACAACCCCACAGTGCTGCATTTATTATTTGCTTTTACTCACAAACTAGTTGCGGTTACAAAAAAAAGCTTGTCTTCCAAACAAATGACATTTTATCTCTTTCTCCACAGGAGAATAAGGTTGACTGCTACTTGTGCTTTGAGGTTTGGATATGATTGAGATGAAACATCTGTTAAGAAAAAAAGGTGTGGGGGGACTTTTTTCTGCTAAAAATATCATGCCTTTTTTTTCCACCAAACTTGAAACATGTGATGAAATTCAACTTTTAAAATATAACCCTGGAGCTACTTGAAACTATAAAAGTCTCCTCAGTATCTGAGGCAAGTCAGAATTTCCACTGTTCAAGCTGGGCTTTTATGAAGAGCAGACTTTAGAAAAACCTGTAATCTGTCTAGGTAACAAAGGGCACTTGTTCTGCCTGGTGAGGTAAAACTTTGGGTTTCTGTAGCTACTGCAGCAGAAGTGGAGTTGAAACACAAAAAATCACCCTGATACACACTTTGAATTTGGAACAGCAACTGGCAAAGCAACATGCTTGTGATGGAGATTGCCTCCACAGCTCAGCATCTACACACCCCAGTGTTTGCAAGGTTCAGAGGGTTGTTGTGGCTAAACTTATCCAGCACAAGGCTCAGGCTTCTCTCCGACTTTGCATCCATCAGGCAGGCCATCTGTATAAAACAACTGCTCCTAAACTCAGTCCCAGAAATGCAAGAACTCTTCAATCCTGTCATAATATGTGTCCACACTCCAAGACATGAAATCCCTATGATCAGGATAGAAGGGCCTTATCAGAATCATGCATGTGGCATCTAAACCAAAACCTCCTGCAGAAAGCTGCCAAAACCCAGCAAAGGCAGCACTCAAGCTCTGTTGCCTGGCTCTGCCACAGGCCAGTGAAACACAAGACAACTCGCAACATCAGGAATATTTGGGAGTTGCAGCAGGACATATTGCCTATTAAATGCAGTGTTGAAGGTTTCTAAAAATGAGCTAAAAATGAATGCAGTGTTTCATGTAAAGGCAAGGGATCTGAAACATATATGTTGTCTTCTGAAATATCAAAGGCCAAAACTTCTTTCAATTATAAGGGCAAAAACTGGAATAATTCTAGGAACACCAGCATGAGAGTGTTATCTAGTCCAAAATCTTTGACTGGAAATATGCACTAGCTTCACATGAATAAAAAAAATAGAAAATAGAAAAGAAAAGAGAGAGTCACAAGAGACTCAGAGAAGAATGGCATTTTGAATCACATTTCAAAAATATGTTTAATAAAACCTCCATGAACTGTGGTCAAAGCTACAAGAAAAATAACTGGTAATAATCGTTGCTGGGAAATTAAAAGTAGAAAAGGACCTTTGTTCAAGCAGAATAAATGAAACCACTGGTATTCATCATGTTTCCAGAGAGATTGTTTTCAAACTCCTGACTTGTTCCCATATTTCATTCTTTGTTCTTGGTGGTGGATGTCCTGGGGCAAAGTTGAAGCACATTATTACGCTGCTGCCCATGTACAGAATGCAGCTTTATCTGTGCCACAGACAGGGGCTCCTCTCTCACAGGTGCACCCCCTCCCCAGGCACTGCTGAGCTCATCCCCAGCAGTGCTGAGGCAGGGGAGCAGGGCTGGGGCAGGTTTGCCAGCTGTGCCCACAGCTGGAGCAGAGCTGAGCACAGCCTGCCTTGCTGCGTGACAGCGACCCAGCCCAGCCCCAGGCAGCAGCCAGTGAGCCCCCAGCACTGAGCCAGCCCTTTCAAGCTGCACGGACAAACCACAAGCCCCACATCCCTGGCATCCATTTCCCAGTCCTGCCACAGGGTCCCTTCCCTCGACACCGACACTGACACTCAGGCCAGCCTCCTGCCCAACACCCACCACGATGCCTCACTCACCTTTGGGATGCCAAAGGAAACCCAAGAGCCCTCCTGCCTTTGATGAGATCTCCCTGAGCTACACCCTTTTGGCCTTCTATTCTTCTGCTTCCCACACACACCCTGATGGTCTGGGTCTCACATGCTACGAGAGAAGCAGCTTGAGAGATCTGTAGATGTAGATTTATCAAGAGGTGACTTTTTGCCTCCTAGCAAACGAGTTCATGACTATTCCAGAGCTGAAATTAAAAGAATATTCTTATTGTTAATTGATTATTTTTTAAATCACCACTCAGGTAGAGCATTAGCTTCTCCACGGCAGAAGGAAAAGTTGCCAGTCTTAGATAGATGGAAAGAACATGGAAAACCAATATTATTATAAATACCATGCACATAATATTATTTTAAAGCTTTCCATATTTAAGATATTCATTAAGGATCAACTCTGCCTTTTTTTTTTTTTTTTTTTTTTTTTGAGGTGCTTGTTCACTTCCCTATTAACATTTGGCTTTTTTCAGCTATCATAAAGAATACAGACCACTTGTAAGTTTGGAAGGCTTTCCTGAGTACCATATTTTGTAATTCTCTCTCTATCATATTCTAAGGGACAGACATAGTTGCAGAAAATACCAAGCTTCATTCTCAGCCTTGCTATTCTGCTCCTGAACCAAACATGCAACTTGCTTATGCTCAATGTAACAACCTTCCAGCTGTGTAGAATGAACTGAACACAGAGATCACTGTGAAACTACTACTTACAGCAGTTATGATCTCACCAGCCTAATGCAGAGGATTCTAACTCAGAATATACTCGAACCATAGACAAAACACATCATCTATCACAGCCTGTCAGGCAGCACCAGTAGGAGCTGGTGGGTGTCAGCTAAAGAGAGCGACCTGCCCTGTGCAGGAGCACGCGGGACACGGGGAGGAGAGCACGTGCTCTCCACACAGCAGCAGCCCAGCATGAGGAGGAAAGCTCACCTCTGAGGTGTCCTAACAGCCCACTTTTCACTGCCTTTCTGTGCTCTGCTTGCCAACATGGGTGGGAGCTGTTAGACACACTGTAAAGGTTCATTTGGAAACACCTGGAGACCACTAACTCATTACACGCAGGCCATGGGCAAGCGTTGGATGGCAACAGTCTTTCATCACTACTGACCTGGCTGCACTTGAAACAGCAGCTCCAGAAGTAAAAGCTTCTGATCCAAATACCAACCCCCCTCAACTGGAACAGCTAATGTTAAGAAACACTTGTACAATTTTATATTTTTTTTAAATTTTTTTTTTAAAGTGCCTCATGCCGTAAGATTTTCCTCCCACTCATGGCAAGCAGCCTACCTGCTTCTTATAATTTCCTGGATCTGTGCACAACCACAGGAAAACTTCTGCTAATCCTACCAGTCTCATGTTCTTTGGTGACTTTTATTCTAACTGCCAAACTAAGCAGTTTTCTCTTGGCACTCTCCCCTGCTCCTTCCTCCCCACACCCCCACGTCCTTCGCTGCTCCTTCCAACCCACAGTAACCAGCTTATCAGCTGCCAGCCTCAGCAGGACCTGCTGCTTGTCACATACTGGTGGCTGCTGCCAGTGGGTCACCCTGTGGCCAAAGACATTTTTAAGAGTTGTTCCATGTCATATTGAGTAGTAGGAAAGGATACAGCAGAAACCTCTTGGGAAGTGAAAAAATACAGCCAGTGAGCAAGCGATCAACAGCCTGAGGTGATCACATAGCATATACTCATGTATGGCAAAACTATGGTAAGTGCATAGGATTAGCAACAAGTCCTTAAAGTGCAGAGCTCCCATATAACATCCCACAAGGCTGACCACAAGAGCACTTTTAAGGTAGAATTATTAACACTCTATTTGCAATGTCAGGGATAAATAGACATTCTGTTTAAGAACCTGAGAGAGAAGGGATCATCATTTTCTGCAAAGCACCAAGCCTGCATCAATAGTACCATACAGGTAGTAACAGTGGTGCCAACATAAAGAAAATTTGCCTGTGTCCAAGATGCAATCTATGCCTTTTCTGTAAATACAATGGAATTTCATGTACATAAAATAAAAAAAAAAAATTAAGCTTTAGAAAATTAATAACTATTATAACTGAAAGCATTAACTTGTGAGAGGAATGCCATTTGAAATAACTCCCTTTTATTACCTACTCACAGCACAACTCAGAACAATAAATTAATCAGAGTTAAGAGATTAACTAAGTATGGTAAGAAGTGTCTCCCAAGCTAGAAGAAGGTCAGCTAAAACAAGCTAAAATGCTTGTTGAAGTTTTCGTTTGCTGACAAGTTTATAAACGATTTGTGCTCAAATACCATACCATACCATACCATACCATACCATACCATACCATACCATACCATACCATACCATACCATACCACACCACTGTTCCTCTGAGCTGACAACCTGACAAATATCTTCCAATTACTAATTTTAGAGAAAACTCCAGGAACTAAAGCCTTCACTGAATCTTTCCTGAATGGAGAGAAAGAGGAAAGGGAGTAATCTCACACAGCAGCAGCCCCATTGTGGGGTGCATTGGGGAAGGATGCTGCCCCATGCCTCCCCTGCTGCTGCAGCCCCAGCCAAGGCAAGCATCCCCCTGGAAGCCAACACGCTCCATCACTGGGATGTCTGGGATCAGATGGAAGGGGAAGCACGTGCAGCTGGGGGTCCAGGCAAGCTGTCAGAGCTGGGCATAAGATCAGCAGCCTTAAACCACCAGTTCATTTTTTGTTATTGGTTCCTTGTTTGCTTATCAGTTCTCATTAAAGTCAAAAATAACACAGCTCCTCATGCTGGAGCACTGCTAACCACACCTCAGCTCCCACTTGACCACAGACGCTGGGGAGGAAGACGAAGGACAAACTGCACACACAAATAAAATGTTGAAAAACATATAACAATGTTAAGAATATAATGAATTACTTTTCTGTTTTGCTGAATACAGAACGCTTTAACTGTAGGTTTAAAAATTACATAATGGCTTGTAAATATGTGAAAAGTGCAACAAGTAGCTTTTTTACAGATCTGCTAGATTTTTTTTCAGCAACAACATGTTCTTTGAACTCTGCTGGAGGGCTTTCTAATATTAATGGGCAAGAAGATGACCTGAATAATTTGTCCTTTCTGGTACCAGAACAGGGAACATCTTATATCTAGGGATTTAGATACATCTGTCTTAGGAATATATATTAAAAATTGGGTTTGTTGATTCAGGCCAGGCTCTGTCACTAATTTCATCAGGGCTTTGGATATCATGTTCACATAAGGCACCAGAAAGGTTTGGATCTTCTCCAGTCTTCTGTTGAGAGAATAATAATCAAGACATCACCCTTGGCTGACAAATGAAACAGGGAACAGATTGCTATCAGTGTTAAGAGGCAGCTCCTCTGACAGCTCCAGGACAAGTCTGATCTCAAGAGATGTGAGATTTCTGATTAATAGAAATACTTAGGTCACACTTTTCAAGAGAACAGTGACATGAGAAATCACATTATTGCACAAATAATTGGGACAATAGGTTAGGTATCAAGGTGAAGCTCAACACTTCACTGTGAACTCCAAAAGGCAGCTGTATCCCACAGGGCTACAAAGAGCTTATACTGGGACAAGAAGAAATCACCCCTTTATACATCAGGATTGCATCAGGAGTTCCTTCCTGAGCTGAACTTTCTAAAGTTTTTAAAAGATCAAGATGGAGAAATCCCAGCTCATTTCAGAAAGACATGGAGTGGTCAAGATAAGAAAGCTCTCCTGGTCTACAAGTTTTAGCTGCAAAAATTTCTAAAGGGGTCCATGGAAAGGAGGTGAAAAAAGTTCTGGAAAACAAGAGCAGGACTCATGAACAATTCATTAGAAGCTTACTTATGCCTAGAAGAGTTGAGGGAGAACTGGGATGTCATTATTGAGCACACAGATCGCAGATGTTTTTCTGAACCACATGCTTGTCTCCATGGCAGAAGAGAGACTTGCTGCTTGATCCTGCACTCAATTCCTGACTGCCATTTTAGCTTCTCCACCAACATGAAATGGGAAATATCTCCTATGTCTGTGCTAGGTTTCGTGACTTCCAGAGCCACCCCCAGTCATTCAGTTCTGGTAACCCATTATTTTAGCTAGGAACCAGGAAGATAAAATGGGAGATCTTTTACCCTACATGTGAAGGGTGATGAAGCAAAAACTGCAGGACAAGGAAGTTTGAGCATGAGATGTTCCTACACAGCCACAGCAGACTGCACAAGTTCTCCAAGTCTGGCAAGGGGAAAGCTCTGAAATGCACTGGGAAATCACCTGGAATGCAAGCTGCAAACAAACCCACTGAAGAACCTATATCCGGCATTTCCAATTGTTGTGTTATTAACAAAAGAGGAAGAAGGGAAACAGAGTAAGAGTAATACTAGACCTAGGTTTCCATTGGTGTCTCTTATCTAAGGAATCAGTCTCTCAACTGACCACATAAGAGAAAATCCAAAAATTTCAATTTAGCAACTTGCCCAGCAGCAGAATCAAAGGCAGGTGGTGGATATAATAGACCATGCTGGTCAAACCGTTTCTTTCTGCACAGCACTCAATAACAGAGTTGCTGCTATTGAGTTCTAACCTCTTGTCATGCAGCAACACTGAGTCAACAATCCGCTCTCATGGCTTAATGCTTTTGATGTTTACTTTGTTCTTTGTATAGTTCAAAAGAAAGCACTAATGCACCAGTCCTCTTACCAAATACAATCTTAATCCCAGAATCCCGAGCCTTTTGCTGTTGGCCAGTTAAGTCTGTTAAGACGAAAGGATTTGATCAAGCTTTACATAACAACACAGAAGTTAAATCCAGCAAAGAGAGTTCTTTTTATCTGTACTGCTCAGACAGCTAAGAGGGGGGGAAAAAGAGAGAGAAGGAAAAAAAAAGGTAATGAACTTGGCTATGTAAAACAAAATAAGGAATTCAATTATTTCTCTTATTGCCACTTCGTCTTTCCAGTGAGAGTCTTTTAAAGAACTCAGATTTATTCTCCAATAAAGTTCCTGAGGGAGAAGGCTCTAACTTTCCCCTAAACCAGAAGTGTGGAACTTCCTATGGTTTTTTTTCAAATCTGAGAAATGTTTCTTTTTCATCCCTACCATGTATTTATGAAGACAATACAGTTCACTGATGCATGGTATTTGGCAGAGCATGGTATTTACCATTGTCCTCTCTGAGCTTAGTCTAACCAACCATTTTTTGGGTTACAGATCCCTGTCTCTGAAGCTTTTGGTGATTTTGATGTTATCTTATGACACACAAGCATATAATCACGTAGCACATGTGTTATACCAGTACATATGTAAAAATCACTAGGCAGAAAAATAGAGGCAGAACAACAATTTTAGATGCAAAGATCAATCTATGTTCTAGAATATTAATTACATTTCCCCACAGGAACATTTCTGTGCAGAGCAGAGGTAGCACAGTTGCCATCTTGTACCAAAGAATTCAATCTGTGCCCTATCAAAGATCTCAAATCATGTTTCAGCTTCACTTTACCTAATATCACAATTTTATGCTAGTACTAGCACAATCTTTAAAGTATAATGCAAGTATAAAGGATGCTTTAACACAATGATTGTTGTATTGTCTGACAATTATAAGATTTTCAATATCTGAATGAAAGAGGAAGTGGTTAACACTGCCCCCAGCATGGAAAGCACAGCCTGGAGATCTGAGAGCAGAAGGGATGAAGAGCAAGCTTTGACAACTTGCATGCATTGCTGAGCACAGGGCAGGAAGGCAGGAGCAGTCCTCCTCCTCCCAGCTGGAAAGATGCCACAGAACAACTCTTCCATGGTGACAGCACACAAAGGATCGACCACTGCTGGTATCTAAATCTGGTCTTTGCTACTCAGCTATCTCATAACAAAGGAGATTCATCAGAAGCAATAAGGTGAAACTGCTGAAAGATTGAAATTACAGTTACCTAAAAGGCTTTTTAAATTCCAATAAAAAGAATCTTGTTGCTGACTAGTTTGAAAATATTTTATATTGAACATTATGTTTGCTATGCAAGATAATGCTACACAACAAAGAAAGAAATAATTAGAGGCAAGGAAAGATAGAATTAGACAAAGAAAATGAAATATTCACCTTGCTGACATTTAATATGCTGTCTGAAGTAGTTTCTCCTATAATTCTAAAATTAAAATCCTACCTTATGTCCTACTAAAGAGAGATTGGAAAACTGTGGTGAAGGTAAATACAAAACCACTCAACAAACACTGACTCCATCATGGCAAGTATAGTTTGCCTTTGTGATAAACAGTAGCCTACAAGCACGAACCAAAATTAAGTTCTTATGTTATGGCACATACAATACATGAAATCTTTGTAAACTAGGGATGAGAGGAACTTGGAATCCCAAAATCACAGTATATTAGCACACTGTAAAGGTAAGGAACTGGAAGGCAGACATTCTTAACAGAAAGTCTTTCACATTCTGTTTAAACAAAAGCTTCTAATGCCAGAAACAAATTATTGGATTATAAAAGTATAGAAATCTCCAGATTAAGCTTGACATAGCTCATTGCTCCAAATAAACTGGGCATATTGTTTCCACTAGTGTTAATATAAGTCCAGCACACAGTCCATGTTATACTCGAGAATTTCTGGTCTCATTTCCTTGAAAGGAATGAGCAACAAATGAATCTCCTGTATTCAGAACCCCCACTTGTCCCTGAAACTCAAGGTACCTCGGGTGAGTTCTCTGGCAGAATGCAGCATCCACACTCACAGGCACCAAAGGCCCTTCCCACCACAACAATGACTCCATCTCCACTGCCTGCTCACATAGCAGGAGATGAAAACTGTCTGAGGCAATAATCATTCCATTCATAGTCAAGAAAAATGTGTTGAGTAAGAGTCTCTAGTCCTTATTAGAAATTAACGTGGGAGTTTCTAAGTTTGTGTAAGCCAGAAGGGAGTGCAGTGTCCCACACAACCCAGAGATAACAGTTTCACTCATTTTCCACCTCTGCCAAGGACAGTGACATCCATCACTCCTACCAATGTCAGGAGAAGTACCTGGAGAAAATGGTGAGACCCTGAATTAAAACACTTTGTACCTGTGATTCAGCTGGGTGACTTTTCCCAATACAAGTAGTAGCAGATACAGAAATAATACCCTATTTTCCATCTTAATAGTTTTGCACTCAAATGACACATCAGTAGATCAAGAACTGCACTCTAAATATATGCATTCTCTCGCTTATTTATTGACTAACTTATTCCAATACTCATTTATATTAACCAAAAAATGTTGTTCTTTAAATACCTTCTAGATGAAAGTGTTCATCACCAATAGTGTCTCTGTAGCCTTCCCCAGATAAATCCTGTTTAAAACAAAACAAAACAAATTAACTACAAATAACAATATGCACTTATTATTGCTAGAAGTCATTTATAACATGTATGAGAACACAAAGTGTTATCCAGGAAAGGAGCCAATCACCTTATTAGTGGTAGTCAATGTATTTGCTGCTATTTTACAATGCTCTGGACATACTTCTGGACAAAAATTTGGTGATGAATAGACTACACGGGAAAGAAAAAAAAGATCATATTTAAATAATTTTATAAAGTAATACTTAGCCTTTCAATGTTCTTTCAAGCAAGCAAGATTAAAAAATTCCAAATGGAAATGATAAAGGAGAAATAAGCCCTTCACTAGCCACAGAGGAATGTTATCATTCGGTTCCACCAACAAACAGAAAACTTCCGTATGCCAGAGGTCACCCAAGAAAAGCAGATAACAGATTCTGATAAGCTGCCTGAGCCTTCAGTTCTGAAATTAATGAAATTCTGTCAAGCCTAGTATGTCTAGAAAATACAGAAGCAGATGCCATAGATAGGCAGATGAACTTATCTCAGACCCAAAAAACATTTCTCCAGTGGTGCTGAAGAAAGGGCATCAGTGGGATGTGGAGGTAATGTGGAGTTAGAAAGGCTCTGAAGAGCGTTCTTACTCTCTTATTAACAAACCATTCCAGCTCCATCACCCCACCCCAGCTAAACCACAAGCAATGGCAGCTATCCTCATGTCCTGACTGCTCTCAGCCATTCCAAAGCTTTGGCAGCACCACAGCATCACTGACCTTATACTGCAATTCAGCTCCCTGGAGTTTCCCCAGACACTCTCTGCCTCTGATAAAGTTACGGTGACAAAGAAGAATATGAGCCTAAAAAACTGGCATGCTGCACTCACAGCCATTCCAGTTGCATCTGCAAAAACAGGCCAGCAGCACAGAGCCAGAATTCTCAGCATCAACCTGTGGGCTGGAAGTTGACCTTGGAGAGCTTTTAGTACACGATAAGGATAAGGACCTGTGAAAATTAATGTCTGGTTGTATTCATTAGTTTTATTGTTAAGGAATTTGATCATGATAAAGGCAGTTCACCTCTTTCTCTCAAAAAAGCTGGCAGAGGTTCTTCACCTTCCACATGCCCAAATGTTATTCTTTGAGATTAGTTATAACAGAGTAACTAAGCCACAAAAGCGTATCTTAGGAATTATTCAGTATCAATTTCTGCAACAGCATGTTAAAAATTAGATTTCACTAACAACACTGGATACCTAGCCCAGAAAGCCTGAAAATACTGCCTCTTCCCAATCAAATCCCCTGAAGTAAAGTTAGACCTTGCAGGACAAGTGTCTCTGGGAAATGCTGGCAAACTGGCCTGGAATGCTGGGATACAGCACAGCACAATGCTGCTATAAAAGCTGACATTCTGGATTTATCTTTCCAGGTAGAACTTCACAAAAATCTACTTTTGTTCCAGTAAAAAACCTCTATGTTCCTGGGCATTTGCTGATTAACACCAATCATTACCTTAAAAACTATGGAAGGAACAGAGAATGAAAAGAAGACATAAAATGTTGGCATGACGCATCATACTGTTGCAAGAAGATTATTTTTTTAGGACCACCTAGAAGTTAATACACATTTATTTGTTTGATCAAATTCCCTCATGTCACAATTTTCCATGAAGCTGTGAGAGCATACCACTGCCTGCTCCAATAGATAATGGATAAAAATATAGATTTTCTCCAATAGATAAAAGTGACTCTGCTCTCCCACAATGCTAAATATTGAATAATTGTTTCATTTGGGGTTTTCTTGTCTTGGAATTCCCACTCTTCTTGGGGAAAAAAAAAACTATTTTCTGTATTTCTGATCAGCAAATATGCAATGGGTAGGTACTTGTGGTGTATCTCTGAGAATACTACCTAGATAGTAGCTTTCACCTCCTAAAATTTTAGCTAAGCAAGCATTGCATCTGGGTATTAAACACTGCCTGTTAAAATGTCATTAATCTCATGCTCTACAAAACTCACAAATCATTAATTGTTGGGATTTTTATATGTCAAAAGACATCACTTAAAAATAAGCATACATTTGTTGATGAAAAATGCACTATCAAGTATCTCAGAGGAAAATAGTGGAAGACACAGAGTGTAAAACAGCAGAGTGAAGCATTAATATTCATTACACTGGCTTCCTTATTTCCTCACTTTTAATCATTACATGGGTCTTAAGCAAATATGTTTTATATTCCAGTCTAGTTTCACTCCTTCTCTAGCTTCTAGTTATTTAAGTTAAAGTAGTAACTTAATGCAAGCAAATTTCCAGTAAGTGTTTCTGCCTTAAACCAAATTATTATAAATTAGCACATTCTAAAAAGTGTTTTTCATGCTGCTGAACCATAATATAACTCTTAGACAGCACATAAATTGACAATCCAGCCTGAAACTGATGAGAGTATCGTTTGAACATTTAGTGACACGTTTAAGCACACTTCCTCAGCTCCCATTCAAAGGTATTCCTCTGTGGAAGATTCTGACATGTATTATCTTTGATAGACAGTCATGTATCTGAGAAGGGTGTGGGCAACTCTTAAGATTCTACAGGGAAAAAATGCAGGAGACAAAAATATATACTCTCTCATTCATCTTATCATCATTAACTTTTCTGTCAAAAAAAACTGCAAGAGAGTTACCTGAATATTTTTAGCACCACTGGGATAGATGTTGCAACCTGGATAAACACCAGAATGCACCTGTCTGAGAAAAGGTTTCTGGGCACTGTATATGAACTCACACTACAGAAAAGTATAAAAGCTGAGCAAGCATCAGAGAAAACAATTCTGACTGCAGCTCATCCTGCATAATATTCTCCCAGTAACCCACACAAATTGCTTTAGAGTGGATAAAACAGTGCATCTACTCCCAGCAACCCAAATTCATTAAGTGGGCTAGAGTGAAAGAAAAGGGTCAATGGGTAAAACAGAACTTGCAGCTCAAGAAGCTCTCTTGGGAGGCAAACACTACAGCCAGGCAGGAATAGTTCCCACTGGGGACAAGCGTGCTCAGGCACAAGGAGGACACTGGCTCAAGGGGATGAAAAAGGCAGGAACAGCTCTGCACTGGGCCAGGCTCTGCCACAGGGCCCTCAGCACCCACCACAGCAGGAGCAGTGCCCAAGAGCAGCAGCAGCAACATCTGGGTCATAGGCAGCTGTGCATCACTGTCCTGACACAACGCTTTAAATCACAGCACTGCCTGCTCAAACTGCAACACTGAGTCATGAAACAACCAAAACCAGATGTACCCTGTGAAATACTATATCAATGAGGTCAGCGAGCACTTGAAAGAATAAAAAGAAACATTTACACAGAAGGATTATTCCAGCATGCCATGGCTATGGGCTGCTGGACAGGAACCCATCTAGAGTAAGTGTTTCTACTTCACCAGGAGTTTCCCAGATAAAGATGTTGGCTGTTGTTGGCTACCAACAGAGCTCCCAGTGAATGACAAAGATTCAGGCTCAAACATGTGCTTCACAACCCAGAGCAGCTGGCTGCCTGGCCTGCCCAGAAAGGACCTTGTGCCCCATATATCCCATTCTGATAGATGCTGCTGTACTCAGCTCACATTTTAGAGGGTCGGAGTGGACAGTTTATTAGTGCAACTCCCTCAGAAATGTTGCTGAGTATATACATACATGAGGGGAAAAACAACCTCTAAAAGCTCCCACATCCCAGAGTTTCTATTCAGTTGGGTACAAGTCCAGCAATCATCACTCACTTCCCACCTTTCCTGTGCAATCAGACATCAATTAATCCTAACTCGACAGAAATTTTGATTTTTTTTAAACCTCAACTTCAGCCCTAACTGCCCTGTGCAGTCTTCTTCCTGATACAAGTCTCTGGAGACAAAGGCCAGGCACTCACTTCGGGGCTTCCAGCTACCAACTTCCTTCTCACAAGCCCTCCCAAAACGCTGCAATCCAAATACTCACCCTTTATTCTGCCTACATCACCTTTGCTGGCTCCCTTTCTGCTTCCACCTTGAGGTTAAGCTCCTTGACCTCACCTTCCAGGCTGTGCACAGACGTGCTTTTTGTGCTCACATCCCCTGGTCCTGCCTCCTAGTCCCTACATCCACTGTTTGCTCCCACCTTGCTCTCCACTATTACCTCCTCCTTCTCCTGGCTCTGCCTTTCCATGTCACCCCCACAACACCCAGCACATTTATGGCACATGAGAGCCAAAGCTCCTGACAGCAACCTGAGCATGGATTTCAGCAGCCTGTGCCTGACCTAACACGGTGCTCAACACAGTTTTGCTCCAGTGTTAAGGATAGACAGATGCATCCATACATGCAAGAGATATTTCAAAGGAGTACCTTTAAGTGGGTTATCATTATAACAAGCACATTTTTAAAGCCTGGGCCCCCCTACTGCTTGTATTACATCTCAAGTCAATATTGCATTAATTAACATTTTTCTAAAAGGTGTTCCTCTTCTCAAGTAGAAACAAGTTGCTTTACCTCTCTCCCTGTTCAAACACCTTGTTAAAATACCTTGATTTGGCCTTAAGACACTTAATTTTCCACATTTTTGGCAGTAAATATGGACATATTTCCTGCTTAATGAAGTTTTTGTCAAGGAATCATATATACCTTTTTTTTTTTTTTTTTTTTTTGCACAATGACAAATCATCAACCAAAACCCTTTCGTCCCTATTTTTAACCATCTTACTGAAACACGGGTTTTTCTCTCTTTATTCTCATATTGATGCAATAAAGTTTTGGAATGAGCAAAGTTGAAGAAATGCATTTCACAACAGGACTGCAAGGGACAAGATATGTGGTAATTCTAATGTGTTGTGTAGATTTTAAATGGTTTTAAAGTCATTGCCAACAAGAACACTGTGTCACCTATGCACAAACTTCAATTCTTGATAATAGAAAAAACAATCCCAAGAAACAGAGGCTCAAGAGAATGAGGGTGCCCTTTGGCCTGGCAACCAAACCACTGAGGGCCTGTCAGGTGCCAAGTGGCCATTCTGAATGTTCCAGTCTCGCTTGCAGGAAGCAAGTTTCCAAAGTAAGTCCGATTTTCATACAGCAAGTCCTTAGCAGACTGTGAAAATATGAAAACCTCATCTATTGAAGATACTTCAGGAAACCCATCCAAGTCCCACAGCAGTCATCATTGTTTTACTCTATTTTTAGTCTTGTCCAGACTTGAAGAGAAAGAAAAAAAAGACTTTCGAAGCACACTTGATGGAAGGAGCCTTGTTCCCCTTTGGGGAATCTGAAATTTCCCATGGACTAAAACACAGCCATGTGTAACTATGATCAGCTCAATCAGGCTTTGGCACTAGGAAGCCAACTGACACCTCAAATAATGGTGTAATTTCTTTATTACTACTTTATTATTTATTTATCTAATGTAAGTGGAAGCAGATAGTCAGTTATCCTCATGTCATCATTCTTTAAATACAGATTTATAGCTAGGCTTAAAACTTGAAAATTAAATAAATAAGGAAATAAATAAATAAACTGCTTGTAGTCAGACATTTGTGGAGAGGACATTGTATCAGACCAGCAGCTTCCATGTACAGGTACCTATGCAGTCAAATGTACATGAAAGTAGGTATTTATGAACACAATTTTGTGCAATCACTACTTACAGGCAAAAGAGAAGAATGTGCTTTGGGCATGCATCTGGCTCTCTTGGCATTTGGAAATGAAGACTTCATTGTAATACTCTCTTTCAAAAATGTTTGAAGATTCCTCTCATAAGCTTTTTTCAAATAAACCATACACTCCTGTATTACAGTATTCTATTTAGGACAAGAGCCTCCTTTCCTTCTCTGCTCATAATTAATCTATAAACCCAGGGCCCTGCACAGATAAAAGTATCTGTGCCAAGCCTCACTATAATGAAAATTGAAACCAGGTGAATACATGTAAGAATCAAACATATGCCATACATAAAACCACTACAGAGAAATACACATTTATGCCTTGTTTTAAGCCTAGTATTATTCTTCTACAGCATATTTCCCTTTCTCTTCTGCAATCATGAGGTCTTTTTTGAAGTTTGCCATTCTGGATAATTTAATAACAAAGATAATTCACTAGGATGCAACATTCTGTAGAGAATGCATAGACTTCTTCAGCTCACACTCGAGGAAGTCAAGGTGATTGTACTTTTTAGACCCACATTGAAATACACACTGCAACTGCAATAATGTAGATTGGTCAGCAGAAGAAACAAGCTCAACTTCTATAATGCTTTCTTTCTCTGAAATAAGAACCTGTCATTACAGAAGGGTTTTTCTTCCTCTACCATGCACTGAAGCTTCTCTCAGATAAAATTTCTTCATCATATAATCACAGCAGGTAGAGTTCTTAAGAAAACAGACTTTTCCTCTGAGATCTGTGATAGATGATATTGGATAGGTTTAACTGCTGTGGCTTAGGATTTTACTGCCTTTATCTGCCTTGTTGGCCTCTGTGTCCAAATTAAGGTCCTCCTAACAGAGACAGCAAGACACAATGGGTCTTATACCACAGATACCAAAATTCATCCCTTGGGACCTTAGCATAAAGATCACACTGATCTACCAGCTCAAAAATAAAATGGTGAAACACAAATGCCTTCAGTTTGGCTGCCTCTGTTCTCTGGGAGCAGTAACTGCCAGCCATAATAACATGGCAGCACTGTTTGAAATCACACATCTGTATCCACCAATTTGACAGAACTGGCACTCCTGCAGTCTCATCTCACAGAAGTTACCTGTAGAGCAATTCCAGCTGCTGATAAAATACTCTGATAATAAAGACAGGAGGGCAAAAAACAAACAAACAAAACAACAAAACAAAACAAAAAACACTCTTAAACTCAAAGGACCATGGACTATTAAAGGCTTATGAGGCAGAAAACATCCCCAATACCTTCATAACCCTGTTCCAAGCCCTCAAATGGGTACCAGGAGCAGTTCTTGCATCATACACTTTCAAGGACAGCCCATTCACAGGAATATGAACACCAGCCTGATGAGGAAGTGAACATGGACAGCAGATGGACACTTGCACAAAAGCCTTCATGGTGGGCACCTGAATAACAAAGGAAACATGGTACTTCTTGTTCCAGGTTGCTAGCAATATGCAGTTGAACCTCTTTTGCCCAAAACAAGCACATGGACCAGGCCTTCAAACAGGATGAAACACAAGTCCTTTCTTCATATTTGTATTCTGTTTCTTTTCACCAGCCTGTGGAAATCAGGTAGTGACAACAATGAAACATGCTCTTTGCAAGTGTCTTTGTCACATCTACTGTAGTGGGCAAATGAGCATCCTCTTTCAGAGGTCAGTCACTGCAGGCTACCTGCCTGCTCATTTAACTAAATAGAAATACATAGAGAAAAAAAAAAAAGACCAGATATAATACCTTAAAATACTAGGAACTTTAATCCAATGTATGTTAAGACCTGTAGATATTCAGAAGATCAATTTAGGGTACACTTTTATTTAGATTATTCTAGGTCAAGACAGAACATTACTATTTTTATGATGTTTTAATCCCAGATTTTATGGATATTTATGAAATCTTGCTAGGTGTTTGCAAAGTGACATCCTCCATTAACACTATTATTGGAATTCTGTAACTATTAAGGCTTCTAATTTTAAGGTGATAGGCTAAAACATAGGTTTTCAAGGACTTCTGCCAGATAAGAGATCATATAATTGAGAGCAACTGTTAGAACAGATGTACAGAATCAGCAGTTACTTTCCTGCTGAAGGGTCCAGCCATCTTCAACTAAAAAAGAACATCAGTCTTTGAGATTAAATAGAGCTGAAATAAGAAATGACTGCTTTTTGCTATATTTAAATTCACTTTGAAGCTACATCAGAAGAATAAATGAACTCACTCTACAGATTCAGCTATTTACCTTATTTCATTCTAACTACCCTCTAATCTCCTTGCTGATTGGAAAATCAATTGTCCCTAAGATCTTATCTTCAACATAGATTATACTGAGGAACATGTCTAAAGACATGAATGAAAGAGGACAAATCTTCATCCTCCTTCTAGCCTGGAGAAGCTCAATGGCTTCTCTGAATTGCTTATTTTGGGCTTCTTCTCCACAGCAGACAGATGGGCGTAGCTATGTAATAAATCTGATTTTCTGTTCAACTTCCTTTCATGATAGATTTGGTTACCAAGACACTCTGACAGGCTGAAGTGCACTGAGGTGATTGTACCTAGGCATGCACTGGGAAGTAAGCTTGTAGAAAAAGGCTACAGAGCTTGAGGACAGAATAACGTGCTGGTTTAAGATGATCACCAAGTTCAGTGGTCATTAGGGCCTTAACATGCTGCATTGTGAACCTTTCTTGTGAGAATAGCCCGTGTCTTCCTATAAGGCTCAGGTTTTCATACAGCATGAGGGCTTAAAGCTCCCCTAGAATGATAATCAATGCTCCTCTATTATGTTTATAGCTCTAAGGCTTTTCCTGCTAATGGATGACGTGTATTTATGCAGCTGGAGGAAACCTGGATTCAATAACTGCTCCACCACAGACTCACTGTGTGGTGTAGGGTAAATCACTTAAATCTCTCTGTGCCTTCATTTTTCAACTGTAAAGCAGAATTCTTGATGCCCACCTTTGCAAAGAGCTCTGAATCTGCAGGATGAAAACATTCCCTGCTAAATAATATTACCTTGTTAGGAAGCACAGGTGTGTGACCCTGGACACATATGCTAATGCTGAGCCATAAATCTGTCAACGGGAGATGCTGGCAAAACAGATGGTTCACATTCCTTTTTAAACCACCTCTTTGTCCCAAGAGCCCAGGTATGTCAACTAATCATTTTATAACTGGTTGGGGTTTTAATGGGCCAGGAAGTCCCAGCAAAGCACAATGCCATCAACATTAAGGCTAAAAACAAAGCCAACAGGAGGAAAAGACAGACATGGAGGTTTCTTTTCTCCTCTGCGGCCTGGCATGTAGGACAAGCACCATGAGGCTCTGGAGAAAAAAATAAAATAAAAAGCAGAATCTATCTCCACACATTCCTGTAAGCAGTCCAGCATCGGTGACTATGCCTGACTGGTGACTGATGCTGAATACATGAAAGCAGACACAGGTTTTTTAATTACAGGCAATAAAAACCCACAGATGCACATCATTTAAAAACCTGATTTAGATGAACAATTGCATGCTGATTCACAGGAATGTCAGGAGGATTACAAGCAAATAAATAGTTCCCTTCCAAACATTTTCTTTTTAACTCAAGAGTTGCCTCTATTATTAGAAATTCCAATTCCCTATCTCACTTGCTAAAAATTGAGCATATGGCATTTTCCTTGAAAATGTTACTGTAGCAACAGAGGCTGGGGCAGGATTTGAGGTACAGGCTGGGCAGGCAGGAGAGAGTGCTTGGGGTGGTGGGGCAGGGCAAGGCAGCAGGCAGGGCAGGGCAGGCAGAAAGAGCAGGCAGAGCAGGCAGTAAGAACTGGCAATAAGAGCAGGGAATAAGAGCAGGCAGAACAGGCAGTGAGAACAGGCAATAAGAGCAGGCAGTGAGAGCAGGCAGCCACAAGCAGGCAGGGCAGGCAGCTGTGCAGGCCCATCTGCCACGCACATTCCCATAAATGGAATGGCAGGGCCAGCGGGCCCACATCAAAGCATGGAGTTTAGCAGATTTCCCCTTCCCCTCCCCCTGTGTCTTTGAGACGGAGACTTCATACTCCAGAATTTAATATCTTTTTCCTCCCTCCCCCCAACAGCCCCCTTTGTCTGTGTGTCTGTTCTCTAAGAGCTAACAGATGTTGATGCCATATAGTTTCAAAGAAAACTTTTGATGCCCACATAACTCATTACAACTAATATATTCCAAGAATGCTTGTAGCTCAGGAAACACTGGGGTGAAAAAACAGAGGAGAGGGGGCAAATGGCTACACTGAGTAAGCCTTGAGAGAAAATAAATAGTTCACTTCAAAGTCATCAGGGAATTCTTTAACAAGCTCTTTCTTCCGCAAAACACAGAACAAATTCAGCTGAGCCTAGAATTCCCAAAGGAAAAAAATAAGCCCAAACCCCATACAAATGGCAAAGCAGGGAAGCATCTGAGAGGTCGCCCAGCTTGCCCAGTGACAAAGTGCAGCAGTCTCAAGGTTCACTCTTCCCAAGCAACCTGCACCATGCCAGGGCACAAAAGCACCACTGAAAAGCAGAGACTGTCAACAATAACAATAGAGAGAGCCCTAGAAAAAGCTAACCCTGTCCCTTTGCATGGAATGAATGCAGATGGCAACGAGATTGCTCAGTTCATGGGGCACTGTAAATCAGCCTTGAACACATGAGGAGGATGTGTCCTGAATGTCACAACTAAAAATAAGAAACATCCCCTCATTTAACAGAAGCAGGTGATTGCATTTTTCAGGGCAGGCAGGTCTGTGTTCTTAGCTGTTTTCTAGGATCACATGTAGGATACAACCCTCCCATAAATTTTGCTAGCAGGTCTCCTCCTCTCCTCTGCTGCTTCAGCACACAGCTGCATCCTCCCCTCTGTTTGGTGAGAAGCCCCCCAGGAGTCACCAGGGGTTGGTAGGGAGAAGGGCTGAGAAAAGGGGGGAGGGCGAGAATGCGATTACATCAATTTCCACAGCAGGGGGATCAGATTGCATCATTGTACACAACTTGGGGCCCACTCTTTTATCCCTGATGCAGGCAAATTTCCCATTGAAGTCAGTGGGAGACTCGTCTGTGCGGGGACTGCAGAATCACGTGTTCTGTGATCACAGAATTAAAAAGCAGTAGGAAGCCACACCTGGCAGCACCTCTCTCAGTGGTTCTCTGCCCTCCATTGGGATGGATATCAAATCACAACAAACAAAAATATAACATCAATGTTAAATCCCTTCTCCCCTCAAATACAAACTCCTAAAAATCCATCACTGCAGTGCCTGTATAAAAGTCTGTATGAAGTTCCCACCACTGTACTGCAGATTTCATACAAAGCGAGTAACAATGGGAAAGAAAATATCAGGGGGAGGCATACATTGACATCCCTCATCTAACAACTAGAAAGCAAAGAGTTTTAAAGGTCTTAGACAAGCAGGTGTATTCTACTGCTTGTTTTTCTTCCAGGGGTTTAGTTGGAAGAGGAGAAACAAAGCCCTACTGCAGCAGCAACAACCCATGGTCTCTTTCCAAACTGTTCAAATACAAAAGCACAATATGTGAATCATTACTTTTTCACTGCTGCTTGCTTGCAAGCACCAGACTGCATCCACTCACATCTGCATGAAAATTTTCCTTGTAGCAGCTCAATAGTCTCCCCAGTTTAGCTGCTGCTACTCCCGTTCACATCTTCTTTGCAAAATAATTATCCCTCAAACACACCGGTAAACAGTTTAGGAAAACCAGAACTAAAATCCTTTATCAGATTTGTTGAGGATGAAATGTGGTTCCTCGTAAAATGATTCCTTATTATCTCTCCTGCCTCACTGTTTGGGGATAGGTCATTTCCTCTGGGGAGTCACAAGGAAGGCATCCTCAAGCCTTGTGGCTTTGCAAGTTAAATACCATATTACTGAGGTCATCCACCACGTTTCAGAGCATCAGGAAGCTTCAGCAGGAGAGCAGGGAGCAGAGCTGTTCAGGTAACTCAAATCTAGTCTGTGACTGAGTGGGGCCACATCAGGAGAAGACAGAGGATGGCACAGAAATACCACAGAAACACTACTGAGTCCTTAGGGAATCAGGAGATTTGGAATTCTATTCCATGAATTCCAACCCTTACCGAACTCTCAAAATAATGCACCTTTAGGATCTGGGTTCTAGGTTTGTTCAAAACTCCCCACCCTCTCTGGACTGAGGAACTGTTGAACAGTGGGGAGGCTGGGCAGCCCCACCAGGAGCTCTCTCAGCTGTGGGGCTGCCTGGGGGCAGGGGCTTCATTGCCACCAAGATGGGTTCTGAGCCACCAGGGCAGCACTGGGCCAGGAACTGCCTTTGGACTCCACCGTGTGCATTGCCCATGTTCCCCTTTGGTGCTGGCAGTAGAGCAGATCCCACGGAGCTTCTTGCCGTGACCAAGCCCAGGTCCTGGGCAGTGAAAGTGTGCCATTCAGCCCAGGGCTCATGAGGACACAGGTAGCTCAAATCAACCCCCAGTGACAGGGTGTGTGACCCCAGGCACAATGTCATGTGTGATTTCAGACACAGTGAGGGTGCCTGACTAAAGCTGGCCTTGGCATCAGACTCCACACAAAATGGGGGAGGCCAAAGCCAGCGCTGTGACAAGCCAGTCAAACAAGGACACGGGATGCTGTCAAAAGCCATGAGAGCACCATTTCCATGTTCTGAGCACATCAGCAGGGCCAGCACATCCTCAGTGAGCTCCCCTTGGATGGGTACAGCCCCCTTTAGACAGATGGCATAGGAAACACTGCTCTAGCACAGAACACTTGGACAAAAGTGTTGGAATCATTTGGGATCGCAACAGACATTTTCTCTTCCCATAGAGGGTGGGAGAAAGCTGAAAGAGAAACTTTGGGTACTTCAGTTTCATCACTGATCCACAAAGCCCTCAGCATGTGATTGTGACAGAAACTGCATTTTTCACAGTCTCATCAGATTACCATCCTGCCCTTCTTTTTTAAACCAATTTAACTCCATCTTTGTGGCAAGGTTTTGCACTCATTTGCTATGATTTATAACATCTTATTTAAACATAAAGGCCCACAGAAATCCTTTAAAATGTTTTTACAATTTTTAATGTTTTCCATGAGGACCAGACACATTTGGGAGGGGAGGGAGGAAGGATGACAACCCAATTCAGATTACTTGGAGACCAGCAGGGTTGACTGGCTCCATGCACCTAATAAAGGGACAGCAACATTTTAAAATTCACATTTACCCAGAAAAGTTTTACCTAGTCTTATGTAAACACCAGAAAGGCATTAAAGGAAGAAGAAAGTCTCAGCATTTCCAGACAGTTCATTTTGACTTTAGAAAGACTGTTTCAATGCAAACCTGGTGGTGCTTTTAATATGCTCCAGTAAGAAAGGCACGAAAAGAGGAGTGGTGCAAATAATCACGAAAATAAAGGAAAACAACAAGGAGACTTTAATACCCCAAGCTACACTCATTTAAATTTTTTAAATATAAATTCGGGGAAATATTCCATCACAGTCATTACTGGCATCTCGGCCGGCATTATTTTCATGTCAAATACTTTTTAATGCTGCTAATTTTTAATAGATTTTATTTAAAGAATGAAATATAATTAACACAAACAAATCTTTCTCACTAGGCACAACTCTTAATTTCAGTCAGAAAAGTCTGTCAGGCAGCCCAGATTGCATCAACAGCTTCATGAGCTCATGACACACCAGCAGCATAGCACAAACTGTTGCCCAAGCTGTCCTGGCAGGACATGCAAACCTTGATTTTGATCCCAGTTTTGCCCTAGTTTCACATTTCTGTAACAGCAGCAGAACAAAATTAGAGTGGCTGGAAATAAAATTGTGCCTTCACTGGACATTCAAGACCAACTCGTTTCCTAGTCAGTTATAGCATCAATATCGACATCAATGTAAATATTTTAACTTAAATTGAAAACTCTTCAAATTTATTCCACAAGCAAAATATTAAGAACTCTGGCCTAGAGAAAGATAAAAGGAGCCAATCTCCCCTTTAAATTACCAAGCAAGCCTGGTCTTTGACTTCCTTTTCAATGGGAAGTCAAAACGTCTGACTCCAATCAGTTTGTATAAACCAGCTTTTGTTTTTCCTTTTACCCAAATGACTCCACTCTTAAGGATTTATTGTAACTGGATTGCTTTTCTACCCAGCAGGGAGCTGTAGCACTAGCAAAGCTGTTCCACACAGTAGGTTTTCCGCTGATTGAATTTCTAGACTTTCAGCTCTTCGGAAATGTTTGCTCTTGTACAAGCTGTCAGAGGGAAATTGTGTGCAGTCGATTTTGTCTCAGCTAAAGCCAGGCGGGGTTCCATATGCAGCCAGCCAATGTGAAATTGAAAGAAGGAGGATCAATCAAATTGCAAAGGAAAAAAGGTCTCAGCACAAACAAATAAAAAACCCCAAAGAAACAAACCATACAACAAAAAAAGGGCAGAGGAAAGCAGATGAGAATGAAAACCATTCCTGCAAATAGGTGCATTAAAAAGAACCAGCAACCTTTCTTAAAAAGAAAGCTTTTATTTAAAAATCACTAAAATAAGGGCTAGGAGCCATGCGAAGAAGTTGTTCCATTAACCATGCACACAGCCAGCACCATTATACTGCTCCCACTCCAAGCTGCTGTATAATCCCTCATCCCTGGAGCAGCCCAGCCCAGCAGCATGCCCCAGCTGTCAGCAGCACAGGCACAGCACGGGTACCCTGCTGCACGGGCTGCTGGCTCTGTGTCATCAGAGCACACGCTGGGAAGATGCAGGAAGCCACTGGACAGCACCTCAGCTGCCAAGTGTGTCACAGACCATGGAGGGTGATTTAACCAAAAGATTTTTTTAGGCGTCATGTTCTCAGGACCTTACAAAGACACCAAAATCATTTCCACTCCAAGTGGATCATTGCCATGCTCTTGCCACACATAGGGTCTAATGGTGCCAATTGCTGTCTGCACCTAAGGCTTTGTTCTTTGGAAAGACAGTAACTGACAGGGCCAGAAGTGCACACGGGGGCCAACACAACCAAGTAAGTCAGAAGCAACAAGCAGAGATTAGGATATCTGTATTAAAGGTCTCAAAATCTGAGTATAAGCAACACTTGCCCATGGTCTGGTCTGCAATAGCTTGTATTTCTAACTCAACAGCAAGGACAAATTTTGGTTCTAACTGCATTGCAGGGAACAGAAATGCTTTTAGGCATAAGCCAATACTTCCAAATGATATAGAAGCCCAGGAATGTGACAGCATAGGTGAGCATTGGACTGGGAGTCTCTGCCCTGCCAGCAATGGGCAGATAAGCCTCTCAGTATTTAAGGACACCATAACAGAACCAGGAGTGCTTGCACTGTCACCAGGCACATCATTTTGCCTCTCAGCTGAGGCTTGTGCTGTGACAACCCTGTGTTAGAAAAGTTTTGTCACCTGTTTTGTCTTTTAAGACATATTTACATTTAATAGGTCACTCTCTTTTGACATACAGTGGAAATCAAAAAGCCATACAACAGGGTTTTGGTTTTAAATTACTGACTTGACCTTAAAATACTTTTAAGTCCCACTCCCTTGTCCTCCTCTGGACTTACCCTCATGTCTAAGTTCACCAAGTAGCCAGGCAGTACAATATCTGCAAGGACAGTCATTCTACCTTTTAAATATATAAATGGGAGAAAGCAAAAGCTCTTTCTTAGAGCATCCCAAGTGTATGCAACAGTGACTGGTGAAGAGTCTCAGTGATGGTGCAAAAAGGAACCTTCAGTTTACTGTGCACTTTCTCCTCAGAAGACACTACACAGTGAGAGAGGATGACATCCATCATAAAACAAATAATAATAATGAGGATTTTTGCAACCACTCTTCTCCAGTCAGCTGCCTTCCATTAACAGTGGTCTTCTCTCTCAGTTCCTCCCGTTCCTCCCTTTTTTCACCTGTTAAGTGTAGCTCAGTGATTTTCCTGCTGGGAGTCTGTTCAGACATGCTTTCCCAACTCAGCACACTGACAACCTGACATTTGTGCTCCTAATCAACAGTGCACCTCTGCAAAGCCCTGATGATGAAAGGAAATATCCTGGCTCCAAAGTCTTCTAAGGGGCCACGTGCCTGACGAAGGTATTTGCACCACTATTTACACCATATTTAATGAACCTCATTACTGAATCAGTTGTCTGCTCATGTTAGTCACTGAAGAGTCTCCTCATTTTTTCTTTACCTCTTGGGAGGCTACAGTTCCTCTTCAACCATAAAGAAAAATATTGCAAACAGAAAAGAAAGAGGGCAGTGAGCAAGAAATTCCTGATACACAAGAAGGAAGCACAAGGCTGCAAATGACCTGAAACTTTGATCAGTCTGTCCTCCTGATACTATTAAAATTTACTCCAGATGTCCCAGGCACTACAGTTAACAGTGCCTCAGCCCAGAGCTGTAACCATGTATAACGGCTGAACAAAGTATTGCCTTAAGATAAAAATTCACTCATAAATCCCAACAACAGTTATAGAAAGGTTATTGTTCTCCAGCTAGCATACACTGCCATTTTCAACCAAATGAAGATTTTATTCAGACTGACGCAGAATTTAAGAGTCAATACTGCAAATGCACAACCTTCAGTGTTCTATGGGATGATCAGAACAAGGACTGGTTAATTCTTCCCGTGCAGTCTGAGGATGCTCTGACTGCATGACAGACTTTTTACTTCATTATCAATTCTACCAAGTTTTCTATTGCATAATTTGGTTTGAGGGCACGTGGCTGCACAAAGTGTAAAGAATTGCTCTGGAGCTCATAGATATAACTGAAGCAAGGCTGGTCAACAATTGTCCCTAACCAACTGCTCAGTTCCTTAGATCTATTCCACTGCCAGGTACTAAAAACCAGAGAAAAATATCTGAACTATCAAAGCTAGTGTTCTTCACTACAACCAGCCTTAAGCATACCATAGACTTTGTTCTATTTACCTGCTTTGTATGCAAACCTGCCTTGCACTTTTGCTTCTAAAAGAAAAAGTTATGAGAGAGAAAAAGAGAAACGATTGAGTGGAGCAAGAGGGAAACTGGGGACCTTGGAAAAGGAAGAGCACAGCTTGGAACCTCATTGCTCACCTCTGTGTTCGCCCAGATGAGACACCAACAATCTTACCAAAATAAACACCTGGGCATTGCACTGGAAAATACAGAATTCCTCAAAATGTTAGAACAGAAGTTTGAATGTATAAGTCACTCTACTCTGATGTGTGCAAATATAAAAAATACACATTGTGGATTTGCAACATCTCCCATTTAAGTAAATGGAAGCTTTGTAATTGATTTTCATGGAAGGAGACCTTATTTCCAATGCTTAGCATAGGCCAGCTGCAGGTTAATGCCCTGGACCATATGTCATGCCTTGCAGATCTCACTTTAGACTAAAATAGTCTTTCATCCCAAACAAACTGCTGCATATCTGTCTTTATTTGCTTCAACTATCACCTTACAGTTACTACTGGAACCTACCAACACTTTTGAAGGAACAAGGTAGTTTCACACAGACCCAGGATAATGACAGCAGAAGATGATAAAGTAAGAAATCTAGGAGAAGTTAAATGTTTTTTTTAAAGTATAGCTATTTTTAAAAACACAAAGGCCACTAAGGATGGAAGAAATTAAAAGGCAAGGCTTAAAGATACATGAAGACTGGGAAACAGATGCAGAGAATGTACCCAGTAATGGAAATTTTTGCATGGACACTAAAGCTTACTCAAATGGATAGTTCTTTTGAAACCAATACGACTCCTTAAAGGAGTAAATTTAAATTTGCTGGATCAATAATATAAAATGAATGCTTAAAATAAATGAAAGTCACAAGCTATCAGAACACCAGTACTGCATCACACTAATACTAATATTAATCAGCCCTCATTAGAAACAAGCTTCAAAGTGATACAAGAAGCCTAAATGGTAATATAGGCAAGATTTAAATGGGATGATAGAAACAAGGCCAAGGTATAAAATAGTACATGCAGTGAAAAGGGAATAATCAGAAAGACTAAAACAAAAAGGGAAACCAGCAAGGATACAACAGGAAGGAAGATGGGATGTAGGTACATGAAGAACAAGCCCAGATGTTTTATTCCTGATTTATTCAGAGCCAAAACCTGCAAACATCTGTCACCTGATGAAAAGACTAAAGCCATGGCCGCTACTGTGAATTCAACAACCTGAATTTCAACTCTTAAAGCTATTCCTAGATTTAGAGTTGCAGGGGCTTCCCTTCAAAATGAGCACACACATGAGCATCTGCAAGATTTGACCATTAGCTCTCAGCCATTTCTGAGTTCCAAATTTCTTACAATATGGTTCCAACAGCCACAGCCTTATCCAAGTGAGAATGAGCTGCTGGGAGTGTGACAAAATGTGGTGCAATTCAGAGACAGATATCCAGTGGAGACTAATATTTCCAAGAAATTATGAACAAATTCTACTGCTCATTTGACAGAAATGAGATGGGCTGCTGGCTGACAGCAGAAAGCACTCAGAACACTGCCCTAGTGAGAAAAATTTCTGTGGCATGTAAATGGTATTTCCTCAGATCATGCATACGTAAAATATAGGTTAGGTATCAACACCTAGTACATAAAGGAACTGCTTTAAACAAAACTGAAACAAATTAGCAAGAATTGAAAAGAAAAAAAAAAAAATGGATATGAAGAAAATAATTCCAGAGATGATGTCTTCCAGTAAAGCTCTTCTACAGCCTTATATTATGGAAAGAGAGGCAGATGAATTCTCTGTCAAATTTCTCTGAACAAATTTCTGCCAACCCTTCTTCAACCCTTCTTCTGCCAACAATTTCTGTCACCCTGCTGAAGCAGCATGGGCAGCTGACAGAGCAGGTCCTCACCCAGCAGCAGCTCCCCCATGCTGCCCTGCAGTGCCAGCAGCACCTGAGCACCCAAAGATCCCCAAAGGTCCCCGAAGATCCTCAGTGAGCTGCTCTTACACCAGTGTTTCCAGTGCAGACCTTACTCCTGAATGGGGTGTATGGAGCAGAAAAGCAATAACTGTCTCCAGGGACATAGCTCAGATGTAATAATCCATAACAGGGATGCCAGGAAACAAAAAAGACCTGAGAAGTGGGAAAAGCACAGAGACAGGCTAGAAAAACACATATCATAGAAATAAAGGCCCTGAAAGCTACATCAAGTTGATGGAAAAATGAACTGCTCAGATGTTTATTGTAAACCCACAGTCCTTCCAGGCTCTCCAGGGCCAAAGGAGAAATCCCAGCAGCTTGAGTTAGAGGAGTGTCCCTAAAACTTCACCCTGCAAACAAGATACAGAGGGTTTGCAGTGCACAGGAACAGAACTTTTCACCATTTTCTGGACCATTTGAATTGATGGATACTGGAGACTCAAATGCTGCTAGGAAGCCCTGGGACAGACTCTTAATATGGAACAAGCTTTTGACTTTGGGGAACCTGAACACAACCTGTCTTAGATTGCAAAACACAGTGTGTGGGATAGTTACAGCACACCAGTTTAAAAATTCTGTGTCCTAGGATGGGCTGAGGTGTTTCACTATAGGGATTTCACACTGAAGTCTGTGGTATTCTCTATTTTCTCACACAGTACTAAACCCAGAGCATTTCAGCTTAAGTTCATCTGGTTTTATGGCAAATAACTCTGTATACCCAGTACTTATCCATTGTAATGTGGCACCAGAATCCCCGTTAACAGCTTAATTTTGTGATTCTCTTATACAACGCCTGCAAAGAAAACTTTGCAGCTGCTGGGCTTGTTATGGGTTGGGTACTCCTTTGCATCCTGACTGAATCCTGAATGTACCCAATAAAGCTCCATTTATTTTAGCTAAAGATATTTCCAAAGGCCTATTTTGACAGGCAGAGCTCCTTCCCCTCTGCTTTAGTGTCTTTTCCATTAAAGAGTAACAAATTCAAAAGTTTAAAAATAAATAAATAAATGGAGCAGGAAACTATCATAGCTTCAAAATCTCACTTTCTGGATAGAATTTAGGACAAGGGACAATACTAACAAATACCATTTGCGCCAGACTTTAAAGCCCACATGCTCAGGCCAATGATCACACACACACACAAATTCATGCTGTGAATTCTCTTACCAGTTTGCTGGAGATAACACACAAAAGCTTGTTTAGAGAAGAGACCTCTGTTTTTTGGTTGTGGTGGTTTTTGTCTTTTTTTTTTTGTCTTGTCACTGTGTTTATTTTTGTTATGCCCTTGCACACAGAGCCTTAGCTCTCCCCTTGCAGTGTGCATTCTGCTCATCTCATGGAAGCAGGAAGGGAATTTGAGGAGAACAAGTTTCCTAACTGCACACAGAGCATGTCACCACACCAGGACACTCGAGTCAGGTGTGCAGCCCTCTGGCCAGGCTGCATTTAAGCCCTCTGCTAACAGGGCAGGCAGGTCTGTCACCTGGGCATGTGAAACTGTACTGCCAGCAGACTGCAGCTCCCTTGAACAGTTTGTGTGCAGGAAGAGTGAAACACAGCCAAGGAAAGAACACGGTTCAAAGGCCTGAGCCTGAGAGCAAATGCTAAAAAAAAAAAAAAAATAAAGGAAAAGGAAAAATAAGAACAAAGAAATCTTAAGCTGGTTTGTCTGTTTTTCAATTTACATAACTGTAAACAAATTCAGAGGTTTATTAGTTTATAATGCTTTTTGTGGTCATGTAATTCAAATGTGAGCTTTGATTTAAGAAATGGAATTTGGCAAGAAAGGAGTTTCAAGGCAGCCTACTCACTTTCCCATTAAGAAGATTAAAAAAGAATTCAAAATATTTAACTTTGGGTAGTAAGGTCTATATTTGTGTAGCAACTAATCTTGTGCTCATGCACATCCCAATTCGGTACTGCACTTGCTTAACTTTAAGCAACTAAGTAATCTCACTGACTTCCCACATACTTCAGGAAACACTAAGTGCTTTGCTGAAATGGGGCCATGATCAGATTTAAACAGTGTCCTTTAATGAGGATTTACTCATTAGGAAAAAAAAAAAGGTATCCAGAAAAGTCACTCAGCCTGTTAAAAGCCAGCCATTCACCTTAACCAGCAACTTTTTATCTGATTTTGCTTTTAAATAAAGCTATCCTACATTCAAGGGTGGAATCCACAGAGAGTTATTTTAAACAGAACATTTCAAGTTCAGCTAAATCTGGGAAAAATCAGAGTCTGGACTCTTAGCTGTATCCGGACTCGCTGTGCCTATATGTAGAAGGCAGCAGCACATAATCCCTTGGTGTACCACAGCCACTTGGGCATTCAGCCTTAACTCTGAATGTGCTGTCTTGCTTTTGTAATCCAACAGGCAACATCCGTATTTTCTGGCCAAGTTCTTTCCAGTTATGATTTTTTCCAGATTTCAGTCGTTACTTGCATGTAAAAGGAACTGAATTCAAACCTTAATGCTACAATAGGCTCTAACAGTATATACCACATACTTTGAAACATTAATCATTCTCAAGAGCAGCTACTGAGAAATAGCCAGACTCGGTCTTGAAAATTCAGAATGTTGTTGGGAATAAGGGAAAAAATTACTGAAGAAATACCACATACTTCCCCATCTCCAACTCAAAAATAAGGCCTTTGTTTTACACTGTGAACACTCATGATTTCATGTAAAAGTAAGTTTAGGTCTTTATCACAATTACTATTATTCTGCTATTGCTTTAGCAGTACCTTCTTGCAGGTGTTACTGTAGAAAATATCTTATTTCACAGAAAGTTACCTAAATAAGAAATTACATTATCCCACATCCACACATAACAATGACCGTCCATTTCACTGTTTTGAAAAACATTAGCAAAGCCACAGAAGCTGCAGTTTTTATAGCCAGTACAGATTTAATTTTCCCAGTGGGAAGAGGAGGATGTTTTTCCTGAGCAGGTACATCTGCACACTCCAGAGAGGCTGCTTGGCCTTACTCCCACAGCACTACTGGTGGATGGCAGTCCAGAGGAAGACCAGTTTGGACTATACAGGGAAGAAGGAGAGGGGCTTCCTGCTAGATGGGGCTGGCAAATCTATTTCTGTGCCAAAGAAACAATCCCTTCAACGTCCCTCCAGTGTGTTGTCAAACCTGACCTGTGTGAAATTTGAGAATGGATATAAATCAAAGGGAGAAAAAGTAATAAAAAGCTCCCGGCAGACTTGATGACATGTTGATAATGTTCTCGTCCTGGAGTCAGGGTGACACCAGCCCAGAGATGATATATAGAACTAAGCCCACATACCGACGATTTACTGGCCTAACGACAGTTTTCATTGATCAGAGGCCAACAATTACTGGATTCCTTCCCACTGCCTATTTCAGTATCAGGCTCTGGCGTGCAATCAAAACACTAGCCCTGCTTCTCCACAGTTCATGTGCCAACTTTGCAGTGGATGCTCAAGCCAAGCAAGAATGATATGCAAATCTGGCAGGTGTTTGGGGCATACCAGCGCTGCTCAAAAACCCAGCCATAAAAAAGGGAACGGCAGACAGGCCAGGGGAGTCCCGATCTGCTCCAGAAGGGCTGCAGGCTCTGTACAGTACACAGTAAACAGGTCCCAGAAACTGGAGACATGGCTTTCAGGCAGCAACAGAAAAGCTCAATTATTTTATCTCAGTATAAACAAAGCACATTCTTTATATCCCCTCCAGATTGTCTAAAGGCCTCTCTTGCCACTGGAGCTTATTTCAAAAAGAACAAGAACTTACAAACAAATAGAGCATCCGGTGCTGGTACCAATCACATAGCATTCCTTAGTATTTTGTTTTGCTTTGTGTCTTGAAGTAGGGAACCAGTAGAAAGAGATTTCCTTCCCAAGTGTATGGAAAATAGATGTGTCAAACTGAATTAATATCTGCAATAGCACATTTAAATGGCCATGATTAAGCTGCTGGAACGAGATGAATCAACGTGGGAAAGGTGCTGGCAAAGAAATATTTTTCCAGTGTATTACTGTCTCTTACAGACAGGCAAGTGCATGTAATTTGTCTCGGTCTATCAGGATTTACCTATCTGTCCCACAGTTAGCATAGGGGAATGCTGTAAATTTCCAAAAGCTCCTGTACACCTTCTTTGGGACCCAAAGAAAAGTTGGGAAAGGCTCCAAAGAAACAACTCCTTCTAAAAGATGTAATTTCCTTACCGTAAAACTCATGAAACACACACATTTAGAAACTACACAGCAACTCAGACTGATACTACAGTGTCTTTGTACAACACTTCATACAACACTTTCTTTAAAAACATGCCACTAAATACTTTCCATCTCTCTTGATCTTTTATCCTCTTTCTCTTTTCCTTAAATCTGATTTGGCCAAGTTTTTTAACAGAAGCAAAAGCAGCTCAGGAGTTCAGAAAGGGAATTACTGTTTTAGGAACACAGACAATGGAAAAAATCTCTTCTTAAGAACAAATGTATTTTGAAAAAAGTTACTTTGAGCAATTTCATAAGACAGAAGAGTTGACTACTTTTAAGGGAAATACAAGCAAAAAGACAATGTGAGTTTGAAGAAACTCGGAAGATTTGAGGTTTTCCATGTTTCAATAATATCTGTATAATGAAGCTACCATCAGAAATACTGCCAGCATCTCAGGAGAATAGCAACCACCACCCAGGTCAACCTGTAATTTGCATCGTTTCAACCATATGGTCTTTTTCTTGAAGAAAAAATTGATATAACACACTTAAAATATTTAATCCTCTTCTGCAAAAGGGCAAAAGGTGTAACTACAAAGAAAAAATTAAGTAGCTGAGTATTCAGAAGATGCTACCAGCACATACTCAGAAAAGAAAGGGAGTTTTTCTCTATTCAATCTTCTCAAAAATAAAAAACTTTTAAGAAGAGAGACAAAGTACACTAGTAGACTTTTATAGAGAGAATCAACTTCTGTATGAATATTTTGTACAAAGGAAGACCCCCTCAAAGTAGATGAGCCTGACATCCTTTATGTGCTGCCCTCTTCAAGAGTGGCCATAAAGCTCTTCCTTGCTGCCTCCATCTAACTTCACATAATATGGCATTTTACCCTCCATGTCTATTTACTCCTGCAATGTGACAGGCCAGTAACCACAGTTATTGGCACTGCAGTCATACCTACACGGGCTGGAGAGGAGCTGGAGCCCCCTGACACTGAGCACTGAACTCAGCCTGTGAGCCTGGCCAGGCTCCTGGCTGCCCCTGTGCAATGACTCCTTGTCATCCCACAGGAAAAGCATCCCCTCAGGATCAGCACCAGCCTGCCTCAGCTGCTCCAGATTATCACAGGAGGGAATACACGAGGCTCTCTAAAGACAAGCCACAGCCAGAGCTGCTCAAGTACTGAAAATATATTTATTTTTTGCCAAATGCACACAGGTTGTTGGAAAGAGCTTCTCTATCTTTTGCCTCCTAAAAGATTAAATAGAGAATGAACAAAACAGAAGCAGAGCTGAGGAACATGCTTTTGTTTTCCTTTTTATGAAAGGGGAATTTACTTGAGGGTCCCCATGGAATACATACTTCTTTCAGCCTCTTTTCCATTCAGCTGCAGTACTCATCAGGATCCTAACTCTCTCCTGCAACTGCTGAAACCAACCATCTTCAGTCATTCCAGGTCTCTATTGTCTTTTTTATTTTTTCAGTCCTGGACAGTGATTATTTCAACAAAATATTTCAGTGTGGAATGAGAAGGTGGCATGGGTAAACACTTTCTATCAGAAACTGATACTCATTCATCTGAGCCCAAAAATTGTGGGGAAGCCCCACCTGAAATGTTGGATCTGCCTGCCTGCATCACACATCTCTTGGGAGGAAATACAGGACACAGCTCACTAAGAGGAGTGTCCCCATTGTGTTATGGGTGTTTGAATTAATTCTCAGTGTATTTTCACCGTGTACCCAGAGGCCATAGTAAGTTTGTTGAAGTATGTTTTCTCCCACCCTTTCATATCACTGTTCTTTCCTTCTCTCACTAGTATTTCGACAGTCTGGTGTTCATCAGCATGCCCTCCTGGTCAGGCAGGCATCTGTTTCAGCTTCAAGTGGTCTGTGGGGAAAATCAAAGCGTTTAAGTTCAAAGAGGCCAAATTATCACCTGAAGAGGGTCCCCAGATCAGAACATCTGTATGCAGTAAGTAGGTGTGTTTCTAAAGATCAGATTTTTGGAGATGAAATAATCTACAAATGCAAAAGTGAAAGACTTGTTCACATTATGTACTTCAAATAGTAACCCTACAAATCAAGGTTAAAATTTTCTTTTCAGGTAAAGCTCTTTCCCAAGGGACTTGCTTTATGTACATGTCACCCCTATGCTGTTCACTATAAACCAAATGCAATGATAGGGCCAAATGTCATTATATCAACTTATATTTCTATCTGTAGAGAGACAATATTATGGTAAGTAATCTACCTTCAATATTATGGTAAATAATCTATGTTCTCTTTCACAGTTGCTGAAGGTGCCATACTCACAGAAGTGCACTGTCTCTGACAGTTTTTCAGATCCTCCTATGCTGGATTTGTTTGCAGCATTTGACTGATCTTTGATGAATCTGGGTTATGACAGTGAACTATTGTAATGCATTGTGTGTTGAAATCAGGTCAACAGTGAGCTTATTTTACACCCTTCATGACACATGAATGATTTACAATTTTTTCCTAAGCAGCAGAAGATTGTTTGATGCTGTTCCAAACTGTCCTGGACAGTAACTACTCACACTTCTGAAATGCAAGAGTGCTGTAGAAGCAACCAGAAGCTCTGGCACTGCCTACAGACAAAGGCAGGTGTGAGGACATCCTGCTCAGCAGCACTCTGTCCAGAAGTGGAAGGTTATGTTAAGTGTACAGTCAGGCAAAGGAACTTCATATTAACTACAGAGATCAAAACTTCCTCAGTAGGACTCTCCCACCCCTTGACTCAGGGCTTTTTGTTGGCTGGTGCAAGGTCAATTTTTCCAGCTTGAATTCAAAGGATGGGTTACCTAGTGAAAACTCCAAAAAGTATTTGTCAGCCTTCAGAATTTGTTCCTGCATCTTTAATATGGCTAATCTTTCCCATTTCTGCTCTTGTCCACTGTTTCTATCTCTCATTTCAAATCTCAGCCTTTTGATCACATTAGCTTGTCTTTTTCTGGACAGTTGGGAAGTTTGTGTTTATGTACAGGAGTCAACATACATCAAAACACTCCTACATGCCAAACATCACGAGACTTAAAATGCATGTCTAAACTGAGAAACACAAGAAATAAATTTGCAGAATCAAACTTCAAGTAATTTACCAGACCAGTTGCTCTAACTGCATCTTCATCATCCCTCTCTTTCAGCTGATACCAATAATTTGCAATAATAGAAGTGAAATGAAAAATAGGTCTGTGTGAAATGGTAGCAAAAATAAAACTAAAATGAAAGAAAGATGAAACATGGAGTCATGGTGCACTGTGCCGTTAGGATATTTTAATTTTCTGTTTCACTAAGTTGCACAGGGCTGATCTCTGCAAGTGGCTGTGAAGTTAAAAAGCAATTTTAAAGTATTTCTGCTCTGTCCAAGTAATAATTGAGTAAAAGGGATATAAACCCCTTCTCATCCACAATTTGGCAACATCTGACAGAACAAGTTTCTTTACAATGCTATTTTGAAAAAATAAAAATAAAAGCAATTCTCCTCTTAATTAAGAGCCCACACCACCAGACAGCACAGTTGGGAGATCTGGATCTGCTGCACCCTACCTGTCCAAGTGGAATTTCTTCCCTTTTTTAATCTCTCTGGCAAGTGGTGGGGCTGCCACTATATTTAGCCAGCTCATGCAGGACTGGCTCCTGCTGTCTTCAAAAGGCATATCAGGTGCTGATGCCTATTTTTAAACAGGACATCTAAACTTCCCAAGTGTGGCGACCCATGAGTTTGGACATTCTGCATCTAATCAAGTGAGTTAATTAACTACAGGGCTCTAAAGGAAAAAAAGGCATCAAAGAGGAAGAGCAGGCTACAATAAAGCAACTCAAGATCTGAGCGATAGGAGCTCCTCCTACTTCAAGCACAACTATTCAGGGAAGGAATTCTTTTCCCCTCCCCTTATCTCTGCCACTAAAATGCAGGCAAGGCTTCTTCCTTCCTGCAAGAGCCTGACATCATCTTTTGTTCACAAAAGTCTCCAGCACCGGTATTACTCTCAAATGGAAAGTTATTCAACAGACAACATTTTGTTCCTAAACACCTTGCCACCAGGAGGATACTAAGAAAGTATTGAGATCCATGACTCTAAATAACTACAAACTGCTTTACAGACCTTAAAGAGAACCTTGTAAAACAAGCATGAGAAGTAGCTATGGTATGAGCAGTGATGGCAAGTGATAGGTTGGTACAGGATGCAAGGGGGTTTGAAAAAACTTTAAGGTATTTTCAAGAGAGATAAAGTATGTCATGCAGAAGTTAAAGAATTTGAGAGAACCAATGACAGAACCCAGGATTTCTTATAACTACACCTACTTTGTAACCTTCAGCCAATAATCCTTCCGCAGCAAAGTGACAGGGTTATTACTTCTTCCTTTTGCTAATTATACATATGGTGAAAAAGACATCCAATATTTTCAACCATTCTGAGAATTAAAAAAAAAAAAAACAAAAACCCTAGCAAAAAACCACAAACCAAAACAGCTTATCATTGTTATTGTTTACACAGATAGACTCATCTCACCTCTAACACAGTGGAGCTGTTATTTTGAGCTGTGCTGCTGGGGAAAATACAAGGATTTTCTGTCTGTTCAATGTAAAAGGCAGATACAAAGCGATATGGGATAAATCAGGGTTAAGCATAAAGTTGAGAAGTACTCCAAGTGCTTATCCAGTTCTGTGACACAGAGGCAAACACTGCAAACATCAAGAACATGATGATCAATGGACAAAACTCCCCTATCTGCAGAAGAGATGCACCCACTGTTGATAGTGGGTGTCATGTTCTGCTTCTGCAAAGACAAGTCCTTGGTCCTCTGTTTCCTCTCCCCCTGACACGTGTGCACACAAACACACTGCCCCTTAAACACCACACTTAACAAAGTGCAACAGAGGCCAAGCTTCACAGGCAAAGGTTCCTAAATCTACCCCTTTTCAGATAGATGAGATTAATGTTTTTGTGTCAGCCTGCTGACATTCCAATTTGCTCTCCAGCTTAAAGGCCTTCCTTAAAGCAATGAATAAAGAAAGGAGAGTCAGCAGCTTTCCTTTCTCCCTTTTCTGTCATCTGCTCTTCTCCATTCATACATATACATGTCCTCCCCCAGATATTTACCAAAGCGTTTCTTTTGTAAAGTTTCTCCCTTCTCAGCCATTGGACATGGTTGTGTTTTCTTTTTCCCCTGAGAGACAGTGACAGTTTTGGACACAGTGACTTGCAGGACACAGAGTGGACATGAGTCTATCCATGGAAACCTGATCTATCTCCTCTGGTTAAAATAGCACAACTAACTGTAAAATTTCAAAGCAGCTAGACACTGAGCAGCTAATCCTACCTTACTTACCTCCTGCTATATATTCAAAAATAACAGCCTTCTCCATGCTCTAAGAAAGTTCTCACCCTGGTCTATAAATACCAGAAGCACCCAGAGGAGGCAGCCAGAGCGGGGTCTCGCTCTGCCCCAGTAACACCCAGGCAGATCAGACATCCCTGCTCACGTGGCTTCCAGAAACAGTCCCAGCCTTAAAACTGACCTCACTCAAGTTCCTGTTGCTTTCCACTGATGAAAGGAGACAGCATGACTGGCTCAGATGTCAACATTTACCTTGTAGACATCTAAAGTTAGCTGAGCTGCACTGAGCTCCAGACATGACAAGGAGTACAGGGCACTGCATAGTGCCTCAGCAGCTGGTACAGACAAAGGGTAACCATGCATGGGAGTACCAGAAAATCTGGACATTTTCCTGTGCCCATTTTATTTAAATAAGATGACAAAACTGTTGCCAAATTAGAAATGGAGATCCTATCTGTAGAAGCTGAAAGTCTTAGAATAAAGAAAACTATGGCAATTTATCTGAGTAGGTACTGCAGATTTTGACTGCAGTTTCACAGAGTTGAGATTTGAAACTTTTCCAGCTTAGTTATAAGTCACAAAACTCCTCCCAGCTCAAGTCATTCACAAATCCAGAATACCTCTCTGTATTGTGTCATATGCAGCACATTTGTTTTTCTCATTTGTTGTTACAGACAACATTCATGCCTTCAGTACCCTCTTTCTTGGTACTCTGCTGTTTTTCCCACTTATTTTCATTCCTAACCTCTAATGGCAATTGTGAAGGCAAAGCACAGCATTACTTTCATTACTGCTTAATTCAATATGCTTATTTGCTTTAAAAATGTTCATAACATCCCCATTGCAATGAGGGCTGATTCCCCCAGACAGCTTTTGATGATATTATTGTATGCTTAGTTTGTTTGAAAAGCTAGTCCTCAGATACAAGTCATCAAGTCATTTTGGTCAGCCTCATTTCTGAGCAGTCAAGTCAGCTGTTTAAACAATGTGCTTCCACTTCTCATCTTTGAGGTGAATTACTTCATTGGGAAGCAGGGTATTGTTAGCAGCATAAACTGTGGTTAAATTAAAGGCAAGAGTCAAATTCTCACACTGTTTTACGAACATTGAGCAATTTTTTGAACTAACTAGATTATTGGAATTTTGTAATATAATTTAGGAAGAAAAAAAAATTAATTGAAGCAAAATAAAATAACTCTCATCCCTATCTAGTAAGAGACATGTTCAGACACTAAATGTTTTCTGCCACATGCTGGAATTGCAGTAGGATAACAGAGTTCAGAGGCTTCCCCACCATTCACCATGTCCTATAAAAATGAAAACTAAATAGGCTTTTCCATCCATCCCTCAAACTGATTTGAGCAGGCATTTACACCAGTCCCAGGGAAAGGATTAAAAACTGTGAACTTTCAAAAGAGGGTGAACTCACACACATCTGGTAACCTGTAGAACTCTTTCAACCCAATTTTCTTCTGGCTGACAGCACTTCTTAGCATTCATGATACTCATTCATGGATCTGATTTAAAAGAGAACAGTTTCCTCTGACAAATTTGGTCATGGGAGAAGGCTGTAACAGGCAAATCTGCACCTCTTTGGCAGAAGTTCTCCCTAATTGAAATTCATAAAAAAGCCATTTTTATCAACTTGTGAGTGCTTTTGAAGTTGTGAGTTTTTCTTTCTTTGTGTCAATCATTCAAGCTATCAGATGACCTCTTTAAAAAAAAATTAGTAAGGACAACAATATATATGTTAAAGGCAAATCTGAAAAACACCAAAGAAAATATTTTTCTTATGTATTTGTGGAATGTGGGGCAACTTTGTATACAAGTATCAAATTTAAGGAAACTGAAGTAGGTACAATCCTGAGCTCTCAGCTCGGGTGTCATTTAGGAGATGGACTCTTGGAAAACTTTGCCCTTTGGATAAATGTGTGGCCTCTTGCACTGGTAGTTGTGATTCTTTCATGTGATATCGAATGGTACATGAGCAGGTTTGGACAGTCAGCCCCAGTTAAACCTCAGGAAAGTGAGAATGGGTTTTTCAGCGAGGGCCAGCTTTTATTTGGTTAGCAGGTTTTCAAAAGCATGTGTGTAAAAGGATACGGCTGCAAAGGAAGTAGCCCAGCTTCAACTCCCATTAACCCTTGACAGGTATGACTTAAAGCTGAAATCTCACACCTTCCCTGGTTTAGCTCTAAGTGCTCAGATACGTACATAGATAATTCTCAAATTCCCAGGGTTTATAGTTCCCAGCTCCATCTAATGAAGAAACATCCTCACAGTGTTTATTTTTTGAATGCACTAGCAAGCCTCCCTACTCTCAAGTCTCTGAATGCCCATTTCAGCCAGCTACCAATTCATGTCACACTGTAATGAGCATGAAATTGAACTATAAACCACACTTGACCAAATTAGTATTAACAGAGGCAGGGGAAGTAAAACAGGAATGAGGGAAACCCAGTTCACAGCTGTGCAGATCATAACTAAAATGCCACATGCAAGAACAAGATTACATTTTCTAACAAATTCCACAGAGATTAAGTCATCAAAATAATTCTGGTAGGGAGGATGGTTAATTCCACTAAACAAATCTGATCTATACAAAAGGAAGTCTACTTCCTCTAAAAAGGAGCCTATGATAGATTTGAGAATAGCTGTAATGGCTAAAAGCAGACAACTTTATGACCATAGTAATGCAGTTGATTACACAATTAGGCAAACTTTGAAATTATCAGTTGCATTTTGGAAGTGAATAAAAATCCAAGTATTCCCACTCATAAACAAAAGTGGAAGATATATTCTGCCATACACAGTCTTAGGAGGTGAGGGACATTAAAATAAACATAGTAGTGGAGAAAAAGATGCAAAGGAAATTAAACTACTTATTTCCAGTCACAGAAAGATTCAACAGAGAATTGAAAATAGTGTGGAAGTCCTTCTATCCCATCTCCTGAATGATGGCCCTGAGGGAGGCTGTACATAATTACAGAAGCATAATAAAATGTTCCATGTAATACTTGCTTTGTCATCCTTCTTGAATAGACACAGACACAATGCCAGGCAGTTTTAGCGGTATGCAAAGAAAAGTTAAATTTTTATTCTTTCCCACATCTCTATATTGGATATTTCATGCCTCCGAGGAAGAGAGAGAAAAGGCATACTCAGGTGAAGCTTTGGTGTGCTGGAGCAAAAACCTCTTATGGTATAATTTTGCCCTAGGACACAGAAGAAATTTTGCTGTTTTTCAGAGACCAAGACATGGAGAGAAAGAACAGAGACATGGAGGAGAAAGAGAAAAAGGAATGTCCAAGACAAGCTGAGGTTAGAGGCTGAGTTGGAGAAAAGAATTACCAAGTGACAAGAGACAGAAAACAAAAATACTGGTTAAAAGACCTAATATGGCTAAGCAAAATATTAGTCCATGGCTTTAGGAGAGCTGCTCTTAATACTGGGCTCTCAAGCCAGCTCCAGGGAAGCTTCTCCTTTTCTGTGGCACGTTTATCAGTGACATGCCAGTACCCCAGGCTGTGGGAAGCAGCTCTGCATTGAGCAGTCAGGAGTGGGGAGGCTCTCAGAAGCTGAGCTGGTGGGGAGAGCTGCACACACTGCTGGAGGCAGGGAGGGAACAAGAGCATGGAAAGCCTGGGGAACAGGCCCAGCTCCAGTTCATTCCCTCTCCATGGAAGTGGCAGTTCCCCTTTGGATGGTGTGCACTGGCCCAGCTCCAGTTCATTCCCTCTCCATGGAAGTGGCAGTTCCCCTTTGGATGGTGTGCACTGGCCTGTTCTGAGCACATTTATGACCATTCAAAGAACATCTTCTTTGCCAGACAGTAGTTCTAATCATCCACACCACTCACTTTCAGGCTATCATGTCAAATAACACACACAATTAGTAGTAGTAGTAGTAGTAATAATCTCACCAGCAAATTAATGTGGGGTTTTGCCTCAACATGAACATCACACCCCTTAGGGTCAACAATTAGGGAAAGTAAAGCACTCAATTACCAGATTTTACACAAAACATAGATCTGCTGGTGCACTTGCTTTTCCTACCCATCAGGTGCTAGTCTTTAACAGACATGAGAAGTTTATTGCCTCCAAGAGCTGCATTTTCATCCAAGGCAGCATCCAATAAATATACCAATACCTCTGTTAAGCAAACATCTCTTTTGTCAGAGGACAAGCACTGTCCTTGTGTTTGGTCTCACACTAACCAAGTTCTGTTCATCCTTAAAACTTGCTTGACCCCAAAAAAGTATCACATATTATTACTATATTCATAATATTATACTAATAGTAAGTCTGATCTTAATACATGACAAATTAAACGCACAAGATATTACCTTCTTTTTGATTTTTAACTTGGGGTACATGAAGAGAAAACCCAATGCAAGGTGAAACAGACAAACCTTACATGCAACTTTGTTTTATAATACTGCTGCTTTAGATGAAGTAAACATGCAAAACCAGACAATCTGCTCACTGGATGAGAGTCGAGCCATCTTTCTGCAGTCTCAGAAGCAACAACTGTTCCCTGACATGTAACAAATAAAAGGGTTCAAAATTTGGGCAGTAACAGAAGCCTCAAAGACCTTCAGACTGCTAACTCCCTGTGGTAGTCTGCCAAGCCAGCTGAGGGAACTGTGTGGTTTCTCCTTGGTAAAAAAGAAAACCAAAATTTGAGTGGAACATGCCACAGACCCGGCAAAGTGCTATCAGAGAAACAACACAAAGAAAGAGCTGGAATCTGAAATGCTGCTGGTGCTTGGGCTGAGTTCTTGCCTCAAGAAGAAGTGGTAGGGCTGTGACTCACAGGGAGGGAAGTTAACAGGACAGGTCCTTTCAGCCAGGTGTAAGGGCAAATATCATCACTGGACATGACCAAAGGTTCTCCAAGAGCTGAACAGTCTGAGTTGCCACTGTTTAGATAAAACAAGGCCATGACTATGGTTTCCTAGCAGAGCAGCTTCTAAAGTTTATTTTCCCCAAATCCAGGCACTCAAAGCCAAACTCAACAATGGAAAGAAGTTCACTTTGATCATACACACAGAAACACAGGTGAGCAGCACAGGACAGGGCAATGGCCTGTCAGCATCTCCCAGGGCAGGATCACCACGCAGAGTGAGGTTCTGCTCTTCCCTGTCCATTTCCCACCTGGAAGCTTGACTCCAGCTCCCTGTACATGCTGAAGCACTGCATGCCCAGCAGAGCCACCCAATCCCTATGCTGCCACTCCAGCAGCTTCTTGCTCCACAAGCAAACAGAAGGATATCAGAAACAAAAAATTATAAGTTAGAGGGAAAAAGAATGATCTGGGGAAAAGCAGATACAGAGGGAACAAAAATAATAACCAGGAAGAAGGCATACTGCACAACAGCAAGGAAAGAAAAGTTCAGAAGGCATGGAGTGGGACGAAAAACTTAAGAGTACACAAGAGCTGAAAAGGAAGATAAACAGCAACACGTATCTTTAGCTACACAGGGCTCTTCATAGAGGAAAAAAGGGAGAAAGTTTGCCTCTAATTAAAATTAACTACTTCCCTTCACCTCCACAGCACATCAGCTTCCAAGTCTCTGGGTCAGTTTTCTCTTTCCCTGTCTGTTGCAGAGGGGTTTTCAGCTGGCACCACAGCAGGAACTGTCACAGTCCATCGCACAGACCTCAGACACCACACAACAGGGTATTCATTTCTATTCTAAAGAAATTGCCATGTTCATTTGATCATGCCTATTAAGGCTTAGAAAAAATAAATTTGAGCAACTGCCAAATTTGAAGCCCTGCGTTTGATAATATTTTTTTTTTCCTCCCAAGTAGCATAATGGGCCTAATCCATATTGTGGGCAAGCATCCTGTAAAATTTAATTAAAAGCCCAAAGCTGGTAAACAAAGTGATATTATAACACCAGAAATGTAACAGTTTTGTGAGGTTTCAATGTAACTCGAGTCACAGGTGGTTCACAGTCCATGAACCCCTTTGCAGTAACTACCTACTGTATTTTTTTTGTGTATGTTACACACTGGGGCTTAGTGCCCCCTAAATGTTTCCTGGAAGAGGAGATGAAATAATTATCTTGGTATACTTAGCCTTCACTAAACAAAAAAATATTTCCATTTCCACCCTTTGGGATTTCATACGCCCTGAAGTTTGATGGTTAAAAGTGCTGTACTAAGTACTAAGACAGATCATAAAAAAGGTTCAGGCTTTTCTCCAGGGAAATGTTATGCTGTGATCTCACTGTTTTCCCAGATAAATTTCATTGCATTGTTTCTTTTGCAGCAGTTTTAGACCCATGTGGATGCCATAGCCAATACCAGATGTGCCTCCATGCACTTGCAAGAGAGCTCTGAACAAAGAAAATCCAGGAGAGCTGGAGTTCTGCTTAATGAGAACAGCCCTGGGACAAAGCTTTAATAGTTTAACTAAAATTACATTCAAAACTTAATTAGCAGAAGCTCTGAACTCACAAGCCGTGGCCCATGAGTTCTAATACACTAATTAGCTAAGACACCCTTTAAAGCCAAGTACAGCTAAACCTTCTTGAAGAGCTGTGACGTGAGCCCTTGGATCCGAGGCAACATTTGTGCTGCACATGGGAAGTTCAGCATTATTTCACCACAGTGCTGCTGCTCATACAACCACTGCAGGTCCCAATTACTCTGGGTAACAAACAAACTATAAAATGTTCATAGCATATAGTCCTACACACAAGGAGAGATCAAAGCAAACTTTAAGCATGGGCTTTCAGCAACCCATGCCTAGTGGAAGGCGTCCCTGCCTGTGGCAGAGGGGCTGGAACTGGACAGTCATTAAAGACCCTTCAAGCCCAAACCATTCTGTGGTGATTCTACAACTCACCTACAGTAATGGGAGCCAAAAAACTTGGACAGCTGGAGAAGAATTTTCAAAACTTCAAAAAAATTACATCCTTAAGAAGGATAAAAACATTAGAAGATTCATTTCAACCATGTAAAAATCTGATGTTTCAGCAATTTTAAAGAAAGTGTCACATTTTTTGAAAATAACTTTGGTAACACAGTCTGTCTATTTTGACAGATTATATTGTCTGGGAAATAAAATTCACCACAGGACCCCAAATAAGTTCTGGGTTGTCCCACTGTCTTTAGTGACATTATTTAAGCAAGACTGCTGATTTCAGTAGGAAATTCAGTTAAGTCCATATTTTGGGATATGAAGAAGTACTGTGGGTATTGAAGAACCTCACAAGGAATACATACAGATTTTTTTACTGTAAAATTTTCCCTTGGAAATTAACCCTTAAAAAGGTTAAAATACCTTTTTATTATGTTGTATTTCACATAAACATCTCTATTTCAGCTGTCACCATTTCCAAATCATGGAAATTTTCAACATGCCTTACATAGTGGAGAATGGGAAAGAGAAATTTAATTTAGCGATATCAGAGCAATTTGTATTTGTTAAGAAGACTATCCTACAGTCTTAAAGAAAAGAACAAAAGGAAATTTTACACTATTGTGACAGATTTCCAGCCAGTGAAATCCACAGTGCTTGATTTATTTACCTTTGAAGGACAAACAGAGGCATTGCCAGGATTTGGGTCTCTTGTGCCAGGCCATTTCAGTGGTTGAAATCTGATGCTTCTAACAGCCAATCATTAGTTTTCTTTCTCTGAGGCCTTATTTTTCCTGCTAAAAAGATGTGTTTCTACCTTTCAAGATAACTAACTTAGACTGAAATTAGACATAGTTTGCTACCCAATGGTTAATAAAAGAGGAACCTTTCCAACAGGAAAACTAGGAAATCTTCTCTTTCCCTGTCCCCCAAAGCAATCAAAACCCCTGCAGCATTATTGGGTTATTTTATTTTAATGGACCTTGGTCAGTTTATAAATGTGCTTATATGGCTGTCTGTAACCACAGGGGATAACCTTGAGAACCCCGAGGATTACTCCAGCCCTTTGCCTCATTTTTTCTAATCACATGTGACACGCAAGACAGAGACAGAAGGTTTTTAAATATATGGCAAACTAGATAGAGCCACCCCCTGGCTGGTGCTGACCTTGTGTGGCCAACCCTCAGGCACAGCTAGAGCACCTTGTACAGCACCTTGTGTTTGCTGTGCTCCCACCCTGAGCCAGCACACAGCTCAGACCTGAGTTTTAAACATACACTTCTGCTGGGGTGATGTCCACTCACAACACCCAGATTTAACAGATAATACAAACCAGCAAGCATTGACTGGGCACAAAGTGCAGTGTGCTGTAGGAAAGCCACACACATCTGAAAACTGGGCTCTGGTACTGAGTCTGACCAGAGACCCTTTGAGCCTACTCCACACAGAACAGCATCTCACCCACCCCAGTGGAGTGGACACTGGGCATCCATTCTGCTTCCACCAAACACTGCTGAGAGTAGCAGGCAAACATCAAATATTACACATTGCAACCACCCTGTCACTGTTTTACATGTGGAACTGCATAAAACTCACACTGACACAAATCCATAGCTAATAACTATTAGGGTGCTTAGTATCTACATGGAGTGTCCTTCTTTTCAGCTTTATATAATGTACATGAGATCCACAAAACATCAAGGGAAATCTTAACCAGGAGTGCAGAAAAACTTACTCCCAACAGGTTGAAACCAATAACAAAATAAAAAAAAAGAGAGAGGAGTACATCAAAGTACAGTATTTAGTTCTGCTTGTATGTGTAAAGCACTAAGTCTTCCCTTGAGGATAGAGAGTTGTGATGTTTGCTCCTGCACTGTGCTGCCTCTGTTAAACCCATAGAAAGAGTTCAGGCCTCATGATAACTTTGCAACTGCTGATCCAGTAAGCTGCTTAAAAAGACTCTTGATCTCTCAAAGCAAATTTTTTACTTCCAGTTTCAAGTTACAGTCCCTATTTTAAGTGACTAAAAAAAGAAGAATCAAGGGGAAAAATTTTTTAAATGAAGAAAAATTAGAATGAGACATGCAAGCTTTCCATAGAAATCAGCCAGCAAGAATTCAGCCACAGCCACTGTTCAGATTTCAGTCCAGTTCATGGTGATAGGCTGGCAGCAAAATGAGGTTAATCTTCCCCCTTTCTCCTGTAAGTAAATGTAGAAAGGGGTCTAGCTGGACCTGAAACACAAAAATTAGTTCCATCACAGCCACAGCAGTGAGTGCTGCTCTGCAGTTGTAAGGAAATGCTTCATGGCACATGGCCGGGAAGAGAAACCCATGGAGAAAGAAAACTCCCGAGGTTCATCATCCTGCCTCCCTTCCAAATTTTCCCCAGTCCCAAAGGACAGATATTGCAATCTCTGCAATGTCGCACTGGGCTGGATTTTCCACCAGCCTGTCCCAGCCCCGAGGGCACTGCAGAGCAGAGCTCTCAGCAGCCCAAGCTGGGGCAGCAGCCCAGCACCTCTCCGGCTGCAAACCTATCCTGGCTTCCTTCTGCTTCAGAAAATAATTCACAGAAATGAAGTAGTTCACCAGAAAGACACCTAAGATAGTGTTCCTCTTTCCACGTTAAGTTTCCAGTCCATTTCCCACAGATAGAGAAAATCTGATCTTGTTCCCCAAATCTCCAGCTTGTAGAACTGTTTGCTCTGTAGACTGTCATGAACAAATTAAATGCAAAGTAAATTTATCAGGGGCTTTTATTTCTAGTAAGCATCTGGGGAAAAAAAACAAAGCAAGCAAACAAAGAACAAACCAACAAACTCTTAGAGGAATCACTAAGACACTAAAAATGCATGTCTAAACATGCAGAACAGTCGCTGTGCTTTATTTCTACTTGTGAAGCGAGACAGGTTGAATTATAGAATCCATGTGCCCTCTCAAATTCATGTATTCCTGTCTATCCCAGGTGAACAATGAATGAGTTGCTCTATAACAATGATGCTCTCAAAGGCCCTGTAGCAATTTTATTTATACAATTTAGACTTCACTTCAGTTATTTTCAATGAGACAGGGTTCAATCAATACCAGTTCTTATTGCCAACTCTCTCTTTCTTGCACATTATTCAACTAACAGCACTGCTTCCTAATAACCATATTTGCTTCATAATTAATGCAGCTAGAGTTTGCAAAAATTGCACAAGTTGTATGAACAAGGATGAGGCATAAAGGCCTCAGGCACATTGAAACGAATTTCTCCTTTTCACACATTCCCTCTCAAAGTGTAAACATGAAAAAATATTTGGCTCATTTTCACTTTATTTAGGCCACACAAGACCAGGAGGTGGCAACATTTGGATACTACTCTAATGCTGAAATCTTGAGCATCTGGGAGAAAAAAAAATACTATAAATAAAATATATAGATGATTGAAGTAAATGGGGACTGCACATATGAATCCAAGAACTTTATTTGGCCCATAGAATGGAAAACCAGCATCAGCTAAAACCACAACAGAAATGGATATAATTTGTCAGGTCCAAATGCAAGAATACAAATGGAAATGACAGAGACAGAACACTAAAACCTCAAAGGGGATCTGCAATAGACATCAAAATACTTACAGAAACTACAGAGAAACACACTTGAAATAATTGAGGACAAGCCTGTTAATATAATTAGTTCCTCCAGTGCAGGAAAGGTAAAATAGAATATGGAAGTCAGGATGTGGAAAAAATGGAGATTTATCACAAGTAGGATGCCTCTGTTTACAAAACAAAAACAAACAAACAAAAAAAAAGTTAATAGTAACTTTCTGCTGCCACCTCTTTCCTCCCTAACTAGCACATGGTCTCACCAGGAACAGTTTATTTATGCTGTACACAAATCCAAGAGGTTATCATGCCAGGTAGTTTAACTGTTGATATCCCTGTGATTGTGACAGCCAAGTGCTTTTATGCAAAATATGACTTAAAAATCATACAGCATGTGGAATGAATCAATAATTGAGCAAATCTGCTCTCTCATGAACAGTTTTCAATTCCTGTGTGAGGCAAAGCATAAGCAGAGTCCTTGGGCAATCAGACAATGCACCACTGAACTTTATGCAGCAAGGCTTGCTCTTGGATTACATTTTTGAAAGCAGTGGTTGGCAGAAACAAACATATCTGTCTTCTTGCCAGAGCTTGATGAGCTCCTGTTGGAGAAAAGAATGCCCCTGCAAAAACCAGGCAGAGTTAGGCTTTTGTGGGAAATGGAGGTACAGGGAGTGACCACTTTAGGGTTTGTGTTTTCAAGTGCCTTGCCAGCACTAACGTCTCAAGACAAGTACCATTTCACTTCAGTAATGTCTAGGAATTATTCTCCTCCATCTGGATTGAGAATATCTCTGGATACAAGGTGACAGTGTCTGCCCACCCCTCTGCCAGTCTATCAAAGAGCTAAGCCTTTCTATTACATGACTCTCAACTCTGATGCACACAATACATCGGGCTCAGCCCCTCTTTCAAGAAGACATTCTTACAGGTACCAGACCTCTCCTTTTTCTTTTGTAAGGGCCTCTGATCTAGAAAGAAAGAAATTTGCTGGGATTTATACTCTCTTTCTGTTTCTCTGAAGCTTTTGGCATACTGTCTTTATCCTTCATGTCTGATGATTTGAATATCACTGTTCTGACAGACACATCATTTCCCTCCTTACAAGTGTTCCTGTTACTCTTTCGACTTCGAACTGATCATCGTTCTGATTTAAATGCAACAGTTCAGTTAACAAGTTGTCTAAAAAGATAATCAAGACTCCTTTTCCTACATTTCCTTGTCACTTGCTAGCCTGTAATACTCAAGGGCTTCTATTCCAAAATCTCTTTGAATTACAGCTCCTCATTCACTTCTGGAAGACTCAAGGTTGGATTAAACTTCTTATATTGCTTCCTGTTACAATCTTAAAAAGACTTTCTGTGTCTTGCATTACTTTCTCTCCATTCTTCATTTACTTCTTTGTCATTTGCACTTCAGTAGCACCTGGAGGTCCTGATGAAACTGTCAAAAGAAGTTTGCACATGACAGCACTGGAATAGAGGGGCTCTGCCCCAGGAGTTAGAGATGGAAAGAAACAAAGAATGGATCATTAGCTTTGTGGGAAGGATGAACCAGCAAAATACAGAAACAAGACTTGCCCAAGCTTACAAGGAAGTCTCTGAAAGAGAAGCCAGAGCTGAAGGGTTCCCCATCTCCTCTCTGATATTCTCTTTCCCAGGGCACTTGTGCCTATCTGAACTATTCAATTATGCAAGACCAACACATAAATGGCTGTCATCTGACTTTTGCAGCCTCCAAAATCTGTTTTTTCAACTGCCAAAGATGGAGTTGCAACAGACCAAAAGCAGTTGATTTTGAAAAATGAGTTAAAGGAGTAAACTGGAATGGATGATCCCCATTTCCATTCAGCAGCACCTCAAGGTACTGAATGGACTAAAATGACAGTCCAAGAAATTTGGTATTAAATGAAGCAAACACATGCTTTGAAGAACAGACCATAACATCACTTCTAAGCAAAGATGAGAATTTTTCACAAAAATATATTTATTGCTGAATGCCTTATATTAAAAAAAAAAAAAAAATCTACAAGAACCCCAGCTTGGAGCATATAATGGTTTATGCAACAAATACTTGTGAAATGCCTACTTAAAAAGTTAAACCCCCTGGAGGGCTTGTGAATCTTTTAGCTGTAATGTACCCCTGGAGGATTTTATTTTGTATCTACCTAGCCTAAAGTTAAAGAGCACTTTTTGAACATGTTTGCTTTACTTGAAGCTAAAATCTGGGTTACTTGGGGGAGGGCAATGGAGAGTCTAATAAATCTTACAATATACTTCTTGGCAAGAAAACTACTTACTGGTGTCATGAAGAAACAACTTTACTGCTCTCTAAAGAAATATTGGTTTCAGAAGTTACTATTGTATTCAAGACACATGGAAGCTACATTAAATCAAGTTGTGAAACATACTTTGGAATATGTGTTTGAAAAAAAGTTAAATCTTAAAACAGATTCTGACATATTAAAAACAGGAGGAAAAAAAGAAAAAAAAAGAGGAAAGTTTCTAAGGCTTCCATAAATTTTGAAGGCGGAAGTTTAAAACTTGGGTGTTCCTCTCCATAAGTCACATTCCACAAAGAAACAGCTTGATTTTATGCATATAGTTTTACCATTCAAACTTCAGTGAGGTTTTTTTTTAAGCTTCTATTTTCACCATTAAAAACTGTGTATTTCTAAGCACAGGAAACATGCAGAATACCAGCTAGAGTATGTTTTCTTACTCATATTTGAGAAAGTGCCATAACTCTTGGCTCAATGCTCCCAGTTACTTTCTTCCCCAAACACTGCATCCACAAATGGATCAGCTAATTAATCTAGACATAATTAATTAAGGCCACCAGCAGCAGAACAAAACTGCTTTGCCTGTTGCCCATGCATCTGGATGACCTCCCATATGCTGCCCAGAGGAAAAAATTGGGAAGCCTAATCTTTACAAAAAATCAACTGTAAAAACAATAAAGTGAATTTAGACCCTTTGAAAGAAAGCAGACTGAGTAGTCAATTTATCCTGTGAACAGGCTCAGCTCAGACAAGAGCAAGGTGCCATGTTCAATTCTGTGCTTGAGGGACCATTACTACAAAGGAAACAAGTTGAATTCAAAGTCCCTCCACTTCTGTGCTTTCTGTTTGAAGATGACTGCAGGAATTCAAATGAGAGCCGGTGCCACAACTGTCCTCCCGTGGCATAGTTGGGAGACTGTTAACAAAAATGTTTTCTTGGAAGTATTTGCAACCATAACTAACTTCTAGTTCCCCTTCCTTACATGATTTATTCTGGTCTAAAAAAGAAGTAAAATCAAGACAATAATTAAAAAAAAAAATCTGCATATAAGTTGGATTGATGCTTGCAGTCTGAATTTCTTAATTCCAAACTGCACTTCCTTTCCCAAGCCTGGATATAGCAGATATGGCCTAAGCCACATCACACAACTTTTGTCTTGTTAATCCTCTGTTGAATGCAGAGTGTAATTGTGAAATTATGGTCAGTTAGACCAAGTTTCTTGGGTTTTGTTTGTTTTCTAAGAATGTGATGCTAATGATACAGGGAATTACTTCTCCAGCTGCTAAAATGAATCCACTTGTAGGCCAGAACTGGAGCCAACAGCTCCTAAAAAGTGCAGAACAATATTGCAAGTGAGAATTCTTTTCCTAAATGTGACTGGATTCAAAATTCTATAGGATATTTTCAAAAATACTTTTCATAAAGCAAAGACTCTTTAAGGTGGAAATTTGTTTCCCAATTTAGCCTTATCTTTCGCTTCCTCCCTCACCATTCCAATGGCACTGTGGGCAACAAAGACAAGAGGGTTAAAAGGAAAAAAATACAAAAAAACCAAACCCTCAACACCTCAATGCATACCTTTCAAAAACATCTCAATTCTGATGTATCTGAGAATTTAACTCCATCATTGGCTACTGATAATTGAAATTAAGTAAGCAGCATATTTTCAAAGCTTCAAATTCCAAAGTAAACTTTATTGGGAATCTCAGAATAATTGTCTCAAGTCTGCAAATCAGAATGAATATTTAATGTTACACTGCTACCACCACAAAAGGCCTACAGCTTTTGATAACGACACTGATGTATCTCAAAGCGTCCTAGGAGGTTGAAGCTGGCTTGGATCTAGGTTTCAAAAATGACAAAAAAAATTATCAACCCTCAGCTCCTAACTGCCTAACATGAGTCTTCAAAGTTAAAAGGGGGATTAAAAACATCACTAAGTAAAGCAAGAAAATACCAGACATGTTGGATTTCCAGCACAGCCCAATTTTATCTCCTAATTATTTAAAATGGTTGGTGCCAAGTGCACCAACCATTATGACAACAAAAATCTGATCCAACTTTGCAACAACAAAAAATGTTTATCGGAGAGTCTAAACCACAGACTCATTTTGTAAACTTGGAAGCAATTCCAGAGCTAGTGCCATACATCTCAAAGGAAAAGATAAACCTTCACTCACATTTTTATGTAACAACAAATGGATCAGCAGTCTCCATGCAAAAAAAAAAAAAAAAATTAAATCCTTCACAGTTGAAGCCACAAGACTTTAACAACAACTCCTTCTTATCAGGGATATTTCCACTAACATAAGTGCAAGTAAAACTCTTGGCAGAAGTGTCCTGGATCGTGCATGTCGAGAGCAGGGAGCAAGGAACAAAGCTGGCTCTTGGAACACGCACTTGCTGCTTACAAGAAAGGAAATGTTTTACCTGCTTCAGGAAGGGTCTTGCAGGGTTTTGTCCCCTTCCAAATCATCTCTGATTTGCAAAAACTTTACACCAAAATTGAAGCCAAATGGCACCTGAGAACTACAGACTGAACAGTGAACTAAAGACTTAAACAGTTTGTGTGAGAACGAGTCGCAGGCAAACGCATTTGAAGCGGGAGGAAAATTTCATGTTCTTGCTCACCCCTCACATTTTTTCAAATGCTTCTGGAGATGAGCTGGCTCAGCAGATCTGAAAGGAGAATGGGTGTCTTTCAATAACAGGCTGCTGTTCCAAATTCAGCCCAGTCTAATGATGGCTGAAAACTATTATCCAACAGGTGGCCAACGTTGAATGAAATAGGGATTTCACTTCCAGTTTCTGTTAAGTGCCTGCAACACACAACTGGCAGTTTGAGCAGACAGGTCAAGCCCTGGCTCTCCAAGCTGTGACCGAGGTGTGCTGTCAGGGCAGGACAGTGGCTTACACCTGTTTTGTGGCAAAGGACTTCATTTAACCAGTGCTGATAAATAGAAACCAGGAGTGAGCTTGTGTTTTTAAAGATGAAGAGGAGAATTTTACGTACAAGACTTTTGCCTGATTAATTCCAGCAACAGGAGATATGTCTAGTGTGTTTACACTATATAAATTATTATTGCATCAAATTAAACTCAAAACAACTCTTAAATTTTGTTTGAAGCTAGTAGCTATAGGACCTTGCCATCTGATACAGCTCTGCTATCGTGGTTTATGGAGTAAATGACTAAGCTATGAAATTTTACTGGATGAACCTCAGCAAAATGCTTCAGGCTAGTTTCTCAACATTAGGACATCTGAGAGTATGGCTACATGGCAGGCATTCCACAGTAATAGCTCGTGTCAACACTTCTACTGGGGTAAATAAAGGCATAAGCTGCCTCAAATTACCTTGTATTTACTGTGGGGTATAGGGGAATGCAGACAGAACTCCATGGAGCAGCCAGTCCTTGGTGTGTCCACCACCTCATTCACACAGAGACCATCTGCCCAGAACTGCAACCAAACTCTCAGATCAGCCTCCAAAGCACTTGGTTCTGAGATCTTCCCCCTAACCAGGCACAGTTTGCTACATGGGTAAGAGGGGATGAGGGGGCTTTACCTCTCCCAGCACCACCATTCCACTCTTTGCCTGGCTGCCAAACACCTTCAGTGCAGACAACCTATTTTAAGCTCCCCCGTCACGCTGACATTATGGCTGTCCCCACGGGCTTAAAGGGCACGGCAAACCACTATGCAGAAGAACAGTCCCTGGGAGAAACCAAATAATGAGCAACGTGTATTTTGGTAGAGAAAGGTGCAGAGAACATGGCCTTCCCTTTCAAGGCATATGAAGGAAAAACCTTGGAAAAGCAGAGAACTAGATACTGTTTTCTCAGCAATATTTAGTCTAACTCAGTCTCCATCTACATTCACTTCTGCACTGAAAGAAACACACTTTTTAACATTTTCTTTCCTTTATATCCTACCCAGTATCTTCTCTGAAGAGTATTTAAAAAAGCTGGAAAAGGGCAGCATCTCCTTATGTGACTCTACAGTAGGAAGTGTCTTCTGCACCACAAGAGTAAAAAGCCCTATTTCCAAAGCTGGTTTTCACTTGTGTGTGATTGTAACAATGACCCAGTAACAAAGAGGATAAACCCCACTTTGTCAAGACTGTGATTGCATATATACGCATACTTTCAGGAAAAAGAAGGCAAATTTAAAACAAGTGTTTCCATAATAAGTGAGTGCTACAAAATGGTATTTTTCCTCCTAAATGCATGGATAAAGGACCTTTTGCTAGTCTCTGAATTTGCCTTTCACAGCTACATCATCAAGCAATGTCTTACCCAATAAAAATATTTCTGCAGAATTTAATAACTACATCTACAGCACCTTGTCTGAGATTCAAAAGCCTTGGAAATTAAAATATGGCAAGAACAGAATTTATGACAACTCTGTGAAGTAACGTCTATGCATACATTCCCTCTTAATGTCATGATTAATTTACTGTTAGGACTATATTGTAACAAACTTATTTTTAAGTTACTGGTTCTCCCCCGAAACAATGCCCACCCACAAAAGCCAAGCTGTTGGTCCCTCCCTGTGCCTGCTGAGCTGTTTTCTGCCTATGATGGCAGAAAATGATGAATGATGGCAACCAGAATAAAAGTCAACAATTTTCAGATGTGTTAAAAGCTTCAAGCTCTTTGCAGCACTCCCCATAAGCCATAAGCAAATGTGATACTGCAAAATGGCTTGTCATCACCCTCTTCCTGCCCTTCCCAACACATATATTCCTCATGAAGGGATCTTTTCTCTCCAATAGCACCTTTGAGATACTGAAACCTTACTGCTCTAGTATAGGAAATGGCAGGCGAAGATGTCTGCTCTTACACAAACAATTCTATTTATGAACTGAAAACAACTTCCAGAGTTGGCATTTCCAATATATTTATTATTTCAAGGATCATTAATCTTTATAAAGGACAGAGCTCTGAGTTATAACGAACTGCTGTCAGCATAAACTACTAAAGGCATGCCTAAAGTAACAACACTTCTATGTCAAACGCTATCATGTAAAATATATTCATTGAAAGGGAGAAAAATCCCATAGATCTCAATTTTGCTGGCATAGATACACACAATTATTCCATATTTTCAGTAGAAGACAGAGAAATGGACAGAGTTCAATAAACTCAACTTTGAAGACCCTGTTCCATTACATACTTGAGAAAGTTAAGAGATGCAAACTTCAGCTTTAACAATTCTGAGTGAAATAAAACCTGCTCCACTTTCCAATAATTATTATACATTCAAACACACTGCTACTGCCATGCCTTTACACCCAATTTTTCCTAAGTCCCACTATTATTCCTCATCATTCTCCTTCACAGATCTGAGTAACCTTTTTTTTCAGGCGTCAAACAATATAGACTAAATTCCCATTCAGTCTCTACTTCAGTATTTACTGGCATGTTTACATAAGGAAACAAGAGTGCAATAGGTATTCCAGAAAAGCTGCTCTGCAAACACTCTGTATCACAATAAAAGTTTGCACAAGCAAGCACATTAATTACTGATAAATAAAAGCACTTTTCATTCTTTCATTCTGTGTCTGTAACAAAAGGTCTTATCAGCTTCCCTAATAAACAAGCAGTAAATAATTTGCACTTTCAGTCTTCTTGGTTCAACCACCCTCAGCTCTTCTGTGAACTTCTTCAAGCTTGCCCATTATCTTTCTTGTTTGTTTTTTTTTTTTTTCTGGGAACAAAAATATATTACAATGGTGGCAGACAATATATTGCACACTGTCTGTGCACCCCACCAGCCTTGGGCTGGCCCCAGCACCCACACTGAATACATCTAAGCTCCCCACACACACCTGTACCCACAGATCTCACAGGGCCAAGATGGGCATTTGCAAACTCCACAAGGAACGAGGGGGAGGGCAGAATAACAATACTTCAGATCCATAATAAAACAGCTAATACTTTAGCTAGTTTCTGAAGAAGTGATACTTCTTCTACCCTGCAATACTCCAAAAGGAACAGCAAGTAACAACTCAGCCAGGGTTGTAGCCTACACTCATTGAAATTTCCACTGACTTTCAATAATTCCCTAATGAGGGGTACAAAAAGCCCCCAAAAGGAAAATGATTTTTCTAAAGGTCACATTCAAATGCTTCTAAACAAGTGATTATTTTCAATGCTGACCTCTTTGGTATCAATTGGAACTTGGCCTGAGAAAATGGTTTCGGGACTCTGCCCACTGGTTTGTTTGTACAGTGGCACAGGAAATATGTAAATAGATTAAATTTACAACAAAGTGCCAAGCATTTGAGATCACTGGTTCTGTAATATTCTCTGCTACATGATTACAGCAGCCAAAACCTGACTCTAGGAAGGCAGCACCAAACCCCCTCTGAAAGCAGACACCCTGCAGTGGCCCATGGACCCTCTTTCCACCATCCCAGGACCACCACATGTGTTCACACATTATCAGCCTCTGCTCAGAGTGAGGACAGACTGAAATGACATTGAGTGTCACACACCAGGCTACAGATGCAACGGGTGACAGCCCAGGAGAAAGCATCTTCTGTGCCCAGCTCATTTGTCCTGTTCACTTTCTCACTGCCATTCATAAATCATGTTTTCTGAAGAGAATTCAGATTTCTTTCCTAACCCTCCCCCTCTACAAACACATCACTGAGTCAGACCCAGCTTAACAGATCTTGAGCAGACATCTTTTACCCAGTGTGGGAGTTCCTTAGTGTTCTTCTTCCCTGTTTGAAGTTCTCCAAACCAAGGATATTCATGTTTATTCATATGTTTAGTTTAACCCTTTACCATCTAACAAACAATTTCAATTACTTGAGTAATGAAATGTATTGTGCTATCAAATTGAAAAAAAGAAAGAAAAGTGCTCCTAAAAAGATAGCATGACAGGACATTTACTTTCTTCTCTGTAAGAATATACAAGTTTTCACTTCAAAAGAATATATGAGAGAACCATTTTTTTTAATAGACAATTAATGGTACATTCTCAGCTCTACTAGACCCAGTCAAGTTGTCCTTCTTTGCCTGCATATTCAGAATTTGTCTAGTAATAGAAAAGGTTCTGAACCCAGCAGAAAGAAATCTTTTCTAAAAAAAAAGACATGCTGAAAAAGTGAGACTTGCACTACTAGCACAGAACATCTCTCAAACCACATGGGTGAATTTTAACGTTTATATCCCTGCTAACTAGATGCAGGCTCAAACCAAAAACCACAAATATGGTGAAAGTCTGAATGCAGATCTGAATTTTATAGCTCACACCCCAACTCCTCTCTTAACAATGGCTGGAAAATGCTTTTTGAAGCTCCTACAGTATTTGTTCCATACACAGGAAATTAGTTTAATAGTACATTTTTGAGGATTAGCTTTGTTTAGCTGTCCAAACCTTTGATTCAAAGTCTGTAGATAGTATTGCTTTAGTTGCTACACAGAAATAGACATATTTCCTGATGGGATGCCTCCCTTGCTCACATGGTCATTCACCTTAATCCCTGTTAATTTTATAGGATGCTACAGTGCACATATCACTGGCTGCAAAGGAAGTCCTTCATACAAGTTTCTTAGCCTTCCTCTATTCACAGCATGAAAACGGTGAAGATAAATATACTGCTGAAGCATGGGAATTGGGAAGTTGGATAAAAAGTATTATATTCTTAAAGAGGAATTCCTCATTTCTAGACAACATAAAGCAGCTCCTGAGGATGAATTTACTGCTTTTCTGCTTCAGCATAGTGGGCTGTATTATGACCCTGTAATCCACTGCGAGCAAGGCAGCAGCAGAGAGCTGCAGTGCCCTGGAGCTGTCTGAGAGATGCCTGCGATTCACTGAATCACAGCTTCCTTTCCAATTTCCACTCTGCCTCAAGTAACACAGCCAGCACTGCCTCTGCACTGTCCTCTTCCCTAAATGATTCTGCTCATGAGCTGGCTGTGCTCCACTGTCTTTCCACTCAAAACCAGGCAAGCAAGGAAGTAGGAGATTTGAGGAGAAATTCTTTAAGCTCCAAAAATAAGTACATGTTACACGTGTTTTTTGTTAGCCATCTGTACAATGGCTATGGTGGAGCAAGGTGTGGTTATTTAGTAGATCTGGTGTGTACTTGCCTCAAGTCTTCGTTTGGTGTGCTAGACAGCACAAGATTGCAAAGGATTCTTGATGTTCCACACCAAATGCACACCCTGCTAGTTAGACCACCACATGGCTTTTTTTCTCCTCAAGACTTAGTTTCTGAAGACTGTAGCATTTAAATCAAGCTAGAGGAAAGGCAGCAGCTGTTAAAATAGACATATCTAACACATTTTGAGGCCTGAGGAACTGGCAGGGGAAAGGAAGCACAGGACAAGTATTGATAAAGTGTGATCTGTGGGCCCATAGGTGGCAAAGAAAGCTTTTAGTGTCCAAAAGGAGAGGGGAAAAAACCCTGAAAACAACAGTAAATGCCCATATCCAACACACAGACTATGAACCCTGATTCCAGCCAGACTGACCAAATTCTCCAAAACCACAGAGCTGCCAGATTAAAACCATCCTTACAATTCAATATTCAGAGAAATCATCCTTGAATACATAATAGGGTTCAAGATGCCATAAAATCCTTTTTAGACAGGCAGAATATTCCTGAATACTCTCCATGTTTACAAGGAGTGCTGAGCAGGGAAGCTACAGACTGGGATGTGCCTGGCTGCAACATGCAGCTCTGGCGTGTGCTCATGCTGCCAGGCTGACAGGACAATAAGTGCCTCTTCAGCACCATAAATTTAGCTGTGCTCTCTATTGTTTAAAAGAACAAATTACATTCACAGCAGAGAATTTAGCAGGATCAACTAAAAAGCTTGGGAGTACCCATCACTAAGCATCAGTCACCATTTCTAAACATGACCATGGCTGATGTATCACAGACAGCACCAAAGGAGGAGGGAAGAGGTGTTAATTAACCTGTAAACCTGCCCCACTTTGTGCTCCAGATAGCACAAAGACCGGCCACAATCGGAGGCATAGTTCACCCTCATTATAAGGCTCTCCATTACAAAGCCAGTGCAAAGAAAAGCCTACTGCTTTGACTCACCACCCTACTTCAGCTCTTTGTAAACATTTTGACATGCATTTCACTCATGTACAAACTCTGCTGCTCCAGAGAATAACCTTCAAGAGAGGGTAATTTCATTATTCAAGCAAACACCAGAAAAACTTCATCTCCTTGCAAAGCTACCAGTCTAACTGTGCATCAGAGCTTGTCTTCAGTCGAATTTGAACACACCTTTCCCTTCCCAATTTAGTCTGTGTAGTCCATTCCATTTAGTAACAGTGGTGAAAGCCTGGCATTCTCCTCATGCTGTATTTTATACCTATTATGATTTACACACATGCCAGCCATACACTTTGCCCCTACATTCCTATTAATCTTGCCCTGACCTTATATGCATCACCAACAGCAAGGTACAGCAAAAAGCAGGAGGTCCACATCACTTGAATGCACAAATGTAGCTCATACATGAAAGGCATGCCCCTCTCAGGACCTTCTACACCCTTGTCCAAAGTCTCATCAGCATGACTGAGAAGTAAAATATCTTTTCTCTATATATGTCAGAACATCTTTGATTAATAAAAACTTTTTTAGAATTAGACTTCTTGAGCCACTGGATTGTAACTAGAGCTGGACAGTTCAGAAAGGCCCCTTTCTGAAACATTTTAGGAAGATTATTGTAGATCAAAAGAAACAATGTAAGAGGTCGGGCTATTTTGCAAGGGGAGATTATATAAACTTCAAGGAGAATTCAAACATTCTTTTTCATTCTTACTTTGCTCAGGAAAGTGGGTGATAAATAGCTGGCTTGTTCATAAAAATATAGCAATGAATTAAGAGTAGAGCTGACACTGAAGTTCTTCATATTTCTCTGATGGGGAAATGAGAGAAAGTGGGTAAAACCAGTAGGTTATAAGAGAAGACAAATGAGACTAAATGAGTGGCAAATGTTTAGCTATTTTGGGTCTGTGTGAAGATATGTGAACTTTAGACAAGACAGACACCTGAAGCTAGGATCTGGACTAGAATGCATGGCTCCTGGATCTCACTCCTAAACCATAAATTCAGAGTTTCAGAGCACCACAGCAGTGGCTATCCATCCCTGGCCACCCACACCGCAAACACCTCCCAGGCTGCTAATCTCAGATGACTTCAAAGCCTACCTGCCTTGGATCCAGAGAGCCTAAGAAAGCTGTGTTTAACCTATTACCCCACCTCCTTAAGTAGCCCAGGGCTGGCATCCCACCCAACCACTAAGCAGAGAGCCAAGGGGCAGCACCAGCAGCCCAGCTGGGAGAGGCCCATCCTGTTACCAGAGTCTGTTATCAGACTCTGAACCAGCTTTAAGCTCGAGGGATTTCTGCCACACACACCTGAATATAAAATATGGTCCAGCACCATGTGCAAATGGATAACTCAAAGAAGTGCTGCACTAGTACATGCAGTTCCCAACAGACTGAGCTACTAGAAATTTCAGTCACAAGAAAATACAAAAAATTATTTTATGATTGAAACAAAAAGGATTAAGGGCACAGCCCAGATATCCCATCTGTACTGGCTGTACTTCTGATGTGCCCATTCTCATCTCTTCCCCTTAACAACCAAGTCAATGATTTCATTATATTGTATGCATGCAAATTGAATTAATTACTTCAACTTGTCCTCAATACCCTAATTTTGACCTTTCCATCCTTTACCAATCCTGTTTACAGAAGTTGAAGATGTTCTCCTCTGTCCACTTGCTCCTTTCAGAGGAGAGGTCACACCTTTCCTCTCTCCCCTTCTTTCTTAGGAGAACATTTTCACCCGGTCTGAGGGGATTGCATTTTGCTCACTCCTGTTTGATGCATTTCTTGTGAGACAGGATCAAATAAGATTGAAGGCCCAGAAAGCCCCATGCTGTGTACCTTGCATAAAATGTACTTTCTCTTGCACTAGAAAAAGGCTTACATGACATATATTTTTTATAAATATATATTTTGAAAATTTGAAAGTAGGCAAAAAACATTATAATATCATAAGGTGGCAAGGAATACAAAATAAGAAAAAAAACCACAGTGAATAGAATCCTTTTTTATAAAAAAGAAAACTATGCTTAACACAAACTCCTTCATGAATTCTCTTTATACTTCCAGTGACACAAATTCACCATTCTGCTGACACTGTTGCTGACGCTACTGAAAAAGTCACCTAAGATGGCTCATTTTAAAATAAAATTTTACAAGGAGACAAAATGGGCATTTGTAATGGAACATTTCCTTCTACTTCATCACTGCATCATTACTGTGATGGTATAAAGTCCAGTTGATCTTTTAATTGATTTAATGATAAACATATAATATTTTGGGGATAACTCCCACAAAGACATCCAGCCAAAGGAGAAAAATTTTAAATTATAGTTGCCCAAAATAGTCCTCCCCTAATTTACTTAATGCCAACCAGCAAGATATCCCTGCAGTAATTCTGTGTTTCTAATAGTGCTATCAATTTTAATACTACCTCCACTCATTTCATGTCACTGAGAAATTCTTAAGTATTTACAATCATCAGTCAAACAAGGAACTATTTCAGCTCTTTGACCTTAGACTCATGAAGTATAAACTTTCAACTTCCATAGGGAAGATATTTTTAAAACGAAGAGTGCATTTCCCAGAATAATGATGCTCTAATACTAAACAGCAGCTCAGTTATTTTGTGTTAAGAAACCAAAGCCCTTCTTACACAATTTCAAAGCAGCAGCTGTGACTTTGAAACTAGGAACTCATTCTGGCCACCTGCTTTAAAACCAGCCAAAATAAACGTGGTGGGATGGTTCCTGTTGATAGCCATGGGATGGCAGGGCAGCACAGGTTATTTGCTGCTAGGGCTTAGGTCCCAGACATCACTAACTTCTCCAGGATTTCATCTGGATGAAGACCTTGGGATCAAGCTGCATCTGAAAGCTGGATTAATTATTAAGTGCTAGTTTCCAGTACAGTTACTCAAGAGGAGCAAAACTTCATTGCACAGCTGAGATACATTGTTCACGGCATGCCATTCACAGTGTGATGTTTTACTCCCACAGCAGACGATACTTCCTAATCCCTTGCCAAACATAAAGTATTATGGTCTGGCTTACAAGGTATTGGTTTCTTTGAAGAAAGAGTTTGTTTTGCTGCTGTGGTTTTTTTTGCTGTTTTTGTTTTTTTTTTTAAATAAACTCAAATCCATCCATAATAGCCATAACAGTAAATTAAGAATTATTAATTTAAAACCTCAAACTAGCCTGCTTCTTCTAGCCTTACTAAATAAAAATAAAAAAAAAAAAAAAAAAAAAAAAAAGGCAAAAAATAGTGTCCACCAGTGCAAATTAAGTGAACACTAACTAAACCTTACCAGTTCCACAACCACAGCTAATGTAGCAGTGTACCTCAGAAGGTATTTCAGGGCTTAATCCTGCTCACAGCAGAAATAACAGAGTTATAGAACTTCAACAGTAAAAGGATTTGGCCTACAAAATCTCAGTCATTTCTAATTCACACTGCTAAAAAGTGAATGTAGTCCCCCTCAAAAAAAAACACAACAAAGTACTACAGAAGGAAAAGAAACCTTAAATATTTAAAACATACTAACATATTCCTAAAAGTTTAATTTAATATAACACTGTTAAAGAAGGAGAGAAGAAAAGAAAAAAAAAAAAAAAATCAGGTCACACACAAGTATCCTAAGTTCTATCTGCTTTCTACTCCTCTTTGCCTTGCTTTGCCCCCTTGCAGTCCCCTTGTGCAGAGGCACATTCTGGACACAGCAGCCACTGAAACGCTCACAGAGCCCAGGTGGGAACACGCTCTTCTCCTCATGGCCAGCCAAGGACACACACTTTGATCTTCAAGGAGAAGACTCTGGATGGTGCAACTCAAAAGGCTGCTGTTTATTTCTTTTTTTAGTTATTTTTCCTATAAATTATCCCTCCTTTTGATATCTATTCTTGCTCTTAAAAAACAAAAAAACACACACATCAAGTTAAGCTGAAAACTGCCCACACGACAAGTTTGTGTTTACAAGCTTAAGAGCAAGTTTCACTTGAACACAGGTCAATGCCTCTTTAAGAAAACATCACATACCAAAAAAATCACACATGGTTAGAACACATCATGAGCAGAGAGGAATTGTGGACTCAGTCTGTGAGGCACCGAGCCAGCCTGAGAAGCCCTTTGAAGTTAGAAAAACATCCTCTGGTCAGAGCACATTTGTGAAACCGTGGGACAGGCGCTTTAAACAACATTCACTCCGAGATCACCTGCGGTGTGCCAGTGCATTGGCGCCTGGGTAACTTCAACAACGTAACCCTTTATATTCCACCGAGATCACTCACTCCAACATCTCTCCTATCAACAGCACAGTCACACAACTGTGTGGCAAAGCACGTACCATTTCCCTCTCTGCACAGCACAGGCAGGCAGCTCCAGCAGACATGTGGAGTCTGGGGAAACCCAGCTGCAAGCAGACCTTGGTCAGCAGAAGAAAGGCCACTGTCCCTGGCCACAGCAGTGCTGACACAGAGGGGAGGCATCACCCTGCAAGAAGGGCCACTGCAAAGCTGCACAAGGCACAACAGGGTTTGGAATGCAGCCAGGCGTGACACAGAATGCTGCTCATCACCCTTGGCAGGAGAAGGAAGATCCTTGGCTGTGGATGGCTGAGCCCAGGTAACACAAGGGGTTTTTCCTCTCCCACCTACACACAGATAAGACTGAACATCAGAAGACTTTTCTAGCAAAGTTAGCTCGCTCTGCCCAGCTCTGCCATCAGCTATCAGCACCCAGCCCGCTGCCACAGTGAGCTGTGCCAGCCCAATTTAAAGCACATCCACCCCCTGATCTGGCACTCTCTCAGGCTGGAGTGCCTCTCCAAAGTCTCTAACTGAAGGCAGCAGTGGCTGCCCGATCCTCACACTGCTGGATATTGGAATTGATGTGCAGAAGCAGATGAGCCTGACCAGAGCCCATGTCAGCTGAGACTGTGGAAGGAGCAAGCCTCACCCTGCCTTGGATAGGGTTCCTGCTGGCATTAGGAGACAGACTGCACACGAGGCCAGGACTCTTTCCTTTCTTAAAACATACCCCTAAAGGCACATCATTTTTCTCATCTAACCATTCTGCTCTTCTGCGTTTGACAACTTTCCTACTTTCCCAAGTGGTGGTGAAATTCTCCTCATTTTTGAGGCGACAGGACTGCCAGTGTTGCCACCAGAAACACGCGAGGAGGGTCAGATTACCCTTGCAGAGCTCACAGGGACCTCACAGCCTTTTTGCTTCTCCCACAGGACATTACCCATTGTCTGTTATTCAATTACTAACAAATCTAAGGGACTTCCCACTGCAGTGCCTTTGGTTCCTGTCTTTCCAAAATGGGGAAAATCAGAGGTGGCCATAGATTAAGGACCAATTGTTTTAGCAGAAGTTTGTTCTGTATTTGCACATATGTATGTTTAATGAATAAGCAGAAACACCTGCATGCTGCAGTCTAGCTGGTCCCTCCTGGATAGCAGCAAATAACCAAGGACACGGAACTACTTCAATGTGCCTTACTTTTGAATTTAAGTACAGACTTCTCACAACTTTTTTTTTTCCCTAAATGGCATTAAAAAAAAAAAAATAAAAAGAAACACTCATCTGGAAAAGAGGGCCATGGTAAGGCTGATGACCAAATTTCAGTGAAGTCTATATAGCATCAATGAATACAATACTTCCTTTCCAAATGCTAGGTTTTTTTCTTTCTTTTCTGTTACACATCACCACGCTGCAGTCTGAGAGCAGCTGTCTTTCAAAGTAAAGCCCTGTACAATAGCTTACACAGGAAGAGATCTCATTTACTTCTTTATGCTGTGCATTAGTCCAGAGTTAAAGATTTTGTGTGCTTCCTATTAGGCATAAATAAATGATTGAAACACCCTTAAGGTAGAAGAAAAAAAACGAGACTATGGTTCAATACTTTAACAAACCAACATAATTAGATAAAAAAGAACACCTTCATACAATAAAAATGTGGCATTTTAATGGGTATTAAGCAGTGCTGTGGGAATAGCCTCTTTCAAAACATACTTTTTAAACCTATCTGGAAAATTACACTGCTAATTACAAATGGGAATTTAAGTGGCAGTACAGCTGGAAAAAACTTTTGTGAACCTGTCATAAAATGATCAGATAAACTACATCTGCAGGGGAAAATACACTTTCATTACACCAGCAATGTAGCTGCCAGATTAAAAGAATATTAGTCTCTTGAACCTTCCCTCGTCTTCCACTGATGTGGCAGAGAACCCAATACAAAACCACTAAAACCAATGAGAGCCTTCCCCTCTATTACAGCAGGGCTTTTGCATCAAAGCATCATATAAATAATGCAGAATTTAAAAAGAAAATATATAAACAGTCTTACCTAACTGCACAGAGTTAGTTAAAAATATACATCTAAATGCAATTTATTTATGGTATTTGAAAAAAACTCCTTTTACATATATATCCACGTCAGGAACAAGACCTTGCACATAAGCTTCACATAAATAAAAGTGGCTTTAACTGAGATAACCTATGAAGTTTATCCTCAAAATAAAATTAAATATTCAGGATGGCTAAATGAAGCACAGTTTTTCCATGGGAAAAAATATCAAAGTATTATTTATTTTCCTGTAGGTACTTGTTTTGAAAAGCCTTTCCTCCCCACCTGGCCTTCTGCTAAAAGCCACAATCTACATTTAAACAGTGTGTATGCTTTAGAAAATTATCAACCATCTTTTTTTACAGCAGGAGCTTATGAAATTATTTGATCCACTTTTCATATAGAAAGTCTATGACTGACCATAAATAGGCAGGCTCCCAGTGTAAACTTACCAGGAGTACATCAAAGACCTTCCTCTAGGATCAGACGATTGATTTCTTCAATGCTTTTTAGAATTTCTTCCAGGATATTTTGGGTTATTGCCTTAGACCTTTGCTCAGCTGGAATGACAGATATTCTGTTTGCTAGACTGTGATGTTCTCTCTTTACAGGGGAATGAGTGTCCGTAGTGTATACACACGTACACTACACGAACAGAGGGAAGCTTGGAAAGTTCACAGGCAAAATTATTATTTATTGTTTCAAAAAGAGTAGTTTATTACAGGAACACTGATACAGGCTTAACCGCAGCATCTTACGCAATACAGAGACTGCTTGTTATTCTGTGAGCTCAGGGCTGGGACACTCTATGCTCAGAGAAAATCCCTGCTCCCCCAAACAGGCATTTGTTCTTTCTATTCACACAATGCACAAGGCTTAGCCTTACAGCTACTACTGTCTTTAGCTAACTCTCTTGAAACTAACTGTCCTGGAAGTATGAAAGATTTTTAAGATAGGACAAGAAGCAGCTTAGTCCTTACCTACCACTATCAAATCTTTGGGGAATCAGACAGCAAACTATCTCCAAGGGCAACGTGACACACTACCCACCGTTCTCCTTCCTCCCCCAAGACAAATCTGTCACCTCCGTACCACTCATCATTCGCATCAGAGTATGGATCAAAAGATCCGAGGCTGCTCCCAAATCCCATTTCTCCTGCAAGACGGTACTTTGTTCTGTCACTTCCCTACTGAGTCTATCCCCTTATTTTATGCCTCACAGCATGTGTGGCTGCACCCCAAGATCAAACACCCATGCATGATTTTCTTTCACAGATCTTGAATCACAATGTTATACTTTAACAGGAACCTCAATATACTTAATCCCTTTAAAGCTGCCACAGTAATGCCCCCAAATGCATTAAATTCCACCCTAATCACAAAATACAAAGTATTTCTCTGGATGGACAGTGCACAGACTGTTCTGACCACATGGCAATCCACCTCTGAGCTAAAGCAACATAGGCTGCCTACATTTGTTAGTCAGAAGTCCAAGGATATATGGATGAAAATTCCAGACACATTCATTAAATGTTCTCTGCTGCAAATTTTGTTCAAAACATAACTGAACATTTAAGGGAGGATCTCACATTCTTGAGGCATTCTCATTGCAAGTGACACAAGAAAACAAGAGCCACTGAGGCTGCATTTAAATCCAAACCCATTCAAACTGAAAGCAAGGTTGGTGGATGTCTCCTTTCAAGGTGTAATTGAGACACCCACACGCCATCAGTCAACTCAATGAGTCTCAGCATCCACTGAATTCTCAGACTAAGGGTTATTGGACAAAATTACCAAATTATTGGAACATTGACAAAAAAACAGAAAAACTGCTTGCCTGATAAGTCTTGTTCACCAGTATTAAACTTCATTAACAATAGCCCTAGGTTTAAGGAACAACCACCTTCCATGTATATTTGGCAGGGACCTTGGTTTGAATCAAGGAACCACAGGGCCTTCTGCTCCCCCTGCTGAGGGGTTGGTGACTGCTGGGACCCTTTAGGTGTATTTTTACAGGGCTCTTCTTGGCAATTGAGGAGCTTCTCAGGCACTGATGGCACTTCAGTCTCCTGTGGCCACTGTCTGGTCATCTGAAGAGCAAAAAATATTTATACAAGCAGAAATTTTACAGACCAAAACAATAGGATCATTTATTGCCCTATAATACACAATAGGCCAAAGCACAGAACCACAGAGCAGCTCAGGTTGGAAGGGACCACATCATCCTGGTCATCTGGTCCAAGCTCCCTGCTTCAGCAGGACCATTCCAGAGCATAGGCAAAGGACACAAGTCCACAAGGTTCTTGAATCTCTCCAGTGAAGGGAGAGATTCCACAGCCTCTTGGACAATCTGTTGCAGTGCTTGGTCATCACTGCACAAGAAGGAAGTTCTTCCTCATCAGTTTCTTCCAAATGTCTCCCCTCCTATTACGTAGCACTACCAAGCAGAGCCTGGCTCCAGCCTCTTGACACCCTCCCTCCAGATCCTGCCAGACATTGATGAGGTCCCTCTCAGCCACCTTTTCTGAAAGTGCTACAGGACCTCCCCAAAATACCCTGCAGCACTCCTTTCCTTAAACAATTAGATTCTGTATGGCTAAAGCACAAATATTCCTGACATACAATGGGCATCTACCAGGTGATGTGAGACACAAACATAAAGAGATGAGGGAATCCAGATGAACACTTGCTTACAGACATCAGCCCTTTGGAAATACAAGTCCCATGGCAAGACAGTGGATCACCTTATTAAACAGTGGACATCAGGTTACATGGCAGCAAAAAACATGCCATATTGCTCTGATGACAAAAAATCCAGAAGCCTACAAAAAGTGAATGCCCTGTACAACAGTACCTCTTGCAGAGACCCCAGGAGAGCAGTGTTCAAAGGTACACAAATCATTTCCCCTTTCTCTTAGCTTAAAGCCAGCAGAGCCCTTTCACCACAGCTAACACCACTGGCCTTCCACCACTGCAAGAGAAATGTCATGAGATACTGCAATACAAACACGCGTTGCTGGCTCAAAAATCAGACACAATGAAGATTTTGCATTTGGAACTTTGCTAATAATTCTTGAATGGAATACAGTCCAACTCAGTCTCCCATAGCTGTAGTTACTCTGTAGGAGTAAATACAGGCTTAGTTTTGCTGCCAATGTTGGCAGATATGACTAAATAAATTCACAGAGAAAGTATATTTGACCCTTCCTTCACATTAATTTTTTTTAACTAAAACTTTACCTCATTTTCCATGAAAAGATTTCAAACTATGTGATATTTATAGATAACTCACAAGTATTCAAAGTAACTGGTATATGAAGAAAAAGTAGTTCCATTAAAAAAAAAAAAAAACAACAAAAAACACAACTTCAAGTATTTTGTTCATCTGAACATCTACAATTTGCTTTCCAACCAGGGTGTGATGCTGACATTCACAAAGCAAAATCTGTCTGCAAGGATTTCTATAAAGGCCAACATCTGCAGCACTGGGAGCAATGTTCCATTCTGATTTAAATATCATCACTGAACAATTATTTCCCCAACTTTGGAAAAACTAACTCCTACAAAGTTTCAGTACTCAAGAGACTTCTCTTTCCTCTGTTCATAACTCAATTCAAAAGTAACCATAAAAGTCAACTGAGATCTTCTGAAGGGTGCATACAAATAACTACTTACTGAGCTCCTCCTGTGTCTTATTACAGATCCCAAAACCTACGGAAAACCCTTCTGTTAATGAATGCTGCTGTAAAGAACATTCCCCTATGTCGACAATCATGTGCTATAAATGTCCCATTTTTCTTATAACTAAAGTTTTAGTGTGAAGTCTGGACTGCATTATTTATATTTAAGACATTAAAGAATATAATGTATTGCTGTTACTTTTCATCCTGGATAAGAAAATACTCTCCATAACCAAGGCCTTCTCATTCAGAAGAATTAAGATTTCACTAAGCCAACAGGGACTATTAGGAACCCAAGAGACACAGATTAGGACTTGACCCAGCTACTAGAGAGAATATGTTTTCTTCTTACAAACACCAACCTAAATAACTCCACTTTAGCGGGGGTGGGAGAAAGAGGGTTGTTAGAGATCAAAAAAAAGTTCCTTTAATGAGATTGTTTGCAGAAACTTCATGGGCCATTCGGCTTTCCAATCAACATGCCAAATTAAAAGTGCACCACATTAAATCTGAAACACCTATAAAACAAGCCCTGATGAAATACAGACAGTCTTCCATCTACCTCCTCCATATGGCTCAAGCAAAGTCAACTTTTAATTTCATAACACAAAATATTTAATTTATGCTTTTCTTCATATGTCAATTTAACCTCTGGCACATAGCTTTGAAACCATATAAGGATGCCTAACACTTTCCATATGGCAACTGAATTGTGGCTTTTAATTGCACCAACTGGTATCATTCAAGGATAATTCACTTGGAATCCAGCTTTCTGCTACAGTATTGGCCAATTCACTAATCTCATCACCATGGCACTAATACTTTCAGAGACTCTTTGATTGTTAATATTCATATTATAATTTTCCCAAACCAGAGCTGTCAAGATATACTATGTACACCACTAATTAAATTATCTTCGTTTGTTGGCACCAAATTTCAACACTAAATAAGATTCTGCTTTTCTCTCTCTCAATACAAAGTTTGGTAATTTTATATTAAATGCCATAGACAATATTTTTGTGTACGAAAATACTTTTTAGTCATACCAAGATCGAGAACTGCTGAGTCTCTTGTTTATGTTACTCTTCAGTGTCAATAAAAATAATTATTTATATAGTACTGACATTAATGGACTTGGAAATATTTCAGTTAAAAACATCACTTCAAGCAATCACACAAGACAACATCCAAGGAAACTTTCATTGCTCTTCTCACCATACCAGTAAGAAGGCAGTCTTCCAAATGTTACTTTATCCATGAAATGACCCCAAAGTAGCACAACAATTAAATCTTGCATTTCAACAGCCTTTAAGCCATACTATGTACATAACACTAAAAAAGTCTCATTTCTGTTTATTATTTTCATTTTGGATTAATGACCTACCCAGCTTCTGTAAAGTGATGTATTTTTAATATGCACACATACACACACACTATTTAACAGTGGGGGACTGGAAGGGCTTCTTTTTTTATTTAAGATTGATCATACTAGAGGAGCAGTGAAGTTGACACTGGTGTTGTCTCCTCTCAGCCATGCAAGGAATGCCCATTAATGTCACTGGCAGTTACAGGCACAGAACAAATGGAGAACAAGCCCCACCTCTGAAGGACTGATGCCTCACAATTTCATCCTGTGTTAGTCCCAAACCAGATACTCAACTCTAATTAATATCAATTAGGGTTGAACATGAGGATCACTAGTACCAATGAGCCCAGTGGAAGTGGTAAGCTAAAGTAATTTCTATTTTACCTAAAATGATTATATACAATGTGGCTCACAGAGAGTTGGTTTTAAATTTAATTAAATATAGGATATTTTTTCCATTCCCAAGCACAGATGTCAATGAGACACACAAGAACCTAGTAAAAATTCTTATGGCTTTGAAGATAAAAGTAAATGGAACAAATGTCATATTTAATATTCCCCCCTCTAGCACAGAACCATTTCTCAGTTAAGTAAATAAATACATGAATATTTGCAAACAATGTTGATTTCCAAAAATAGTTTGTAAAAGTAAACACACTGAATAAATTTAAGATTAAGAATTATACAGGATAATCCACAGTATCAGAAAAACCTTTCTGGATACAAATTAACTCATTCATAAAGCAGCAAAAGAAGTGTATTCAGTTGCTAGCAGATTTACAGCCTCAGTGGTTTCAATCAGCTTTGAAACCAGAAGATGACTCTGGACCTCATACTTTTTATGGGTGTGAGAGAATTCCTTTTCTCTTTAATCCTTCGTGATGTGGAAGCTGCAGGCCAGCCCTCGGCCTGCCGAGTCATTAAAACCCTTGGAGCAGAGCAGCCCCTGCTGGGCGGGGGGCAATGGTTTAGGAGATGAGAGCTCTCACCCAGCACAGGGGGGCAATGCTTTAGGAGATGAGACCTCTCACCCAGCACAGGGTGGCAATGGTTTGGGAGAGGAGCTCTCACCCAGCACAGGGTGGCAATGGTTTAGGAGAGGAGCTCTCACCCAGCACAGGGTGGCAATGGTTTAGGAGATGAGAGCTCTCACCCAGCACAGGGTGGCAATGGTTTGGGAGAGGAGCTCTCACCCAGCACAGGGTGGCAATGCTTTAGGAGATCAGAGCTCTCACCCAGCACAGGATGGCAATGGTTTAGGAGATCAGAGCTCTCACCCAGCACAGGGTGGCAATGGTTTAACAGATCAGAGCTCTCACCCAGCACAGGGTGGCAATGGTTTAACAGATCAGAGCTCTCACCCAGCACAGGATGGCAATGGTTTGGGAGAGGAGCTCTCACCCAGCACAGGGTGGCAATGCTTTAGGAGATGAGAACTCTCACCCAGCACAGGGTGGCAATGGTTTAGGAGATCAGAGCTCTCACCCAGCACAGGGTGGCAATGGTTTAGGAGAGGAGCTCTCACCCAGCACAGGGTGGCAATGGTTTAGGAGATCAGAGCTCTCACCCAGCACAGGGTGGCAATGGTTTAGGAGATCAGAGCTCTCACCCAGCACAGGGGGGCAATGGTTTAACAGATCAGAGCTCTCACCCAGCACAGGCTGGCAATGGTTTAGGAGAGGAGCTCTCACCCAGCACAGGGTGGCAATGGTTTAGGAGAGGAGCTCTCACCCAGCACAGGGTGGCAATGGTTTAGGAGATCAGAGCTCTCACCCAGCACAGGGTGGCAATGGTTTAACAGATCAGAGCTCTCACCCAGCACAGCCAGGTGCACACACACCACAGGCTCATTCCCCTCCCCTGGCCCATGCCTTCACCCAGCCTTCCACCGGCACAGCCTTCTCAGAAAACTTTTGGCAACAGCTGGATGCTAACTACTGTTCTTTCAGTGAATTGGAAGGGAGAGAGATGGACAAGACACAACGAGGGCAACACATCAGCTGAGGTAAGTCTTCTGTAACTGAGAGACTCTCAAAACTTCAGCTCGGGAACAGAAAAGGTATTGTACAATTGAACTCTCCTTGAGTGAAGTGATGTAAAGACCTCCCCTCCACAATAATTGTAAATTCAATCATTCTAGAGAGGACTACAAATGAAACTTTACTGCTTTCCTGTATTAGTCACTCATTCCTCTTGTAAAACACTGCACAAATCCCCTGAACTTCAGTGTCATCTCCCCTGGATGACTAACTTCAGCAGAACAATTCACTGTCTGTTCTTGAGAGAAACAGCCTTCCAACTACAACCAAGACAGAATTTTTGGCTTATAGATAGTAAAATAAATAAAATAGTACTATCACATCCAAGCTTTGATTAAAATTACTCAAATTTTGAATTTTCAGTCTTGGAAGCAAGGCTAAGTGCTCTCCTCTACCATCAACAGGTCTTTGGAAGTAAATCAAATTTCACCAAATAGGTCCTACATACTAACAAAACCATCATCAACAAAGCACTGATTAAGGATTCCTACTAGGAAAATTATTTCTAGGATGATTATTTTTTTAACACAGCTGTATGTTTCTGTGAATGCAGATATTTTCGTTAGTGTTTGATCTAACTCTTTCTGCCATAAGTCACAAATACATCAACTTGGGATCTGTGTTTTACTGAGAAGTCACAATTTCAGCTGTGACACAATAAAACAGTACCATTCCACACAGCCTTGTAAGCTTATTAAACATTTTAGGATTACTTTTGAAGCAGTAAGGAAAAAATTCAAGTGCAGTAAGGTAAATTCAAGTGCAACATAAGTACACTATTGGGAACTGTTCCACACAAACCTGTGACCAACCATTAGCAGAAGAAACTACTATTTCTACATCTTGAGGAGACCAAAGAACCAAGAGATTAGGCTACAATTCCCTTTGTATCTTGGCATAATTATACAAGAGATCAAAGAGATCTCAGAAGAGAAGCAGTCATGCAGTCTCAGTTATGGAGTCAATAGCTGTGACTCCGTAATCCTTGTCAAAATGACTGTACATATGGCACATCTGGTTCCAATGTAGGATTAGAAATGCATCCTTCCATATTCCAAAAGTTCCTATTTTAAAGGAACTTTAATGTAGCTGTCACAGTGTGCCTGTGACAGGATGACAATTAAACTAAATCAACAAGCGGGCAGGCTATATATGCACACAGATACTACCAAATACATTAGGCAATAAATGGCAAAATATTTTTGAACATTCAGAAACATCTCTATAAGGATGACAGTAAAAGGCCTCATGGGAACAGTGCTTTTAAATACACTTAAACCTATTTACAGTTTTATAATGTACTAAAACTGTAGACTAATATTTAGTTAATGGCTTGCTAATTGCTGAGCCATCATGAGGAAGACTTCCTCTTGAGTAAGAGAGGAAATACTGTTCTACTGTCATTCCAGCTGAGTAGACCTCACAAAACTGCCAACTGAAGAGGGTTCTGAATAGAAAGGATCTTTGACAAAAGATATTTTCTCCTTCCTTGAACAAAGCACATAATTTTTGTGGAAGAAAATATGTTTCACAAACTAAAGTCAGAGTTTTTACCTTTAACTCTTGTATATTAAATCTATGTTTAGTTTGGTGAGTTGAGCTTCTTTTCTAGAAAACATACATGTGAAAGGTAGAACGTGTAAAAACCATGACTTACAAAAACTGGGATAATTAGAAAATAATTAAAAACAGGTGTTCTTACTCTTTGCATCTGTATCATAGTACATACTATTGTTAATGAGAACTTCTTTCTTTGAACATATTGTTTCCTAGTAAAGCACAATAAATATCACTTCAACCAGTCATACCTGCAAGTTGAAGGTGATTATGTTCATCAGTTACAACAAATCAATGTCTTACCCCCTTTGTCTTTACTTCTAGTGACTCTCACACAATTTATGCTCCTCAAAATACAATACTGGTGGAATATGAAATGTCATCACTAGCTTTTCCCATACTACATATCTTCTACTCACACATCCCACCTAAAATTAAGTATTCTCGACTTGCAAGTGAATTTTCCCTGAGACACAAGAAGTCCAGGCTTTTGACAACATAACTGGTAGCTAAGAAAGCAAAGAGCCTGCAGGAGGTTTGGTGGCCCTGGCTCTGTTTGTGCTTTCAAAGCCACACTGCTTGCTGGGAAGCACAGATTCCAATCTCCCCATCTCTCAGGTTACCTTTCCAGTGATGAAACTTTCAGGGCTTGATCCAAAGTCAATGGGAGTCTTTCAGTAAACATCAATAAGCTCTGGATCACACCCTGAAACACTATGAGGACCATATCTAAGTAATGTTAAGTCTATTTACCTCCCATAATGCATCTTTGTTTAAAGAGACAACATTAAAAATAAATAAAAGAAAACAGCAACTGAAACATTTCCTCCAGCCCAGCTTTACATGGAGGACTGAAGGAAAGAGAAGGGGTGGAAAGTGACCGGTGAAACAGCCAGGACAAGCAAGTGGCACAGCAGCTCTCGTGGAGAAAGTCAGCCTCATGTTATTAGCAATGAGCAAATAAATAACAATAACTCTTCGGGGACTTCTTGACTGCCAAAATGTCACAGGCAAACTTGTGCACTAATCAGGGCTCACAATCTATCGCGCACTAGCTGGGTGCTGGGCTTTCCCCAGAGATCGTTTGTTCCTGTTTGTGAAAGGTTTTGTTCTAATCGTACTGCCCAGACACCAGCAGGCAGGTTCCCTTACTCCTTTGGCTTTTGTACCCTCACCAAGTTTGCTCTGCAGCTTCTAACTTCATCAAAGGACTGAAGGAAACCACCCACGGGGCAGCGCCTCGGAGCAGCATTAGGGCAAAGAAAACCTTCCTTTGCACAACCGCCCCTTGGGAGGGAAAGAGGGATGTAGAAAGAGCTTTTGCTTTTCACTATTTCAAAGGGAAGGGGCGGGGGGGCAGCGAGGAAGCTGACATACCCTGGCGCTGGAGAGCCTGCACACGGCGCGGTGCTGGCAGCCGTGCTGGAGTCCCGAGCTGCTGCCGCCGCTGCTGCTGCCCCCGGAGTATTTCTGCTTCACCATCCAGTCCTCCAGCCCTCTGCGAGCCAGAGAGGCGTTCACCGCGAAACTATCACCTAGAAAAGAGGAGACAATGCCTCCGCTGAGCCGCCCGCAGAGCCTGCCCGACCCCCGCGGCCATCCCCGCGCCGGCCGGGGCTGGGGCTGGAGCCGGGACCGGCACCGGGGCTGGAGCCGGGACCGGCACCGGGGCTGGAGCCGGGACCGGAGCTGGGACCAGCACCGGGGCTGGGGCTGGAGCCGGGACCGGCACCGGGGCTGGAGCCGGGACCGGCACCGGGGCTGGAGCCGGGACCGGCACCGGGGCTGGAGCCGGGACCGGAGCTGGGACCAGCACCGGGGCTGGGGCTGGAGCCGGGACCGGCACCGGGGCTGGGGCTGGAGCCCGGACTGGCACCGAGCTGGGAGCGGGGCGGCCGCGCAGAGAGCAAAGCGCGGCGGAAAGTTGAGGGGAGAGGGCAGGGGGCCAGGGGCAGCCAGCCGGACCGAGGAAGGCGTTCAAAGTTACTAACAGTGAGGAGCCATCCCTACCTTCTGGACTTTCTCTGGGTTTACAAACGGCAGCTAGGCAGATCCGGAGCAAAGTGTGTGAGGGAAATAATAAAGGAAGATCGTTAGACACCAGAATAAAATCACAGCAACAAACCGAGTAAAATCCGAATAAAGGGAAGGGGCTAAGGAAGTAGCAAGTGAAAGGAACTAACCATGTTTCGAATGAAGTTTCCCCATCTCTCTGCATTGATCTGCAATTACGATTCATTTGACTGTTTTCAGTAGGGTCAGGTTCGCTTGTTGTTATTTTTTGTAGATGTATAAAATCCCAGCGTGTTTAGAAATCCATGTGCTCCGCTTCTCCCTGCTAACACACAAGCGAGCTCAAATCTCAGCTCCTCTCCTGCAGCACGGTCCTTCGTCCCCCTCTCCGCTCCAGCCTTCCTCCTCTCTCCTCTCTTTCCCAAAGACAGAGGCGGTTACAAAAGACCTTACTTCACCCACCGGGGAACATGATTGACACCTCATTGAGATTAGACCACTTGCAGGCAGCCTCCGCCTTCCCATTGGGCCGCGGCGGCAGATGAAAGGGGCGAGTGAGCCTTTTGGAGGCTCAAAAAGGAAAAAGGGAAAAAAAAAAAAAAAAGAAGAAGAAAGAAAAAGGAGCAGCCGGGGCGCGTTTCACTTCCAGCCAGGCACGGGCGGCGGGGCCGGCCCCGCTCCGCGCAGCCCCGGGGGCGCCGGGCGGACGCGGCGCCCGCTGCCCCGGCCCGGCCCCGCCGCCAGCGCCGCCCTCCGCGGGCTGCGCGGAGCCCGCGGCCGCGCCCCCGCACCGCCGCTCCCGCACGGGCCGCGCCCGCGGAGTGCCGCGCTCCGGCACCGCACGCTGCTCCGGCAGCCGCACGCTGCTCCGGCAGCCGCACGCTGCTCCGGCAGCCGCGCGCTGCTCCGGCACCGCACGCTGCTCCGGCAGCCGCGCGCTGCTCCGGCACCGCACGCTGCTCCGGCAGCCGCACGCTGCTCCGGCACCGCCGAGCGCGGGCGCGCTGCTGAGCCCCTCCTGTCCCCACTGCGCCGTGCCTGGATGGCCGAGGAAGCCAGCGTGTCTGGAAAAGCAGTTGTTCTGCTGACTTAGTCGTGCAAATTGTTTTTCACGGGCATCCCTTCGCACACAAGTGGTCCTAATGAAGTCACTGTTAATGCCAGAATGCAGTTCTCAGGGTCAGGTCCGGAACCCTTTCTCAGTGATTCAAAATGCTGGCAGCAGGAGGACAAAGTCTCTCTCAGCTCTTTTTCATTATTAGTTAAGTAGATGAGATTTACAAAGAATCTCCCCTACTTCTCCAAATTATGAATGGTGTATTTTTTACACAGAGCGTAAACTAAAAGGAAACTTGCCATTTCATAAAAATAGTTCTCACAGTCATTAAAAATTTGCTTTCTTCCTCTGACTGGTCATTATATTTCTGTTTATGAAAATCACATCTCCCTTGAGATCCTTGTAGCTCAACTAGGAGAGATAAAAGGGAGTACATAGTAGATTCAGAACAAGAAAAAATGAAGACTTCTGAGAATTTAACTCAAGAAACTACTAGTCAAACTATGTAGGGTTTGACCCAGATGGGCCTGGTCCAAAAAACTTCAAGGCCACATCTGTGCTTTCAAATCCATATGTTTCAAGCACAGGGAGGAAGGAGTTAGACTTGGGAGCTCATCTGAAAAAAAGATTCAAAGCATATGTAGTAACACTTCTGCAGGGAATTGGGACCGGGAGAGGAGGGTCAGGCTTGGAGCTCATTTTTAGAAGGAATTCCAAAGCACATGAATGTGGTGAAGGTCTGGTATGAAACAACTGCACAGCACAGCCAATGCAATGCCATTAAATGAACCATTTCAACCCAAACTGTTCTTTGGATAATTGCAAAGTCATTTCTCACATTATTCCAACTATTTATCTGTCTAGTGAAGAAAGCCCTTGCATTGTGAAATGCAGCCATTGCAACAGCATCAATTTCTTGTCAAATAGCTAATAACATGCATCTTTTGTGAATTTCTTTTTTATGTATTTTAATAATTTCTTTGGCCCATTTTTTATATTGTGTACTTAAAGTGACATATTTATTCCTTTGAAGATTGTCTCTTGTTTTGGGGAGGTCATAGAGGAGAAGAAAATTATTTAGATTAAGCAGGTTCATTGGGGCATGGGCTTCACTTAGACTGTGAAAACTTGTAAAAATTTTCTGATCTGTACAAAGAAATACTAAATTCTAAATTCTAATACCTCAGGTTGGCATATACACATGTCATCAGCAAATATTTTATTTGGAATATCACTTATCTTCATTGTTTATGAGAAATAGAGAACAGCTTTGCATAAGTGACCCCAAATGGGATGGGTCTATCCATTCGTCTTGTGAGATGATGCTCACATTCAGCTCTTGGGAATAAAACAAGACCTTAAAAATGTCTCAAGTTCAACAGGTCTGCTGAATTGGCCAGGGGAAGAAGCCCTGGCTTTCACAGCAGATTACAGAGGTCCACTTGTGTTGAGGAACTTGCATTTGGAACACAGCCACTCTTGTGCACAACTGCCTTCACATACACAACGTTTGTTAGCATTTAAAGCAAGCCCTTTCTAATTACAGTCGATGACATACCCTGCAGAACCAAGGCTTTCACAGGAGAGCAAATCTGACAAAAGAATTCCAAATGTCATAACTGACTCCATGTACAGTGGATTCATGACTGTTGCTTGGGCACAGGAGTAACACAATTACAAGCTGGTGACATTACTCTGGGTATGAATCACAACTGCAGCTAATTCTTCCTCCAGCTAGGAGAAAGTTTTAGCTACTCTCAAAGTGACAAATCTTGTGATTCTTAGCATGGTTTTGCTAAGAACATCAAATTCCAGTTGATTTCAGGAGATTTTAGCATGGTATAACAACTAAACAGGAACCTCAAGATTTGACTCAGTATATAATGATCCTCAAACTACAGGGACCTCAAGGCATACAAAGATTTTTGGTTTTCCTTCCATGGGGTCAGAAGTGTGTTAAGTAGTGACGTCTAGCAAAATATCAGAGTAAAGTACACCATTCACAAAACAGTACTAATGATTAAAGGATCTCCAACCCAGTGACCTCAGTGGAATTCTTAAAGTTCGAAAGCTATGACGTAGAGTATTATTCATTGCCCTTTCATTAGGGCTGACTACACTCTGCTTTTTCAGAAGATGGAGAACCCTTTTGAACCTTGCTGTACTATAAAGCAGATGATATGAAATGCATCTTAGCTAAGAAACAAGAGAATAAGACTGTTCGAGGAATTCATTGTCAATATTCAATAGCATAGCAAAATTAATGGCAATCGTTGCAATAGCAAGAGTTACCTGATAGATGAAAGCATCACACTGATTTTCCTGTCTGGGTAGTGGTAAGATACTGCTTTCCTGTTCTTCTGCTTTATCTCCTGCCTTTTCTTCCCCTCTCCTGCCATGTTCCCTCCAGCTGGAGATGAAAGAAGGCTGGTATTGGCCTCCCACAGTCTCAGGTGGGTGCTGTTCTCTTCTACCTGGAAGTGGCATGCTGGTCATGCTACACCACCTCCAGAATAAGTAAGGGTTGATATATGGTTTTTAAAATTGAAAAGCCCCATGTAATTCTTAAAAAAAAAAAAAAAAAAAAAAAAAAAAAAAAAGCACAGAGAAGCAGTAAAGTGCAAACTGTGTTGTTCCTCCTCTGCATTAAACAATCTAAGTCCATATTGAACAGAATGACAGTGTTTTAACAAAATTTTGCTCAATTGTAAAGGAAAAACATATATGTGCTCTCAGCAGCATTGACAGGGACAATGAATAAAAATCACGGATGGTCACAAACCACACTCAACCTCCATTTCAACCACGTTCCAAGCAAACCCCTTTTACTCCATCAACAAAGAATTTCCCACAGCAATGATACCTCTTCAACACTTGCCTCAATCACTACCCTGCTGATGCATTTAGGGCCACAAACCCTTTTATGAACATTTAATTTTGGTTTGGTGACCACATGAATGCTCATTCCCAACACATAAATGGGATGCCTGTCACAAGACACTGTTTTAGCTTCGGGGCCATTGTCCTTGTACCTCTGGTCTTGGAAGTTTTTTAAGCACTTTTGCCTTAGGCATTTTTGCAGTCAGGCCTGTTAGCACCTCCTGGCTTTAGCAACTTTGCAGCCTTAGCTTATTGCCTCAAAGCTTTGGCATGAGTCTGCACTGTGGCATCCTTTCAACCCCAAACATACTTGCTTCACAGGTTTTCCTTGGGTTTTTCATGATGTCAGCAACTGCCCTGACCCTAGGGGGGGAAGAACGACTGATCAGCAGGTTCAAACAGTGTCTGTGCAGCAGAAAGATGTCTATCACAAATGAGCACATTCACTACATCATCTGCCAAATATTGCACATGCTCAGGTACCATGAGAATTTTTTCCACGCCTTCTTCAAGATTAGTCCTATAAATCTTCTGAGAGCCTGTGAAGATTGTCTGGAGAAAGCCCTGGCAAACTTTGTAGTCCCACACTGTAAGGCCACTGTGTCTCCATACTTCAGTGGATATAGTTTCCATGATTAAAGTATTTTCTCTTTCACTTCTTCTCAGAGCCAAGAGAACCCATCAGATAGAGATGGATGTTGAGTTCAAGGGCTGGTAGTTCAGGGTGACAAGTGCTGATTTGGTAGATGAGCCATTTTCCACAACCACCAGTAGATACCCAGTTGTCCTTTGTACTGCCTCCACTAAAATACTCCTTTTCAGTTGGTATCACATCCTCTTTCCATTGTATTCAGTAAAATGAGTTTTAGAAGTCTTAAAACAGAAGAATCCATGATGATGAGTATTGAGGTTCATGCCAGGTTAATCTTTGTTTTCTCCGTCTATTACTCTGAAAGTCTTCATCAGCAACTGCGTTCAGTGACGGCACGAGTTCAGAAATGCTTTGATTTTTGAATTCCTAATTGTCACCTGTAATGTCCTGCAAGTTCTCTCTCAAAAACCTTTGCATAGCTAACTCAGTAATCCAGATTTCAGCTCACCAGAAAAGTGGAAAGGTGAAAAACTCGGTTGATCCTGCCTAAAACTAGAGACTGCTTCTACCATGTATCTCTCTATAGCTGAGGAAGCCAGGCCAGGGCTTTCCCAGCAATTTAGAAGCAATTAGTTTTTTCAGTATCTTTTAGTGGGTGTTGGACCTAGACTCTGTTTGCTTGGAATTTGATTGCAGATTCTCCAGAAGAAATTCAAAGATCATACAAAATTAACAGGAATTTTTCTGTGGTCATTTCCCCAAGGAAAATGCTGTTCCTATCCAAATAAAACGAACTTGCAATTTATTTACTAATCAAAAAAATGGATGTTCTCCATAGAAGGGAATCCTTGAATTATTTTAAAGTGTGATTTTTCTGAGTTTTCTTTTTCCAGTAGATATTTTGCTGAGATGAAATTTGCTAACAATTGTAACAATATGCAGAGAAAGAGGGGAAAAAACTTTTTTCCACATCATGTATAGTGCACTACACATAAAAAGAAAAAAAAGCAAAGTAGAAAGTACTGCCATGACTTCAATAATCAGAATCTTTCTTTTAGCATCTAAGAAATGACAAGTAAGAAAGTTTTAATATAGGAGAGGATTTTTATTTGCATTTCTTAACAATAAGGGTGGTTTATACTCCACCTGGTGTCTTTTTTCACATCATCTTTTATGGGCTTCTCTCAGTGACAAGTACCTTTGTACAAAGGTTTCCTTCCCCCCTCTCCCCCTTCTCTGGTTCTAACTCTCTAGCAGGCTTCAGCATACAAACACAATGGGAGCATTGAAAGGAAGACAGTGGGACACCTCCTTTGATCTTGTGTTCTAATAACTTGTGTATGTTTGTGTCCAAAAACAATGTTCCAAGGCTGTGAGGACTGCTGCTGCCGAAAAGAATACTCATCACAGGGGCGGTGGAATAGTTAAACTGTATCCAGGAGAGTAAAGTACTGGCCAATAACATAAACAACAGACTGTAAACTCCCCTGAAATGCTTTGATGACTGAAGAGAGCCCCACTCCACAGCTGACAACACAGACATCATAGGTCTGTTCAAAGCATGGCACGGAGGGTCACCATTAAATCATACAATTCCCTATTACTTTTCATATCCATTCTAGAGAATACTCACTGCACATGGACAAAAGAAACATGTCTTGCATTAAAGCAAATGGCTACTGTCAGATAAGCCAGCTGAGCTCCTCCACTCTGCTGCTACTTGCTCAATGTCGTTGGGGTTTTTTTAAACTGTAAGAAGCTGGATTTTCTGATTCTAGTTTTCATTTTGTAACGCACTGGTGCTTTTCTTTCTGCAAAAAGGAAAAATTATTGCTGGAAAAACAATTGGCATGGGAACAAAGTAGGACCAGTCAGGCCTTACACACAGAGCACACTGCTTGTGTAGAAGTCACTTCTGACAAAGTGGCAACCCACTGCAAGCGGTGGAGGAAGGAGAAAGCTGCTCGATCCCTGTCTCGTTATTTACAGCTATGGGGTGGTAAAGCCCTATACTGTCACATATTGACAAATCCATGACCTTTGGGAAGAAAATGTAAGAATCAGGATCTGCGCCTATATTTTGTATATAGGTTTCCTCTCTGGAGTATTTTCAGCATAGTTGAAACTACAGACCTAGACAGTCACCCAGGCCTGATTTCCAATATGATAGCATTCGCAAAACTCTCATGAAATGTGAAAGGCTTGGATTCAATGTATGGTGGTTCAGCAGAGCACTTCTGTGTTAGTTTTGCTGGTTTTTTTTTAAAAGAAATATAAAGTTTATTGAAGTTCTGTTGCTATAGTAAACAGAGTTGGTGCTGTGCTTACAAATAAGTAAGTGTAAGAAGTGTTAACTTAATAAATATCTGAAAAGGATAAAAAATGCTAATAAAACTACCTTTTAAGCTCTGTATGAATTATAACAATTCCAAAGTGTTTTGGCAAACACTTATGACCATAACGTACTGGGAAAGAAAACTACTCTAACAACTCTGCCTGGACCACCAATGTCACTGTACAAAGCTGGCTCCAGTAACTTGCCACAAGTATTTTGTCATTTCAAAAGAAACTTGGCTATAAAAGAATGCCTTGTTTTGAGCATTAAGATACAGCAGAATAAGCAATCAGGTTTTTCTCCTGTTGTTTACATGCTGATTCATTAATTACTACTCTTTTCCCCCACAGGTACCCTGTGCACACCAAGGAGTGGTGTTGGTACAAAGCCTGTGATGCACGGGAATGCAGAGGCTGACACAGGTGAGGGGCTGAGGCACAGAAACTGCCCTTCTCCATTTCCCTGTGTGTGTTTCTGCTCTGCAGGACCAAGCCCAGCTGCCTGTGACCCACAGACAGTCTTGGGGATGAATTACCCAAGAGTACAACAGAAAGATGTTGCCTGTTGGGCAGGTCCTGGCTCGGTGCTCAGCCTTTGTGCAGCTTACCAGGGTTGTTGAATCAGAAGCAGACTGGTTTCAGGCCCAGACCCAGGGAGATGCAGGCACACAGCAGGGGCACAGGGCATGTCAGCACTGCCCAGCACAGCACACGGGTGACAAGACATGGACAGAACCCCGTGTGCACGGAATTCCTTGTGAGGAAAACAGAAATCACTAAAGCAGTTCAACTACATTGAGGCCACCAGCACAGCACACGCAGCTTGATCTAAATTGCCCTTGCTGCTTACCTATATTCTCTAAACTTTGCTGTGGTAAACAGCTCTGTTTTCAAAATTTACTTAGTTTTTTCTTACAAGGTGCATCCAAAGGAGCCACAAAACAGACTTATATAAATAAGACACTATCTTAAATGAGCTTAAAATCAAAGTCTACCTCACTTCTACGTGAAAACCTCTGAAGGACTGGCAGATGGACAGATACAAAACAACCAAGTAAACTCTGAGCATTTAATTTATACCTTTCTGCTTTTCTTTTACCGTTAACCGTCAGTGTTACAAGACTCTACCAAACACACTGCACATTGATTTAATTTGTGTTCTCAATACATGGCCCCTGCAACATTTTGTTATGGCATTAATGACATAATTATTGCATTCAGATAAGCTGCATTAGTTTGAATGAAGATAACCCATGGAGATCCACTTTGCTGCTCTGTTCTACTTTCTGTGTCCTTTTACATTGTGCATTTTCAAATACATGACAGAAGCTACAGGAATTCCAGGATTTGCATAAAACTAACAAGCCCTCAATTCTTCTGCTGGCATTCATAATTTTGCCATGGTGGTTTTGAACCAGTGCCAGACCACATCTAACCAAGGCAGCATTTCTGCCAGCATCCTGCAAAGGCAGGGTGCATCATAGCAGGGTTTCCCTTTTGCCTCTGTTCTGGCAGCCAAAGGGCAGACATGTGAAAGAACTCAGGCACATGAACCACACACCTTGTACTTCCTCACAGCCCCCCTTGTAGAAGCCTCTTGCAATATCTTAAGACAATCTTTCCCTATAAGACTCCTTCATTATCATGAGGCAGGTATAGGACTGTGGCTGGGCCACTGCTGCTAATACCACATTCACACAATAAAAGAGCAGTGTATTATTTATTAATCCAAATTTAGATTTAAAAAAAATACAAATTCCTGAACAGATACTATGTGGAATTTATCTTCCTCTTCAGTCAATGGAGAGATGGGTGATTCATGTGACCTATTTTATATGTCTGTATGAAGTTGAAATGAATCATCTTCTAAAAGTACCTATTAGGACATGATTTGTCTCATCTTAATATAGACATTTAAAATAGGTCAGACGAATAGGTTATTCCCCTCTCCTGGCTATAAGGGGAGACCAGGTGACCAGATCAAGTGAAGATACTGTAGATAGCTAAAGTTGGGCGAGATGCATTGTACTTTGTGCATATGGAACAAGATTTTAAGGTTCTTCTTCCTCCTGGTCTCGAAGGGAGAGGTGACTTTTCTTTTTTTAAACACAAAAAGAATACTGCTGCATGCTATGCAGTAAAACATTCAGATCAGAGGGAACAAAATGCTACTATGCTGGACAAGGCTCAAGTGGGATGTACAACAGCGTGAGAGATCTCAGCTCTGTCACCATGCAGAAGACAGTCAATGTGTAAGTTACAGGTGTGTTAAGGCCATTCTTGTATGTGTAGTTGTGGGTGTGTGGAATGTTTCAAGGAGTGTTTTCTGTTTTTGCAAGGAGTGAGAATGTCACCACAAAAAGTTTCTTACTGCACCTGTCTAACGGTTTGTTCTAATCAGCCCTCTTGTCCAGAAAAATACTGTGACCAGATCAGCCATTCCCATCAACCTCAAGCACACAAATACATGCAAGAACAGCTATGCAATCTCTGCTCCTTTTACTCCTAACCAACTAAACAGTGGGAGTACTGTACCTTACACAGGCTCAAGGAAAGTTTGAGCAAACCAACATAAGGGAAATCAGTGACAGTTCCTAAATACAGAGAAGTCATTTCAGACTCAAGAATTCCCTGAATAACAAGTTGTGGGAGACTGAGAGATGATTGAGTGAAAGTATCATGATATGTTAACCCTATTATATTCTTCCCCAGGCATCTGCTTTTGGTTAGAGACCAGTGCCCTGTTCAGCAATTCTTGATCTACTTACCACAAAAAAATAAAGTGGATCATGAGTGTTTCAGACCAACTGAAGAAGTTCAATTAGTATAGACCCCATAGAAGAGAGGAAGAAAATTCTTGCACTCAGTTCAACTAAGCCACTGAGCTGGTCTGGAGGTTCCATACTGATTTCAAGAGACCCATGAGGTACTATTCAGTCTCTTCATGTCTGAGTAGCTGTACAATAATATCCACATTATTAAAATAAAATCTTGTTTCATAAGACAGTTTCCTCATATGTTCTGAGTATTTCCTACTGAGAGTGGGAAGGCATTAATAAAACTGGATTTAAAATTCTACAAATCAGCATAAATCTCTATGGAAAAAGAATATACTTCAGCTCTTCCCCGCTGTTGGATTTTTGTTGAATACCCTATGGTTCTCCACAAATTCTTTTCTGTAGCACAAACCAGTGAAACAGATAATAGAACTTTTGTTTATAAATTCTATATTCTCTTTACTATAACATCTAATATTTTAATAGCTCATCTTTCACACAATGGAATCCTACTCAGAATTACAGCACACTGGCAAATAGTTAAGGAGTTTAAATGTATCAGTCTTAAATCAGGCCAAACAGGACTAACAACCTAAAGCTGACATGGGCCCTCCCTGGTCATGAATGGGGAGGTTTAGCAGTGTTTGGCTGCTGTATTGGTTTTCTGGGTACAGCACTGGTGCTGATCACAAGGCTCCAAGCCCAGCAGTTCAAAGTTCAGCCCACCTGCCTGTGCCTCCATCCAGACCATGCTCCACCCCTCTGCCAGCAAGGATGGTGCTGTGTTAGACAGTGCCAGAAGTTTCACTCAAGTCAAGATGAACAATATCCTCTGCACCTTCACCTTTCTTACAGAAGGCTGCCAGGTTTGCTAGGGATTATTTCCCCCTTCATAATCAATGCTGAGCACTCCCAGCCACCTTCTGTCCTAAGTGGGCTTGGAAATGGATTCCAAGGCATTTGTTCCATTGCCTTCCCTGGGACCAGGGGGAAGCTGACTGGTCTGTAACTCTCAGATTCTCCTTTTTGTCCTCCTTGAAGATATGTGTCCCATTTGCTTTATTTCAGAAAGCCTTTCAGTGATAGCTGAGAGTGGCCTCAGCCAGCTCCGCCATGAGTGCATCCCATCAGTTCCCATGGACTTTCACATCCAGCTTCTTTGAGCACACCCTAACCTGACATTTTTTCACTGAGGGTGAGTCTTCCCTGCTTCAGACTTTCTCACTGGGCTCACTGGGATTGCTGGAGGCTGGTTTTACCAGGAGAGAAGGAGCTGAAGAGTGCAGTGAGCACTTTGGCCTCCTCTGTGTCCTTTGCCACCAAGGGCCCCCATTCAGCAGCAGCCCCACATTTTACATTTTTCCTGCAATACACTTGCAGAAGCCCTTTTTGTAGCCCTTCCCAGGCCTTGCCTAATTAAGCACCAGCTGGGCTCTGACTTTTCCAGCCCAGCCCCACATTTGCATGGGTTGCTGGAGTCTACAGTGGGGAGCACACCTGAAGTTTGTGTCTAGAGCCAATCACAAATTCAAGGTACCAACCTCAGAAGTAAACATGGAATGGTCTTCTGTGTACAAACTAGCAGGAGACTGATTTTGCAAGGACCAAAAACTATCCCAGCCATTCATAATTTTCACTTCAGCAATTAAAATAATCTAGTTGTGATTCTCTGCATTTGTTTAAAGAAAAATAGACAAAGTAAATATTACAAGCAAATAAAAGAGTTTCAAACTGCTACAATGGTCCAAGCCTTTGTCATGCTTACAGCTGGGATCAGAGCTGTGCAGAAAGTAGGTTTTCTGCTATGTTGGAAATTTCACAATTTTTTTTTTTTCATTCTAAATGAGGAAAAAACTATTTCTTTTCATAATTTTTTAAAGTTCTTTTTGGGTTTAAACTGATGGTTCTGATTTTTAGGCTCTTCTTATTACAAAAGAGTTTGTCTTCTTAATTTTAAATAATGGGCTAGAAAGCTACTTTACAAGGTCAAAATATTCTATTCCAAAAATATAATGAACTTCTGTTTCAAGTCTATTCAAATATTCTGCTCCAGTATTTTAATACATAGAACATTGTCAAAAGTGAAACATTTATATGGATTGCCATTTTGCAATGAAGAGCATTTCCACAGTAAATTTTCTGACCAGTTCCAATTTGAAATATGAGAGAATACAGAGATTATGTTTACAAGTTGCTTTGTATCTTCAATGGTATTACTTATCCCTTTCATCTCCTAAGAGCAAGGATGACTTAGAAAAACATGATCAAAAAATTCAGGTCCTAGATATAACAAATATAGCAATTATATTTATTATTTTATCTTATTTTCAAGGTCTATGACATCTGAAAAAACAGTTTCCAATTCTGATTAATCTGAATCTTTATTGACCTAGGTTCATCTTCCCAGAGATTTTAGTGAGGAAGGTACCCTTTCATTTCAGAAGCAATTCAGTGTCTCTATTTCAGTTTTGCTATAAAGGAAGAACATTTATTTCTGCCAGTTTCCTTTACAGTCATACTGCAGGGTGCCTCTGATTATGCTAAACATTTGGGCCAGTTAAAGCCAGCTAGCTTTATTTTATGTGTTTCTATACTGCAGATTTTTACATTTCCTTTCTTAGGACACCAGGGCTTTTTCACCACATGAGATGCAAAAATTAATAATACTTTGTTTTGCTAATCCTGAGTTAACAGTCACAACATAACAGCATCCAGCCTGACCCTGAACAAGAACTCTGGGCCCATCAGATATTCCAAATAGTAAAGACATAATCCTATTAAAAAGATAAAATAATATGAGAGAAAACAAAGCAAAAGGAATTTGAAGTATGTATATTCCTCTTTAGGCTTCACAACTGAGCAGTCCCTCTGAAGCCATCACATTTCATTACAGTGGAGCTTTCTGGTCCAACCCTGTGCATAGAAAAGACAGCTGCATATCCTTGAGTTCTTTCCAGCCTGCATTCGGCACAGATTTTGAGTATAGGATGAGCATCTGACCTTTAAAAAAATCTTAAATTCAGAATATATAAAACAGGCTGCTTAGCCATTCTTCTTATTTCTAAAGGAGATTAAATGCAGTTGAAGAAACTACACTGCATTCAGAAACTGGACCCTTTGGAAGAAAGGGTGACATTTTCTCAGAAAGAAAAAGTCCACAGACTAGGACTTTTCAACTGTTTCAGTATAAAAGAGCCAAATATAAAGAACAGGAAACCATTCTGTACTTTCAGAATAATGTGAAAAAGACAACCCAAGAGAGCTTTAATACCTGAAATGCTCTTAAATCCTAAAGAAAGACTTTTTGTAATACTATATCAAAAGGGAAAAGGGAAATAGCCCAACACAGTGCTTTCCTTTTTTCAGCATGATATGGATGTGGAAAGTATGTTAATTCCCGTATTCTCAAAGGAAAACAAATAGCATAAACAGACAGACAGGAGAGGAAGAGAGCAGTATGTTTAAAATAATAGAGAAACCCACCACTCATCTAAGCTGTTAGCTTTGGGAAGGCTCAGGCTGTGTGTCCAATCACAGGACCTACAGTTTATGTCAAGGCTTGTTTCAGATGCATTCTGCACCAACTCCACCAAACACAAACACAATTAGAGCATTCAGCATCAGACAGTAGGAGATCCCCTTTGATGTTGGGATAAAATGAGGATATGCATGGTTTTGTCCAAAATGACAACCATCCCAGGTTTACTAATGGGTATCTAATAGAAAAAGAGAACTTTATGATGCTCATTAATTACCAAACTGTCATGTGCTTCTGGCAGAAAGAAAGTAATCCTCTTCTCCAGATTAGACAGCCACCACAAAGGACTTCAAAGAACTTTCAGTCCCCTCCCCTGAGAGCTGCCTTGCATAAACCTCACAGCACTAACCGTGCAAATTAAAAGAAGGGAGCAGTTGACAAACCCTTCCTGATACATGCGCAGTCTATTGCTGTTGGCAGTTCAGACACGAGCCCTTATTCTGCTGGCAGATGTGCACATTCCCTATACAGAAAACGTGCTCTAAACTTTACAAATTATCAGTAAACAATGCTCTCCATCCTTGCTTTCAAACCCGGAGATATTTGTGCTGAAGATCCTTTGGCGTCAATAAAAATTCTTTTTAAGAACATGAAAATGTAGAAGAAATACAGCTGAAAGTCTAGTTCTCAGAAATTTTCCTCAGATGCTGTTCTTAATAAGGAGCAGCTAAAATATGCCTTTTTCTGGCAATTTGCCACAATGGGTATAAAGGGCTACAGAAATCATCCAATATGAGAATGGATGTGTGAGGGAGCATGAAGCACTTACAGTGATTCTCCTCGTTTAAATGGTCAGACATTTATGGAGTTGGAGATTTTGCCTTCAGCACAAATTCTTTCCCTTGCTCTTACATTTCTATAAACTCTTTCTATATAGCTTTTTTTTCCCAGAGACTGAACTACAGACTTCAAAGTAGGCAATACATTTCACATATTTATGATTGTCACCCAAATACATGTATTTATGGTTGTTTTCACAAAGGTCTGAAACAGTGATAAAGTCTGAATTGTCTCTCAGGAGGAATGAGGGGACAGGTGCTTGTGATGTTTGGATGACACGTGAATTCCAGATGACAGGATTGTGTTCCCCAACATATTCGCCTTTTGTTTTCTTTATTTACTCACGTAGATTCAAATCACTTTACTGACAATGTGAAAGACAATGAGTTCCATTATGATTATCCTGAATATTCTTATTCAAAGCATCCCAAGCAGCATTTGGTTAAAGCTGTGTGCCTTGGTCTTGCTGGACAGATTTAAAATGTGCCCCACAAATTTTATTTTAAGAAAATAATTTATATTATTTTAGGGAAGGCAGTGCTGAGTGAGAAATAATACTAAAATAAATAGTCATAGGGACCATCAAAAAGTGTTCCTTTGTTCATATTACTTTTCAAACAGCACTTCTTTGGTACATCCTGGTGAACCTATTCCAATCCCTAAACAGTTTGAAAGATTCCCTCCTTCCCAGGTAATGTGTGTGCTACTTCTCAGTTTGATTTTTAAATAGCAGCAACATACCCGGGAGAAAATAGGTTTAATTTTTTTTTTTTTTTTTAATGAGTGATTTAAATCCCTGAAAACTCTAGGGTTGCATCAGAAATGTGATGTATGCTGAACACACCAACCTAGGTCACAGCTACATATGTAAAATGTTAAATGAAGCTGGCTGACATTTGTTTTTCAACCTTTTTAGTGAAAAAAATAATCTTTCAGAGAGTAAACTCCACAATCCTTTCAACCTAAATAAAATTTTCATAGTACAGAAATGTCAAGAACTTAGAAAATATGAGCACAGAACTGGAGAAAATGGAATTTTGTCTGAGAATTCTTTCTCTTTTCACCTTCCATTGATTGAGGATCAAAAGCACATTTTCTGATTGTGTCTACAGTTAAACCCTTCCTTGTTGTTCTTACTCACTAAATATGTTCCTTTCTAGAGTATTCTTTTTCTATATCAGTAAGGATCTCAACATTTCTAAATTACTATGGGCAGAACTTTGACTTTCCGATCAGCTCTCCAGAAAGAGCATTTAGAATGGACCCAGTTATGCATGACAAAATAAAAATGTAATATTTGAATGTGAGACAGCCTATGTTTGGTCAGTCACAGAGAAGCTGCCTGGCAGGTGCCAGCTCTCAACCATGGGAGTCAGAAGTGCCCTACACTGAGGGAAAGACAAGCACTGAGAAGTCAAATTAATTATGATTACAACCACTAAAATAGTACCATTGCCCTGTGCTCTAGATGCCACTGCTTCTACCTGTTGCTTCTTCTGTTGCGTTCTCTAGTGTGAAATCATCAAAAATTATTTTAAATTATTGATAAAGGTAAATGAAGTATTTGATTAGTTTGCAAGTTAGCTAAAGATTATCAGAGTTGTAGGCTGAACAGCCACAGGATTTTCTTTTCTACCCCTTTTTAGAGGTTATCCACAGCTGAAAATCCAGTGCTCATCCTCACTTTGTACTTGCAATTCATGCAAAAAAGCAGGACATAATCTTTGACACAGCATCCTCTGTTAAGAACATCCTCCTCCACCTTCTTCCTCAAAGATAGCCAAGAAACTGTAATTTCTTCAGCACAAATTCAAAACACAGCCCTGTACCAGCCTCTCTGAAGAAAATTAACTCTACCCCAGCTGAAAGCAGCACAGAAGCAGAGTCAGGAGTGAGGCACTCCCAGCTCAGTGTCACAGGCATCCATTTCTGAGGCAAGTTCTCTCCTGGTAGAGGAACAGAAGTGATGCATTCACACTCCTTCCCCTGCAGGGCATTCGTCTGTGATTTTTATCTCAATAAAACCAAATTCACAGTAATTAATTCCTGAATGGATGTATTTCTGGGGACACACCAGCTTCCAGGATATGCCCACAAAAATGTGACTCCATTTTTTGTCTGTTTTCTCTAGCAAATTGTTCCAAAATTCACTGGTTGACATCAGACAAATAAGTCATTCTCCTGAATATAAGATAATTTCCATTAGTTTTCCTCTGGTTAAGTGACAGTTGAAAGAAAAGAAATCCTGGGAAAATTTTGGAATAGGATGATCCTTGCAGGCAGAATTTGAAGTAGTTTCAATCAAAAATGCAATCACAGAGGAGTTTGTACTGAATTTTTGTGCTGCATTTTCAAACGTGAAAGAAGCAGTGAAAGAACAAATGAAGGCAGCAAAAAGAAACCCAGGGCAAAGAGACAACATAATCTGACAAGAGATAAGAAAAAGAGTTTTAGGGTAGAGGGCTGGATGGACAAAGGCCTGGGTCTGTGAGTACTGTTATTAATCCCAGCTATGCCCAAGGAAACAAGGCTCAGTGAATATTCTTTGTGACCAAACAGATTTGTCCCAGAGAAACAATTCACTTCCAACTTCATAGCCAACTTCTCCTCCTAACAGAAACAAGCCAAAATTGGCAAGCCCCTTAGGTCAAAAAGAGATTAGTGGTGTTAGCAATGAGATCTGAATTATAAGCACAGAAATTTCAAGTTCCTGTTCCTGCTCAGCCAAAGCGCAAGCTCTGGCAATTCTTCAATTCAATGTCAAACTCAAATGAATGGCTCACAGGATGGTCAGAAAGGGCAGGAGGGTTTTAGCAGTCACCTAGTCTGATCTAGCACCAGTGATGGTCCAAAATGTTTTGCCCTCCAATCATTCCAATCCAGGACCAGCCCTTGATATGCTGGAACCAGCGTGGGCCATAGCTGGCCACAGCATCACTGAGGTGTACAAGTCAGGAGCGATTAAAAAGACCCCACTTGAACTGGTAAAGGACATGAGGAAATTTGTATTTTTGGCATAATCAATAATTCATAAGGTCTTCCAGGATAAACAGGCAAGGAACTAGTTTATACAGACTCAGATGCATCTGGACTTGCAGATCAAGATCAGGGGAGAAAAGAAGCAAGTCATTCCAGGAGGCTGTGGATTTGCTGATAGAACTTGACCCTTTCCCTTTTCCTCTCAGCAGTGAACTTCACAGGAAGGCAACTGGAGCTGAAAAGATGCCAGATGATTGCTGTGAGCTGAGACAGCAACAACTGGGAGCCTGATCCTGGGAAAGCAGAAGTCTGAGGTATTTTGAGATGTTTCTGTGCAATTTCTACAGTTTTTCTACAGTTGGTAGAAAAAGAGTAAATGGGAACAACTGAAACGTTAAATGAGGTCATTAAACCTGCTGGCATGAAAAACATTCCCTAAAAAGAACTGGCCAAGTCCCCAGATGATCATAGATACACAGAAGTTTAAGGAGTGTAGGAAGCTGATTTGTGAATTTGCCAGAAGGTGAAAACTTCAGCATAGGTTGGATGAGAAGGAGAAGCCCTTATAGTGGTCAGCAAGCTGTAACTGGGCAGTTGTAGGAGTTCATTCAACTCTTCCATACACACAAGATAGAAAAATGCACACACAAGGACTGCTCCTTTTCTAGTCTGCCCATGAGTTGAGTTTTTACAGAGTGAGCCCAGAGTCCAGTGATGGAGGCTGAGCCTGTAACAGAGCTACAAGTGGTGCTCTGGAACAGGCAATGCTCATGTTCCATAGTACTCTACCTCCTGGCTATAGATTTTAGTTCAGGAGACATTTCTACTTGAATTTTCAGGAGAACAAATTTATGATCTGGGGAAACCATGTATTGCTGCCACAGCTTTATAGATTTAACACAAACAGGCTTACATATAGGGATGGCAATAATGCTTTGTCCATTATTACTGTACTGAAAAATCAGCAAATGCTCTCCCAGCCAGAGCAACTACCAGGTAAAGACACCCAAACAAAACTACATAAGACAAAAACCAGATGGCTCCTTGTGCCTCTGTTAACTCTTGTTAATATGCCTGAAACAACTGCACTCATCAAAAGCATGAGTGCACTCAGAATTTATACAACTGACAAAGTTCCCACTTCATTGACTGGAACAATGGATTTGTTCTTTCAGTAATAGCCTGTAGGGTGCTGAAATACTTACCTGGGAGGGATGCTGTATTGGAACAGAATGTCACAGTGAAATCATCTGGTAAATGAAGCACTCCACTCCAGCATGCAGTTCTTCTTCACACAGTCATGCTTAATGCTTTTTCCATCATAGAAGAAAATCCTTGTATTTCAAATTGAAGTAATGATGTGGGATGTGGAACAATGTACAAGTCACTACTGGGACTTTTAAGAGACAGAAATACTCTGGCTGAAGCTGTTGCTATTATGAGTCTAAGATGCAAGCTGACAAATATTCATGTTGTGTTTTAGTTTAGACAACCCTGATCATGTGTTTTTCTAAATTACAAACAATTAATATTTCATGAAATCTTTTTTTAAAGCTGTTTGTTCATTCTATTATCTGATTACTTAACACAGACCTACAGCAAATATAAATTAATGTGTCCTTTCACAAAGGAAAGCAGATCCCAATTCTGAACCTCTACAAACAAATGTAGAGTGGAAATGCACCTGATTTGCTAGTCCCATATCTAGAACAAACATTTCTAGGACACTTGAACAGTTTTGTATCTTTAAGACAAGCATTCACACAGTTCAGACATGAAAAAGTTGCTATAATATGGGGCCTCTGTTAAGGGGCTATCACCTTACTTGCTTTACAAGTAGCCTCCATTTCCTCCTCCATTTCCTTCTTATTTTCAAAGCCTTCCCAAAAGTTTTAGCCGTATGAAATTATAACAGTGATTCAGAGATACAATTCTTTAGGTCCTGTTTTCATCACAGGAAAAATCCCCACATGCTAAGCCTAATTAAAGCCTAACACACCCTTTTAAAACAGTTCACACTATCCATGCAATGTTCATTTTCCTGCTACAATACCATCTTGCCCTGCCTCTACTGTATTCCTTAAAAACATTTATGAATCTTAAAGAATAGCTTATAATTATTCCAGATAGCTTCAGTTAGCAAAATATAGAGCATGAGCTCATCTTTCCATAGAGCATGATGGAAAGAAAGGGAAAAACTAGTTGGAGGTAAATGGTAAAAAACAGTCATCTGTACTAATGAACTGTGCTGTAAAATAATCTCAGTCAACTGTGCCCCAGTCTTACTCAGAAGCAGGTCTAAACAAATTCTGAAGTTATGTGGAAGGGATTGTTGGAGTTGCCTAAGCTAGCCTAGAATGTGTTAGGGTGAAGGCTCTACACTGCATTCAGGTATAATGTGCTTGGGATGAAGCAATGAACAGATTCACAGCAGTAATGCTGATTGGAATCCAGCTATTTATCACGAGGGTCACATGTTAAAGTAGGGTTATTGAACAAATGGAAAATAACAGCTCATGATCAGATAGCAGATGCTTTCATAATAACAGAGAGAGATCTATGGTTTATAAGGCTCCTCACGTAGGTCACTAAATGGGTGATTGGAAATAAGTTAGTCATACTTACTCGAAGTGTTAACCATATAAATGCTTTCATAAAATCACTAATTACCCATCTGTCATTGCTGGACACTCCCCAGGCTTGAAAGCATTGCAGCAAGTATGCAAAATGCTGATACCCACAAAGCACTCCAGATGAGGCTCTGGTGTACCCAGCCAGTGACACCCCATAACCATAGGGGCATAATAACTGATCTTGAGAGGATCATCAGAGCAAATATATTTATTTCCAGATTATATTTGATGATATAAAGTTAACAAATTGGGAAAATAGCTTTATTTACTCTGAGGTTCTTCTGAGGGTGTTTGTATCTTGCAAATAATCCCAATGTTAATGAAAAATTGTGAGTTCATTTGCTATTTAAAAAATAATCAGTATAAGAGCTGTTAAGAAGATTTATCTGATGATCCTGTTGAGGGTCAGAACAGCTTATCTGTTTTAGAACTGTAAAGATAATATTAAGCATGCAAAGGAGCAGCTATGGATCCAGACAAAGCTGCTCAGTGAATCAGAAGGCTCCCCTGCTATGTTACACAGCACACAAACAGCTTTAGCTCCAGCTCTGCTCACACTGACAGCTACTTACAGGAATTTTAACACTGGGACACAACATTAAGATGATATTTTCAGAGTGGCATTTTTTTCTATTCTGTTGTCCCCCACTCTCTGGCAGCTTTCTCTGAGTGCCTACCTTCCACACAAGGGAGAGGCAGAGGAGGCAGAAATGCTGGTGCACTCTGACAATGAGCACTGAAAGCTGGAGTTTGCCCCTTGGGCTGTGGAAGAGCTCAGAGCTTCCCTGGTACAGGAAAGGTCCATGCGAGTGTGCACAGCACAAATAAAGCCTAAAGCCAGCTATAAAACAAAACACCAGTTTAACCTCGCTCTTGAAATCTCAAGATGCATGTTACAAATAAATAGTTAGACATGGAGAACATACACTTCAAACCAGAAGTTCTCCTCGTGCCTGTAAAGTAGGAATATCAAGTTTCAGCTTTCTGAATGTGAGCTGATAACCAAGTTAAGCATACAACCAGCAGTTCAGCAACTGCTCAGCTGTGTCATTTTCTGACCAGCTTCTCTTTTTCTACTCTAGAGTAAACACAGTTGACAAGGCCAAATATGTAGAACACAGACACACAGAAAAACCCAAACAACCAATCAAAACAAAACTGGTGGCTCCATACCCACAGGGGAGAGCCCAGTCTGTTCTCTTGCAACCAGTGTTGGTTTTGAGAGAAATTCCTGTGAAGGCACATTTCTGGGAGAGAGAAGTGCTGCACAGCAAATTTCTGGGAGAGAGAAGTTCTGTACAGCAAATTTCTGGGAGAGAGAAGTTCTGCATAGCACAGGCAGGGAGCTCTGCCAGGCTGGGAAGGGAGGGTGGGCGTTATTGGGGTTACTTCTTCTCACTCAGGAAATGAGGGACAAAGGGATCAATTGCTTGTTGGAAAGAGAAATAAATCAACCAGAGATCAGCAAGGAGGGACAGGGCAGATGTAGAAAGTTAAGACTGATGGTGTTGTTCTGGTGATTGAAGTACAGATTGCAATATCTAAGACTTTCAAAGTAAAAAGTTTATGAACTTAAGTACTGCAAATAGATTTCTGCATTTTGTGAACTACAATAAAGTGATGAGCCATGTAAAAGAAAAAAAATTCTAACATTTAGACTGTATTGAAATCAAGTATTCTTCTCAAGTAAAACACCTCTAAAATAATCCAGGATTATACATGCTTGAATAAAGACAATTGAAAAAAAATAAAATCTGAGAGCAAAATATTTCAGGGATGAACAATATTAAGGGAACATTTTGGGTTCTGCAAACCATACTTGAGCTTTAAGACTGAAAACAAACAAAAAAAATGCCATTTATTTTATGGTGTTTTTCCCCATGGAGAAAATATGTTTTGAGATCTGCATTTCTGCAGAACCTTGAGTAGCTTAGAGGTTCTCTCTCAGCAAAGCAGAGTTCATCCAGCTGCCTAATGAGGTAAGAGTGTGTGCTATGATGGAGGATTGGCAGGCAGGACAGGCTCCTGAGTTTGGTAGTCAAGAAAGAGAAGACATAGAGAATGGAAAATGAATTTAGTTTTAATGTTTATGAAGCGACAAAGCAAGGAAGCTAATGAAAAGGTCCTAATCTCTTTCTGGTAGGCTTACTGAGGTCTTATTTTTGCAAGTCTATGTAGTTAGATATCACTTGATTTATACAGTGACATAAACTGTTATTACTCATAAGTTACTGCAGGGCAGAGAGACATCTCTTCAGCTGGGGGATCCCCAGCTGTGTGGGTCAAAGGAAACAGGCTCTGGATTGATGATCCTTAGACCTGTGCAAAGAGGAAAACCAGGAGATGTAATTACACAGTCTGGATCTAACCCCAAGGAGGAATAGAGCAGTGCACAGAAGCTGAAGCTGGAAAACTCTCTAGATTTTTTTTTTTCACTGACCCAAACAACTTCTTTAAAGAAGGAATTTCATCAACTTGTGCAAGACACTGAAGAGACAGGAAGGGGATAGTTCCTGCAATACCAGTGATTTGGACATGCTGCCAAGTTCCTCACTATCTGATAATCACAGATTTGTTTATTAATCTTGATTGGAAGGAACTCTTGAGGTCATCTAGTCCAAATCTCTGAAACATTTCTATCTGTTCAGAATTTCCTTTGGTGCAAATTGTGACCACAGCCCTTCACTGTACATCTCCAGGAAGAGTCTCATGAGTATTCACTTTGTCAAGTGAATGATTCAGTGTCACATTTCTAAGAACTACAAGCTGCTAAGAGAAGAACAAGGCATGCACAGATTAACTCCATCATCCTTCCTGATTCCAACTAGTGGACATTTAGAAACACCAAGTCTGCAACCCAGCAGTGGTGCTTGATTAGGATTAGATTTCTGGAATCTATTTGGTTTCCACAAAATTCTGCAGTGGAAAGTGCTGCATATGAAGTGCTTTCTTCTGTTGAAGTGAAGCAAATCAAGCTCTCCCAGTTTTAGCAATATTTTTTTGGAAGCAAGTGAGACTGAGATACGTGACTTCTGTGGGTGACTTACAGAATTTCAGTGGCAAGGATGCATTCAAACTTTAGAGTTTAGGGAAACTGTTGAGCTAGCAAATGTTAACACCCCCTGAGAATTTCTCTACATAATAAAGTTTACCATCAGGACTATCACAATGATGTTTTTCCACTAGTAATAGTGTAATTTCTCATGTGAAGACACTCCAAAATAGGCCAGTTCACCCAGGATTTGCAGTAATATAGATTTCATAACAAATTATAGATTGATTGGTAAATCTATATATGTACATAAAGATTGACTGCAACAATGCAAAAAAAGAAATTTGGAAATAAAGATTTACTTTTCCCCTAAAGGACAAGCTCTTGCCCACTTGTAAGATCAAAGGCAAATTGCAAAGATATTATCAAAAAAACCATAGCTGTGTCAGTCCAAACCACTAATAACTTTAAAATGCTCTATGGTTTCCTCTATATTAATGTTGAAAGCACTGCTCGTCAGAACACTGAACCTGAAAATTTAAAAACTCTCCTCTTAAAATGATGCTTTTACTTATGCTGACTTTATTGGCTTTATTGCCCTCCCTCTAGTCTGATGCCACCATCTGTCCATTGCTTTCCAAAAGTTCAAGTATAGTTATAATAGCAAGTGAAAGAATAATAATTATACTGTAGTTGAAATACCAGGTATATTACCAGCTTAATATGTTCCAGAAAAAGAGTCTATACTGACTGTTCATGCTGGTGCTGAACTGTCTCTTAGAGAAGCTTTTTCAATTTTTCCTTCTGTAGACTTTCCAATAAATGCCTTTAAAGCTCACTACTGTGATCCCTACCCACCACTTTTGTTTCTGTGTTGAGTCATTCTATTTAAGTCCCTTTGTAGCAGCAAACTGCCCTTTGTATAAACTGAACCTAGTTAAGAATTCCCTTTTGCTGCGAATCCAACTGGAATTCTTGGCGGTACACAATGGCATACACCATAGCAGGGTGTTTGCTCCAGTATTTCACTCAAAAGCACTGGGCTTTGTTCTGATTTACACACTTCAGATAAGATCAGAATCAGGCCAACAGTTTCTGCCAAAAGAGCATACAAACTGAAAGGCAGAGAAGATAAAACAGTCTCACTCCAAGAGATTCAGAGAATGAAAGTAGCATAAAGCTTTTTAACTTTTTCTGTTTTGGCTGGAAGTGATGCTAGCCTGTGTGGAGCATCCATAGCCCCTGTGAAAGCAGAGAGATCTACAGAGGTATTAGAGAGGAAAGTAAAAAGAAAAATGAACTGGTAAAAAATAGAATTAAAACTTTAATATGTCGCCTTGCTTCAAAGGAGGTTGCTTTCTTCGTACTGCCTGGTGCAATCGCACTCAGATTTTTAGAGACCTCAGGACTACCCCTCTTTGTGAAGAAACATTAAGAGACCAGTTCGTTTCTGTTGCATCTGTCCTTCTGACATATATCTTCCCCTTGCTAATTGACCATTCAGGAGCTAAAGCAAGATGCATTCATAGCTTGCAGTGCAATCTGGTTCCAAACACAGCTACAAGGTGTTTGGAGGCAGTTTCCCTCCCAACTTGCTCTTGTAGGTACAGGGAGCAATGAGCTGCAGAGAGCACATTGGGCTCTTGCCCTGTTGCTTCCTGAACTCAGCAACTCCCATCCTAGAGGATGCCTCCCTTGCCCCATCCAGCTCTGTTTTGCTTTTACCCTTCATATGTTCTGTCACAGCATATGGCCAAAAAGACAGCTTTGTTGCCTCTTTTTTATCAGGCTTTGGCCTGCCACCAGCTCATAGTGAAAACCTCATGCCCATATCAAGAATCTGTCTCAGACCAAACTCTGTATTTCTTCCTGAGAGGCACAAGAAACCCTAACATCTGTGCACATCACACAGCAACAGTAAATCAGTTCTAAGATCATAAGCTGTGTCTGATATTAAAAGAGAGGAAAATAAAAGGCAGGACTTGGAGCAGCAAACACCTTACAGGTGCTAAAATGTGCCTGGTATTTTAACATGGGCCCAAGCTATTGTTCATAAGTCTGGATGAACCAGACAAAAGCAAGCCATGCATACTACAAAACAGTCTGCCAAGAGATAGCACAAGCCAACTCTCCCTGAATATGTGACTGCTCTAAGTCAAAAGTGCAGCTGGCCTAATAGTCATTGGGAAAGCAAGCATGAGTCATAGGGTTCAGTAGGCTTTAGCAACTCTTTGTGTCACAGTGCAGACATAATCTCACAATCTCACTCTGCAGTTCCTGGACAGCTGGAGAAGGACTTTGGAGAGAAACATGTTGTGCTTTCTTTCAAAAATCCAGGGCCCTACGCCTTTGGTGCATCTCTCCAGGCAAAGGAAAGAATCACGACCTGGCCTTGGTTCCCAGCGCCAGAGCTGCTGCAAATGTGCAGTGTCTGCACTGCAGGACAAGGGCACGCTGCAGAGGGAGCAGGACACGGACCTGGGGCACCCAAAGGGTGCACTCCTGCTCCAAATGAACACATAACAGAAGCACATCATTCTACAGAACTGCAGAGCCTGACTCGGATGCTCCGACCACCAGGACTGAGGGTACACATTAGAAATCTTGTGCTCCACACTGCGGCACAGATTTAGTAAAATAAATAAAAAATTACATCTCATTTAAATTAATATGCTGTTACTTCTTACTATGTCTCAAAATTGTGTTTTACTTCTTTGTTTTCACAAAGAAATGAAAGTTCTCTGTGTCTCAAAATAAGTAGATTTACTCCATGGCAGACTGATGGAGAATGTACAGACATTGCTTTTTCCTATACCTCCCAGACGACTTATTTCTCTAGATGCAAAATACATATTATTTTCAAAGCAACAGATATTGAATAACTTAAAGCATGCCAAGTTTCATGAACACCTTAGCCTGTTTAAAAAATAAGATTTGGATTATACTCACTCATTAAAAGCTGCCTATTAAAGTTAGTATTTGTTTATTTTTGGTAATTATGTTAATCCTGAAGTACTTTTGTGGTATTCATTGAAACCGATTTCAATGAAATGGTTGCTAAACTATTGTATATCTTTCTGTATGAACCTGTTGCCCAGTTTTCTAATTTTCACATAAAAGGACAAAAAACTTTATAGAGTTTCCTCGGTAATCTTAAAGCAACTCTGAATGACACAAGTCCTTGATCAGTCATCTTACAGTGGAAGAAGCCACTGTCATCTCAATATTTTTCATATATGAATATGTAAGTTTAACTTACAAAGTTTTTAAGTTCAACTCCAGATAAATTTAACTGCTTTTTAGACAAGGTATTGAGTTTGTTTTGGTTTGGTTTTCAAACATAAGCAGTGCTCCACTGCCAGAAAACAGGCCCCTGGGTATTTTGCCTTCAGTGTGTCCTCCATCAGTTAAGATTTTGATAAATCTACTTTACAGGGGCTAAGATGCTGGATTTTTCCAAACGTGCCTGATATAAATAAGCCAAGTGTTTTGGAGAGGAATCCAGAAGTATTTAATCAGGCAAAACTTCCATTGATTTCCATGGGAGTCTTGTCAGAGTAAGAACTGAGTTAAGACTTCAAGACTTGGCACATTATCAATCCCAGCAAATGACGGGCGAGAGCTGATGCCTAACGCATGTTCTAGGGAGGAAACTACTTGGCTCAGGGACTAGATTTAAAACATCACATACTGTAGTTTAAGCCCTGTAAGAAGTGAGAAGAACAAAGCTTAAGTTAGTCTCTAAACACCCAAGTCAGAGTTCAAATACAGTGCAAATATTCTTTACATATCTCAGCACGTCTTGTGGCACACTTACTGTAAAAGGCAAGAGCGATGGATAAAAGGGAGCAGGTCTTAATGAGAAATGAGCCCCCAGAGGAAGCACCACAATGCACCTTTTTCACAGGCTATTGATGAGTAGATAACACATGATTGTGTTATGACAAAGTTAGTTAAGAAACACTATTAAAATAAGGAACACAGTATTTCATATAGTTATTTTAGAGATTCTTTTTATTCCTGAATTTCTTCAAACAGCAATCTCTTTTTTATCCTCTCTGGCATTTGTGGGGGAGCCTGAAATACCATATCCTCACAACCAAAGGCAAAAGCCAAGAAAAAGGGAGATGAAGGGTTTTACTATACATCCTTTCCTAAATGCTAACAAACATAACTCTGAATTTGCCCAGCAGATTGTGTTTAACACTGCACCAGCTTGCCTTATAAAGGCAAAATTTTCAACATACTTCAATAATAAAAATGAGTGTAACAAATGAAGTAAGTTGCTCTGGAATGGGATTTCTAGCTCAGTCACTGTCTGATCCATCATGGGTGGCAGTTCATTAATGTGCCTGATGTTGCAGATTAGATCAATGGCTGGCAATTAACTGGGGGCTTCGTCTGATCTGCAACTGACTCAGAAACTGCAAAAATTCCCTCTGCAGGAGGCACAGAACACCCCCTTCTCCAGCTCCTTCATCCAGGGTACTGCTCCAATGGAGGACAAGGCTACAGGCCATGAAAGCTCAGTTGTTTTGAAGTATTTCCTAGAGATTTAGAAATTCCATCTCTCCTGTAAGGAATATCTTACTAGTAGAACATTAAGGCATGAGAATTGTGTGCATTAATACAAAGTGCTAACACATAGGCCTGTATTCAGAATATATTTAGGACAATACAGAGAGAGACACAGAGGTAGAAACAGATTTCAAAGTACTGCTGACCAGGTGCTGGCAAATGAAAACCAGGTGTTGTCTAGAGTTGTTTCTAGGCAAACATAAAAATCTGAATTGCACTCAAAACAGGAAAGATTTTCTACTTTAATTCTGGTTGATTTGACTGCCTTTTGTAGAAAGCATACTGCTTTTTTTTTTTTTTTTTGGTAAAAAAAACCCTTTCTGCACAAGCATTTGCTTTTTAATGGAAACATCTTCCCCCCCTCATTTAAGACATAAATGGCCTCAGCAAGAGGGAAGAATTGTATACAGATCCTTTATACTAATTCTTTTTGGGAAGAAAGTTGACACTGTAATGAGTTTCACGGTATGTGGACTGGACAAACACATCCAACATATTCTAAGATGCATCTTAACCATCAAATCATATCCTAAGTAAGAAGCTGACTCAGTGCACAGGCCAGCTTACCTTATTCAGAATTCTTAATTCTCACATATTGCCTGAATGTAACATAGAGTCTCACAATTTATACATTTTAAACAATTGCTTTTCTTTCCCCTTTTTAAACTGGGTAACAGTCTATGGGTGAGGAGAGTTCACTTAATAAAAAAGAGAAGAAAATACTTTCTGAGTATGACCAATATCCTGGCTTGTATCAAAAGCTGTGCCAGGTTCAGGTCAGACATCAGGAGGATTTTTTTCAGGAGGAATGGGTGGCTAAGCATTGGAACAGACTGCCCAGGGAAGTGGTGGAGTCATTGTGCATGGAAGTGCTCAGGGAACAACTGGACATGGCATTCAGTGCAGAGGTGGTCTCTGGTTAAAGGCTGAACTCAATGATTTTGGAGGTCTTTTCCAGCTTTAATGATTCTTGGATATCCACTGAGGTCTAAAGAAACTGCACAAGCTTAAACAGCTTTCACCACTTCAATTACAAATTCCATGACCAAAAATGACTTTCAAAATTTATTGATATATACAGATGTAAATTTGAATGCATTATGACACCTCTTGCACTTACAAATGATATGTCCATCTCTCATTTTTAACTCTGTAGATCTCGGACAAAAATTCAACAGTTATAAAAATACTCTTCACTTGCACATGAAAAATATTCTTCCTCTAATAATGACACAGAAATTACCATTTCTTTCATGGCCTGAAACTCAGCTGCTTTACTCTACACAACTCCAAACTTCTGTATTGTAAGCTTCAACACTGGTTGTCCTGCCTCCTCTCACACTGAAAATTTTGAGGGGAAGAGAATTAGCTAGAACAGAGGTGTGGAAGAGGAGCATGCAAACAGTGAGCAAAGACAGCTGGGGCAGTGAAAGGCTTCATAGTACAGACAGGCAATAACACCTACATTGCACTGGAGACTCTCTAAGTACTCAGCAACCATGGTGAACATTCTGGCTGAAATCACCCTGAAATCACCCTACCCAGGGAAATCCTGGATATTTAGTCAATTTACTGGTTTCTTTTACAGCTAAAAATCTCAGAAGGCAGAGGATTAAAAATAATGAAATCTAATGTTTTCTGCAAGTACCCCATGTGATTCCAGAGCTCCTGTTTTGAGGCAGCTGCAATTATACACAGTGGCCTCTGGGCAGCCAATGTTGAACCAGTCGTGGATGCTCTCCAACATACATCATAGTGTGTCAGCACCAATCTTAGGGAAAAAAGATAATAACTGTGATTTCTCCAATGTTAAGATTGCTACCTTATTGCTGCCTCTAATTGTTTATACACATAAAATGCTCACCCTGAGCTCAAGATTATCCATTCATAATGAATGGAATGTTTAATGTTCCTTAATTTCAGTTGGGTTTTTCAGGCTTAGCTAGGTTGAGGCCTAGATATTTGTCTTTCTGAGCCATGCATCACAGCCATGGCAATTCAGATATTACAGATTTAAGCAACACTGCAGGAAAACATCTCTGTTCAAAGACAGCCTTGAGTATGTGGCAGCTCTCCATTCTTTCCACCCCCAGTCTCATTAAGCTTGCAGGATTGGAGCCTTCTCCTGTAGAGGCTTATTTGTATACATAGTGCTCATGTTCCAGGGAATAAAGGATCTCAAGATCATTCTTCTAGGTAGGAACATTATATGCCAATATTTTCATAAAATAGACTTGTAATTCTCCTGTAGCTAGACAATGGAAAGGCTCTGCCCCCAGAAAAAAACAGATTACAAAGAATGAAACAAGGTAGGTGTGTCTAATAATAAATAAATAAATACAATTACAAACATTAAAGTTTCCAGAGGCATTACTCACTCAGCCTCCCTGGATATCACCCGACATAGAAACAGATCTAGCAACATAAATGCTTCTTCTGATTTTCGTATTAAAAATACAGCAGCTGGTGAGGACAATGGAGCTAAATGCACCACTGGAATTTTTGTTTGTAGTGAGAACAACTACTCTGAAATTTAAACACATACTTACAAATATGTGCCTATATCGCTCTGTCAGGGCATGGTTACCAGTCCCCTGCTGCTGTCACATCTTTTAGTTCCAACAGCTTTATATTGACACATCCTATCCAAACTTTGCTATTAATGGTAGAGGTGGAACATGATGGCAGCTGTACATCGACTTCCCTTTGTTGAATGTGTTTTTTAAGAAACATACAAACAAAACCTGGCCAATAATAAGTTTTCTAGTATCTGGTTTCTCCCAATTAAGTTAATAATGATAGGAAGAAAAAACCTAGGAAAAAGCCACATGCATTGAGCTACAATCCTGAAGAAAAACATCTTTAAAAGCATACTCATGTGTAAGACTTAAATAATTTGGGGTTTATCATTAATTTTGGCATTCTTCAGTTAATTTTACAGTACTGCAAAACAGTCTCACCCCATGTGTTTCCCCAAGGACACTGGCCATTTGGTAGAATAGGAATGTAACCTGTTTTGTGCAATAATAATTTTATTAATTTTTTTATGTGAGAGGCCACAGCCATACATCCTCAGTTTCTCAGAGCAAGGTGGGCAGACACTCGTACACCTGCTGAAGGAATGGATCTCAGTGGCTGGTTATGAGGAGCTGGGGGAGCTGCACAGACCCCTGTGCTCTGTCCATGTGCCAGCTATTACATAAAACCAGATGACTGCACCTCTGCAGCAAGAAAATGCATCAGATCCCATACCTGCAGGCAGAATCTTTTTTTAAAATTTATTTATATGAAACCACGGAAGAAAAAAAAAAAAAGGAGAAAAAAAAAAAGGAGAAAAAAAAAAGTATTCCCCAGGATTAACAGGAAACAAGGACCAAGAGTAACCCAGTGTAAGATGCCAGGAGTGCTGATCCTCCTCCAGCCCCTGAATCCATTTAGCCTGTCCCAGAAGGCCCTGCACACATGAAACTCTTTGAGATGTTTTTAACCTCTATGAGAGCTGCACAGGTGCAGCCCATTTGGAAAGCAGGCAGCTCCCATTTTTCCACCAGGGGCAATGTTACTTTGAAATCATTCCATGAAGTCATTAGACATGAGTTTTTTGTTAGTGTTTTTAAAAGACATAATTTATGCCTTTTTTTTACTTTCAATAGCTCAAGAACTGCAATGAATTAAAAAGTCATCTCAGAAACCTATTAAGGTGAGTCCCAGTCACCAAGATCCAGCCTGCTTTGTTAAGCAAATTGACTTCAGTCATTGCATTTACTGTTAAAAAAATAAATAAATAAAAGAAAAAGCTTTTCCAGGCAGCATCCATGCTCTTTTCAAATTCTCTGTCTGGAGATTAATCAAACCTCTCTGTTGAGCTGTCCTGATGAAATGGGAAATTAAATACCTCACTATGAGTGTGAGGACATTTTAAGGCAGTTTTTAGAAGTATAGAAAATCTTGACAATGCAATACAAATTATTACAATTGTGAGATCATTTTTGTTTGGAAAAACTTCACATGGTAACATAATAATGAAATTTTTCCATTTACTGAAATAAAGTAGGTGAAACAGCATGTCTTAAATTATTTTTTAAAATCTACATGCTGCTGTTCTCCACAGAAAATATCTGAGATAGCATATCTCGTATAAATAACAAATAAATAAAGCCAAATATCTCAGTATTTGTCTATACGTATTTTGCTGAATACTAGATGTTGCAACCAAAAAAGGTTATTACGACTATTGCATTCGATCTCCTGGGTTAACACAGACAAAAGCACCCCATTAATTTCTGCATCAAAACCATTCTTTTTGTTTGATCTAAGCACCTCTTTTTAAAAAATATACCTAGTCTTAATACAAAGACTTCAAGTGAAGGATAAACCACTGTGTCCATAGGTAAATTTTACAGTGGTTAATTTATTGTTCTTGTTAAAAATGGGCACATCACTTCAGTCCTGCATTTGTCTAGCTCCTGCTTCTAAACACAAGACTGTAATACCTTTTTTCTGCTTAAAAAGCTAGATTAAAGATGTCAGCAGTAATTGTGCAAGTTGATCTGCAATAACATATAGCCTTTGGTGTCAACACTAATCAAGGTTAGGCAACTCCAGCAACATCTAGATACTCAGCAGGAGGCAAAGGTGCAGTTAATTCAGAATTCTCTTGCCTTTGTGCTTTTGATGAAATTTTAATTCAGTTTGGGTGCAGGTCTATTTCTTTTACTGTTTGGTGTTTGAGAATATTAAAATGAACATTAACTCCAGACCTGTTGCTACATTCTCATGATATGCTGTTATTTACATGCATAAAATTATAAAAGAAATTGTCTGTGTTTATAAAATAGAGCAATTACTATAGTCAGGGGTTATCACAAACAATGCTTAGACAGCTGGTAGCTTTCACAGTCTAATGGAAGGCATGAAGACTACTCAGAACAGCTGTAGACAAAGCTGATGGGTCCTATAAGCAAGCAAAAATTCCCTTTTTATATCAGCAATAGATTTAATCTAAAATAATTGTTTTAATGGAAGATGTAAAATCCATATATTTCTTAAAAGACTTAAAGTTAGAATACTCTGAACTCCTTAAAACTCCTTTGGTCTACTCACTTTCCCTTAGCCAATGTCTTTAAAATCTAGAAACAGGAGAACTGTTTTGGACAAAGTGTTACCCTCACAAAAATGCAAACAGGAAAATCAAAACTCTCCATGATATATTCTGTTTTGTGGGCTTTAATTGACAAGAGATAAAGAATGATTGTATAATTAATGTTGAGACATGCATTTAAACAAATAGATTTCTGTCTTGCTTAAGTAAGTGAATGATTGTATTTAGTCCCCAAACGTGGCAGAGTAATTCTTTACTGGACAATCTGGAGTGCAGCTGTGGGAGGGTGGAAAAGGGGAAATTAGGAAGCATTTGCGGGACAATTTGGAGAGCATTGGGAACTACATAAGGTTGAGAATCGCATCAAAAAGCAAGAGTTATCCTGAAGTTTGTCAAAATGTTTGTGGTCTTCCTTAAATTGTAAAACAACACCACCACCATCATCATCACCAATAAAACCAACAAGCTGACACCGCACAGAAAAACAAACAAACAAAACAAGAAAATCCCAAACCTACAACTTGCATTATTCAGAAAAACAGTATAACCCTGTTTTCTTAGCCTGGTAAGGTATAAAATACATTTCTTTCTTTACACCACTCCTACCTGCTAACCAGAATAGCTTTGTCCTCCATACAATGTGGTACTTTCAGCCACACACATTAGCTGTTGAAGGGGAAGAAGGTACTAAACATATGTATCAGGATTATTATTAAATATTGTTACACCATTAAACACCATCCAACTCCTTTCCTTATCCAGCCTTCAATGCCTTCAATACTGCATACTTGAACATACCCTGAACCAAAAGACTGTCCCCATGTTAATCATAAACTTCAAAGCCTTAATCGACTTTCCTAACAAGCAAAAACACAGTTTTAAACACTCTGTCTCAGTGGGAGTTAAGGTTTGGGTGGAGGGAGGAGACACGTGGGAAGTCAAAATGGGCAAGGTTGAAAGGCACGGGTAAAACTTGTAACTGGGACTTCAAGGGGTGGATAAGCTTAACCAGTGATTTCCTGGTTTTTCTAACACTTGTGTTGATAGTATGTGTACTTCAGAAACCTGGCCCTGGCCCTTAGTTTCACAGAACAGGGGAGAGAATGTGGAGCAACAGCTGCACTTCAAAAGCCACATGGCTTTCAGAGGGTTTTGTTCCCCTTCACACGTTTTTCTGCCAGAAGGGAACATATGGTCCGCTGTTTGGAAATTTCCCTGCCTAAATTTTTGTTTGATTAATTTCATCCAACTACTCTCAGTTACGAGCCCTCATAACACCCCAGACAGTTACACTCCTTCCTTTACATTTATACCCTTCAATTAGCTGTAGACTATGTGCCTTCTTAATCACCATAGAGCTATACACATCTAGTCCTTTTCATCTTTTCTTGTCATCATCTTTCAGTGCTCTTTAATCATGTTTATGGCTCCTTTCTGATTTCCCTCCAACTTCTTGATATTTTTGTCTGATCTTAAAGTGTCCATACCAGTACTTCCTCTTGGAAGTATTCTGTATTGGGAATCAATTTCTCCTCAGACTCTTGTGCATCACCTCTCTGAGCAGTTTCCTGCTTGCTAAAGAACATGATTGGTGTCCTTGCTCCCAGCCTGGACTGTGATTCTGTGAGTCCATGGTTTTCAAACCTTGTGTGGCATCCTGTTACAAGTTCATGTTCAATTTCTCATCCATCCACTTTTACTCTCCAAATGAAAGGTGGCAGTGCAGGGAGCCTGCAGGAGAAGGGATGCCCTTAGGTACAGATCCTTCTGCAAGCAAGGAATTCCCCCACTGGAAGAACTTGATGGTGCATGAGCTGAACACGGTACACGTGGAGGATCTGGCTGGCCTTTAACCTCACACGTGCTGTTTAAGTGGAGGTCCAAATCATGGTTTAGGTAAGCAGGAAGCCAGCTTGACCCATTCACAAATCCAATGAACTAAGGCTTTGCAGTCTCCTTGTGTACTGTTTGATTGTGAGTCTCATCATTTATACATTTTAAACAGTTAGTTTTTCTTCCCCCTCAGTAAATGGGGAGCAGGAAACACACAAAGCTCCTTAACTCTTCTTTAATCTTCCTCACTAGTGAAGTGAAAATCAAACAATAATTGTCTGGATGATCTCATTATTGTCAACAAAACTGAAACCTTGAAGTCCGCATACACTGAAATGCTGATACATTAAACAAAAAAGGAAACTGTGCTTACATGTTGTTCAATAAATAAATAAGAGCTATAGAGAGATCCATGATGAATGAGCACCCTGGGAGGGCTTCAGCTTGTCAGAATTATACAGTGACATTAATCACAGCATAACAGGTTTGCTGCAGGCTTCCAGTGTAAAGACCTCATTATACCTTCAAAACAAGACAAAGCAAAAAAGCAAAAATCCCCACAACTTCTGAGTCGATCAAAATGGAAAATTAACTAATGGACTTTTTCATTGGAACACAAAACTCAAAAGAAACTGTCCTTCATCACGTTAAGAATCACATAAGCAGTGGAGACATGTCAATCCATTTGCAGCATCCAGCCAGGCTGTTTGCACAGTTGGTGATCACTGGGCTTGTATATCAACAGGACAAAGTATTCCTCAAGGGCTCTCAGCTCCATGAGCTAAGACAGGCTGTGCAGTCGCAGTGCTGCAAGCTCCTGCTCAGGTGGAACAAGTGATAATTGCAAAGCAGGAGGTTTGCCTCATCAGGAGATCCTAGTGTCATGTCAGCAGTGCTTCCAGGGGAGTTCTTCAGCACTCAGAGAGAGGCTGGAGGGCAAAATTCTACAGCACTCTCTTGGGTCCAGAAGAATTCAAAGCCATGGGGACCAGAAAGCACTGTACTATTATCAAAGGGTTCAAATTTGCTTGGATAATTATGTTTTTATTCTAAGAATTACCTTAATGGGACCTCTATGCTGACCATATTTTGAGTTATGATCCACTAAATTAATCTCCTTGAAATATCATATATGTGTGTATATATATATGTATACTTGCCAAATGCAAGCACTTTACCAGACCTTTTTAAAGAGAGTCATAGACGGTTCTTTCTCTTAGCCAAAGCAAAAAACACTCCAGCTTTGTTTAGCAAGTTACTTTGTTAGGAGATAGAAAACTAGGGGATAAAATCCTAATGTTTAAGGTCATACATTCAGATCTATCCAAATCCCAGAAATCAGAAATATGAATAGTAAAAGAATGTTCTAAATGTTAAAGGTTTTTGTGCTTTAAGTTTCTATAACGTCTTGTGAAATATTTTGAGCAATTTCTAATTCTGTCCTAATGAATTTGCTTACTTCAGTTGAGTTTATTTTGGGATTTTTGCTAATGGAATTTCCACAACAGTGAGCAGACACTGTTAATTGCCACTATTTTAGGTTCAAAGAAATATCACCCACACTACACATTTTATGTGTTATTTTGGGTTATTAAGACTGTGTTAAAAAATACAAAGCTATATTTCTGGAAAGAGAACTTAATTATACAAATAAGTGGATGGATTTTCAGGTATTCACTATATTTGGTGTTGAGCTGTTTTTAATGTCAAGTATGTACTTAAGGATCTAGTGGGAGTGGAGCAGTACTGAAAAATCTGGTCCCAGTTATGGATGCTGAGAACATAAAAATCCTGCTCCACTAAAGACAAAGCTTTAAATTTCATTGATCTTTTTCTTTCCCATTGAGCTCTAATCCTGCATCAGGAGAACAAAGAGTTAGTACTGCATGGTTGGGAAGTTAAATTTTCCTCCACACCTGCAGGTCATTCCTCCTGGGCTCCCTCCATTGATAGCCAAGAAGTTATTTGCTTGAAAAACTAATCATGTGGTGCAGCTGAGCTCCTTCATTTCCAGAAGAAAGGCATCTGAAGTTAGACTCTGTTTCACAAAGAATTCATGAGAGAGCTGGGTTGAATCAGTGGGATCAGACTCAGGGCCATGATTTTGTGACTGTTTGTTTAGTCTAATTAAAAGCATAGAATCATTTAGGTTGGAAGAAACTTCTAAGACCATCGAGTCCAACTGCAAATCCAGCACTGCTGAGTCCACCTCTAAACCATACCACTGAGTGTCACATCTACATGTCTTATAAATACTCCACCACTTCCCTGGGCAGCCTCTTCAGTGCCTGACAACCTTTTTTGGGAAGAAATTTTTCCCAATATCCAAACTGAACTTCCCCTGGTGCAATTTGAGACAATTTCCTTGTCCTGTTGCAAGTTATTAGGAAAATAAACTGACATCCAGCTGACTACAACCTCCTTTCAGGACATGTATCACAGGTAGAATTTTCATACTTCCAACAAAATTATAACATGCTGCAATTTGAAAGTCTTGGATGAAAAGTGTCATATAAATGCAAAATGCTAAGAACGCAGTAGGAGATTTGCATTTAAGAGAGAAAAAAATAGACTGATTCAGAAAGCATTTCTAGTAAGAAACAAGGTAACAATTTCTTAGAAGTCACCATTTAATACAGAATGAACGGAAGAAAGTTTCTTTATAGTCATTGACAGCAAGTGATCAGCAGAGGACATATTGTCCTCTTATCAAAGTCTCCTTTGCAAGGAAGGACAAATTTATTAAACAAGACAGACAGACAGGAAAAGCAACAGTGCTCACATCCCTGAGTCAAAGACATTTGAAACACTAAATCCCTTTCTAGTCCATCTACCCACAGGTGGTTTGTCCCACAATAAAATGAATGGAGGCTGGGGGAGGGAACAAGAAAGGGCCAGAAACTCTGCCAGCCCTCTGGAAAACAGAGTGAATCCCTCCCCCGTACCCAAACAAGTGGTACAGAAGGAACACTCTGTGACTTACAGCCCAGTTCCTCACTTTGATTAATAAAACATGGGGAGAAGCAGGAACTGCAGAGAATTCCATAAAGCAGTAAACAGCAATTTAGTGGTGGTAGTATAGCAGCTACTACCCCACCCCCAGCATAGACTCAGATTTCAGTAAAACGAGCACTGTTTCAAGTCCACTGCTCCCTGAAGTCCCATTAAACCTTTCTGTGTGCTGGGTGAGCCCCAGTTCCTTGGATTTTCACATCAGATATACACTGCAAGAACTGTGGCCTGTGCTGTTTCACATTCAGTCACTAGTTTCTTGCTGCTAAACCCACATCACAGCAGCTACAGAAATGCATCCCCAGGTCCTTTTGAAGCCATGGCCCATGTCTTTGAAACACGGTTTTCTAACATTTATTCAACTTGATGCAGTGCTGCTAGAAAAACATGTATGGCTAAGGACTACTGTCTCAGAATAAAGAGATATTTTTGGCTCAGAGTAGGAAAAATAATCACTAATCCAATGGCTCCTTCCACAGGAAGGGCAAAAACAATCTTCAAAAGGTGAGGAAGAAAGCCCATTCCTTCCTTACAGATTTTAGAAATATACCTATAAAAAAAAATATAATAAATTAAAAAAAAAAAAAAAAAAACATATCCAAAGAGCAGGTGAAGATCCAATTCTAAAGATTCAGCTTCATCCTGTCTCTCCTGGGACCTCATTGCAGCAATGCCATTCTCTCTCCTCAGTGATCCCAAGCAATCCAAGTGTGTGGAGGGAGAGATGGAAGAAGTGGTGATCCCTCAGCTCCCACTGGGGCAGGTGAGGGAAGAGCCCTCAGCCTCTGCAGCCTCTGCAATTGCTTCACACCCAGGTTCTCCTTCCTTTCTTCCATAGCAGGGAGGCAGCCTCAGAAGAAATTCATCTTTTCTAGAAACCACAAATCTAATCCTAGCTGCTAGTAAAATAATCTCTGTCCCACTCCATTTTAGTCATCTCAACAGAGATGACATATTTATTCCAAGGATGTTTCTTTCAGCTCCTCAGCAGTGTGAAGAATTCACCCCTCATGTATGTGATACCAGTGGTGTTATAAAACACCTTGTCTATGAAATATTTTTTGCCTTCTTTTCTTTTCAGCTTTGGAAAGTGCCCGTGGAACAAAAGAAACTATCTTGTCTTCATTCTTTCCCTATTGAAAGGGTTAATCAATTGACACTCTGTCTGTATTGGAGAATAAACTAGGAGATGGATTGACTGTTTCCCAAATGATAAAATATTTTCAGTTTATCTGTTCTCCAGCAGCTTATGAAAATAAAATTCTTTACTTAAAACATCAGAAGAAAAGAATCCCAAACTAGCAAAAAAAAAAAGGCTAAGTTACTACATTCATTGCTTACTGTTAAAATTAAGTTTGATCAACTGTGACACCTTTCAAATTACAGCAATTACCAACATACTCCATCGTTCACTGAAGAACAATGTTATGAATTTTTTTCTACAAGGCACCTCAAGAACATTGACTTTCTACAGTAATTGCAAATAGAGTGCCTTAAAATACACTGAAATAAGATATTTATTAATTATAAATGGAAACTTCCCATTTAAATTGCTAAGTCCCTCTGAGCCCAGATATGCTCTGAGCTACAGCTCCATCTTTAAACGTGCCTCATTCCAGGTCTCCAGGCAGGGCATGGCTGCTCAGGAAATCCAGGCACCCCCAGCCCCAGCTCCCTGCCGAGCAGAACACTCACACTGCTGCTGGGGCTCTCTGGCTGAGCAGAATTCAGTGGAATTCTGAAGGCCTTCAGTCCCCAAACCCTCATCCTAACCTGTTATCCCAGACTGGGTAATCTTAAAGGGTGGCTTTGGTATAAAGCTGAACCATTCTCAGTACTCAGTTAATCAAAAGATATTCTCCAGAATCTACTGAAAAGGAAAAATGAAAAGGAGAAATAGGAATGTTTCCTCTTAGACATCACTACATAAATCCCTGCTAAGGCTGATGGTGCCTTACTTGGGCAAAGATTGTAAAAACATATTTTGAGATCATATAATTCCAGAAATGTTACTTTTCATCTGTTATTGCAAAAAATCCCTTGTGTTTCCACAACTGTCTTGGATCAATAGATATTTGCCAGCATTCTCTAAAAGAGTTATTTCCAGAACTAGCAACTAATCCAAAAGATTTTTCCTGAAAGGAACAGAACAGAAAATATCCTGACAAAACCATGCCATAACCTATTGGCAATATGTGAATTAATAGATTAATCTGCTGCATGCACATCACTTCCAGCATTACATGCCAATAAGAAACTTGATCACATAGAACAAAATTTTCTTTGGACAGCATGAATGGTTTGATTCTGTAATAGACTTTATAAAATATATAAAAGGTTTTTTAAAGGATCTGAAAGTCTGCACCATCTCCCAAGTTCCAAAATCTTTCCTGTAAAATAAAAACACAGCCATACTGCTCATATGTCTAATTTTGTTTTTTGTATGAGCAGCTATTAGTGTTCAGCAAAAATAATAATAATGTAGATTGTTTCTAGATGCAATGAAAAGATATGTGCAGGCTCCTCACCTTTTTTCTTCTCCAATCCACATATTACTTCCTTGCTTCAATTAGCTTAATAGTTATGATCATCCAAACATTCAAGTAAAAAAGGTCTTGTATATGAAGAAAACTCTCTCTGTATTTGGAAGTATGACAACCTCATCAATCAGAAAATGGAGATAATAAACATATTTGAAGAGTGTTTTAGAAGTTAGTGAAATATTTACAAATATAAATTTGAACTCCTGATCTTAAGGCTCTCATGTTTCTCTAATTATACTGCAACTGGAGCTCCCTGTGTATACAAATATGTTTGGAGAGCATATAAATAAAATTACTTAAATTAAAATTGTTTCTGTATTCTTCCTGCCAAAAAAAAAAAAAAATTAAATGTAAGGCCTATTATATGGATCAGTAGTGTGCTGGTTTTACATTAGTAGTTAAGAATACTCAGATGCAATAGTCAAATGTTTCCCAAAAATAAATTTTGCTTTTGTTCCTTACTGCACCTCAATCAAACTTCTAGTAACCATTTAGCATTGCTTAATATATTTCCATGTCTTCATTTTTCCTTCAGTGCAGCCAAACCAGTGTTCAAACACACACATCTTAGAAGGTTATCCCTCTCTTACAATTTAAATACACAAATCGGCACTCAGGCAGGTTTGGCAGGGTAGTTACTGCACAGTGGGTCCAGTGATGGAATTTAGATATCTTCCATGGGAGAAAAATTGCCTAAAACTGAATTCAGGTTGTGAAGGTCTAAGAGGTACAATGAGTTTATCAAAACAAATTGCCTGTGCCTGTTACTGGTGCAGCAGAACTGAGGTATCCAGGCCCCACCTGGGCACCCTGACCTCTCCCCAACATGCAGAAGGACTCACAGAAGAGAAGCAGGAATAATCAAGCTTTGTACTGAGCCTGAAGCACTCAGAGAATCATGGCAAATCAGGCCAGAAAAAACTTCAAAAAGGTATTTACTGCAGAGCACTAAACCTTACTCCCAGAGCACCCTCAATTATATTCTTGTTATTTCTGGCAGATGTTTATCTAAAGATGTCCAAAATGAAGCTTCAGCACCTCCCTGCACATTAGCATTTTTTTAATCTTAACTATTTCAGACATTTTTTAAAAAAAACATTAAGCCAGAAGTCATTTGACACAAGATAATCTCATTATATCCTTTCCTGTGCTTCACAGATGTGGAGGATAGATTATTCTGTTCTTTTCACAGCTTTTGCACACTTGCATACTTGTCTTCTATCAGTCTTCTTTAAATAGAGAATCCTATTTCATTCAATCATTCCTCCAAAGTCATGCTTGCAACACCTCTCCTTATTCACCTTCCTTTCCTCTGGATCCTTTCCAATTTGCCCACACCCGTTCAACTCCCCAGACAAGGCCAAATGCATGATGACAAGGGCAGAAAGAAGAAGCAATTTCTTATGCAATATAATCTTATGTGAGATAAATATATTCCTATTTTTCACTTTGTGAGCTACCACAGCCCTCACATGCAGCTTTAATTAAGTATTATCCAGTTGATTGTTCCCATCCAATAATTGCACAGTATTTTGGGTGAGTCTAATAGAAAGACACTTTTTCTGAGAGAGGAAAATGTGGACATTTTTTCAGCCTGCAAACTCATTTTGGATTCTAACACTCTATTCCCACCTCCTTGCAGGCACTCAGCACTGTATAGACAGAACACATATTTATTTTTCCATCTGTACTCATTGATAGCACTATTGAACCATAGGGGATATCTAATAGATATTTGCAGAATCCCGACAGACATTTTGAGAGGAGCTATTGGTGATTACTCTTCAAGTACCATTTTCCAGGTGATTTTGCACTCACCTTAGAGCTCCCTCCTGTGACTTCTGCAGCAAAGGCAACTTGTAAAGACAGGACATTGATGCAGCTGTGGTAGCTCTCACAAACTGCTAGAAAGTGTTTTGGAAGAGTAACAAACGTCTCTTTCTAATAATTTTTTTAATGTTTTTTCTTCTTCCTAGAGTAACCAATCTGTCTCCATGAAGTTATTAATCATTCCTCCTCCTCTTTAATTGCTAAATTTCAGGGGTACTCATTAAAAATAAGACATGGTTTATTGTTCTCATATTTAGTTATGAAACATATTCACTCTGCTTGTTGGTTTGGACTTTGACATAAAAATAATAATGGATAAACAAAAAATGGGGCAACAGTGAAACATTTTGAAAATTGGTCTTCCTTTAGCTAATTGATTGGTGTGCTCCTTCTCCAGGCTATGGAACCTGGAGGTATCCTTGTGAGCCAGATTTCATGGAGTTGGTTGTACTCACACTTGTGGGGTTTTATCCAGCTGTGAGACTTTAGGGCCAACTTAGAACTGAAGTTCCTAACTGAACACATTGTTTTGCATGATACCAAGAGGCCCTAAAAGAATCCAGATTAAAATACTGCAAGTATTCAGTTGATTAATTACAATTCTTATGACAAAAGACACTCCCCTCTCCTTCTGTCTCCTCTTTTCAATCCAGTATGAGAATTCTTTAAACAATAAGCACCATAGAAATCCTGATCTGCCTGCTATGCTTTTCCTTGGAAATTAAAAGACAAGTGGCAAACCAGTTGATTTGAGACATCTGAGAGATCTTACATGTAAAAAGCCTATTAACTGAGTTGGGAATTCTTTCCTGCCAAAACTGAGTCTGCCTCTATATTTGTACTTGCTTAGCAAAACACTGCTGCAGTTGCCAAGTTCTGGCCTACTTCATGTGTGAGGTATTGTGTAAATTCTTTAATAGCTGATTTTGGTTACAGGCTCATGACTATTAAAACACGATGCAGAGGAGGGAGGTCATGGAACTGCTCAAAAACTTGCTGAGTACACCAGGGTTTTGGGGTGGGAAGCCTTGGTGGCAAATTTGAGACAGCTAATGTGGGTTTCATGGATTCAGGTAGGTGCCCGGGCAGGGAAGGGTGCAGCTCCAGGGAGCTTAGGGCAGCTATGCCAGTCCAGGATATGGAATAAAACAGACCAGAATGGATCTCTCTCCTTGCACCTCTCCTGCTTTTTCAGTGCCTGGTACAGGAGCAGCTGCCTGCAGAACAGGGGGCAAGAGGAGGAACATCTGCTCCCACCAAGTACGTACCAGCAGCCTGGGCTGCCATAACTGATCACCACAATGTATGCCAAATGCAGATGTTAAATGAGCTCTGTGCACAGCCTCACAGGGTCCTAACTATACAGGAGTGCTCCAATGGTAACAGAAATACAAATGCATTTCACTAGGAGGGCTTGCAGAAATGCTCTTTGTTAGCAATCCACACCTACACTCCCTTTCATTTAAAGCTGACAAAAACTCCCAGAGCCTCAGCGATCCAAAAACGCCTGCAACAAAACCATGAAAGATAACTGCTTCAAAGTCCTGATATTTCTAAGACAAAAGACAAGCCAAAGCAATTCTTCCTTAAACAGAAGGGGGGAAAAAAATGAAGAAAACAGACATAAACCCTTCCCCTCCCTCCTTTTGCAGGTCCCCTTTAAACAGACTGTACCCTCCCCCTACAAAAGAAAAAAAAAAAAAAGTTGTTTAAACAAACAACAGATGCTGTCTAAACTAACTGCATGGTAAGTGCATACTAAAGACATATGCTGTCTTCTACCTAGCCATATGTCCTTCCCACACACATACTTTAGTTCCATCTTTGGTGCAGTTTTAGACAAACAGAACAAGGGTGTATGGAGAAGTTGTACTCTAGCAAGTTTTCAGAAAATCCCCTAGGATTTGTTTAATCGATGGCAGACCCTGAAAAGTAAACAGCACAAATAAAATGCTCCAGAAAACAGAAATTACTCGTAACAATTAAAGAGATTTGTAAGCATAGGCTGCATCTCTGATGAGGTGATGTTGTGACAAAATTCGTGCTTTTAAATGTGTTAGAATAAAACTTCAGATTATAAAAATCTTTTCAAGACCATTGAAAAATTTATTACAAAAACTCTTCTTTTAATTAATAGCAACTTGGTATATTTGCCCTAAAAACCATACTCTTAGAATTCCCTTACGAAGTATTGAATTCTATTTTGTTCCCCTTGGATTGTAAATGTAGTGCTGCTTCCCAGATGACAAAGTCATATGTAGTCAAACATATAGCTTAACTGTACCAGAACCATTAGAGCTGGAAATCAGGGCTTGGACAACAGCAGCAGTTACACTTTGGCATAGAAAGCTGCTGCTTCTAAGTGTACATACACTTGGAGGATTAAGAAAAGATCAAGAGGAAAAGATCACAGATCTGGCCAGCTGTTGGCATCTAACTCCAAAATGTGGCCTCACCCATCCTCTACTCTGATTTTAGCAGAGAAACTGCAGCAAGTCTGCAAGCTAAAACTCACTGTGGCTCGATGGATTTAAGTGTTTCCCTCCTTGCATAACTGAATGAAACCAGTTAGCATGAAAATTATTTTTAAATATAATTTATTTTAATATCAAACCTCACTGCATTTTCTCCACTATTAATTAACATATTGGGTAACTTTAAATAATTGTTTTCTACTCCATCCCGTAATTTCCCCTTATTCAAACCTTCAATTCACACACTGAAATTGTATTGAGGAGCTGGATCCAGGGCACCCTTAGAAGTTTTGTGACAGCATCCTGATATTTCTACTTCTGTGCTGTACTTTCTGCAGGCTGGGGCACTGCTTTAGAAGCATTTCTCCAGTAAAGAGTATTTTTCATAGAAAGAATGCAAGAATGTAGTCAGTCAGCAAGGTCAATGGCAAACTGTTATCTCATACCTATACTTTTTGTCAAGTGTTTCCTTGACTCTTTCTCTTTCCCTTCTCATCTCCTCACCCCAGTACCAACCACTACTAGAAGATACACAGCCTTCAAAACACATAAGGCTATTATATGGTTCTGGTTAAGTTAAAAAGAAGCAAATAAATTGTACTTTTGTAAGTACACAAATAATTCAAAATATTTGGATTCCCCTTACATCTTCATATACAATGCCTTTGATCTAAGTTTGTTCAATTCCACAGGATATGTCTGCACTTTTCTGTTACATGCATGGGCTGGCTCTGACTTCCTCTTTGCTTCTATGTGAAAAGAAAAAGCCACCACCTACCATCACTTCCAGATATGAACCCTGTGCTTGTTCTAATCTAAAAAACTCCAAATAGTTTGCCTAAAAGAAATCACACTGTTGTGGTACAATGCCTAAATATAAAAGCTTGTGAGACAGGTGCCTGCTGTGGACAGATGGGTGGATAGATAATGGGATTTTAGTGTATCTTCATCAATACCTCCACCAATGTCTGGAGGGACTCTTGTTCTCCAAGGAAACTGCTAGAGGAGAAATATCTTCTCAAAGTCTTTTACAAAAAAATGCTGTAATATACTTTCTCCTACAAAATATAGCAGAAGTCGTGCATGAAGGTAATTTATTGAAGCTTTTAAGGACAGTGTTTTAAGGGAAGTTGCATGAAAATTCATTAAAGTTTTACAGTCACACAACTAACACAGCAGTACTAAGGGCAGGCTAATAAAACATTCATTCCCACCACAGCCAGGCTCTCAGTGCTCAAGCAGCCAAGTTAGGTTGCTGTTTCACCACTAGTTCGTAAGCACTTGGGTTCTTTGAAATGCAGTATCTTATCTCTAGTAAAACAATGTCTTCTAAAAGAACAAAGGTTGCATCTCATGTTTCTGTGTATGAAACTCTGCTCACAAACCACCTGCTTTGCCTATCCAACCCTCTCTGTGCTCCCAGGGGCAGCCTGCCAGCACTCAGCTTTCTGTAAACTCCCATTTTAGCATGATTTCAGCAGGTTCCTCTGCCTGCACCACTGCTGACTCTTCAGAAGGAAATTTCCTGGTGTGACACAGCAAGAGCTGGGGACCAGTACAGTCCCTTTGGGAACCAGTGATTCCTTAGCCAAAGGCATGATTGAAATCAGTTCAAAAGCCATTTCAGACTCACCCAAAAAACAGTATGCCTGGAGAATCACCATTCTTCAGCAGCTAGAGCAGGAATGCATGTCAATAAACCAGCCATGTGCTATCCTTTCAAGTGGGTGTACTTTATGGCACCTCTGATGTCAGGAGCAGTGAAGTTTGCAAGTGGATGAGTATAAACTTTACACTGGGGGTAATTCAGTGTTTACTTCCAGACAGCAAGTTAGCCTAAGGAAACAAAGGCTAGCATAATACATAAGTGGAATTTAACACAGGCAAAAAAAGAGCTTGGTTGGGTGAATTTTCACAAACCCAAATCTTCATCCAATGTCTATAGTGTCCCACTTGATAATTCCACTGCCCCAGCTCCCTTTGTTTTCCAGTCATTAACATTCCAGTGGTCCATGCTAATTGAAAGTCATCATTGCTTTTGGGCCTCACAACAAAAGGTAACTCCCGGGTTAGCAAAAAGATTTCATGTCTTATATCCTTCCACTCTATACTTCTGCACTGGCTGCACAGATCTACAAGAGAGGATACTCTTGTCCAGCTGATCTGTCTATGTAATGATTATCTGTCACTGCTTTGTGGAAAACAGCAGTACCTCCTGTAAAACACTTAAATACAGGAGTCTTGACTTGCAGACTTCAGAATGAAGCACTCAAACCTGAGCTGAGTACCCAAAATCATCAAGGAAAAAGTTGTAATTAGTGCTGAGATTTCAGATTTTGATTTACTGAGTAGGATCTGAGTGAACTTTCTTATTCAGTAATTAGCAGGTAAATAAAGAAGATATCATCCATGGCCCCTAAAAAGCTTTAATTAATGTTCATACAGAAAAAGAAAGCTGAATGATTAAAAAGAAAAAGAAGAGCAGAAAGTTGTTAGGAGCCTTGATTCTACCATTAGTAATTTCATAGTCTCTATTGACTGTTTGGTAAAAATAACCAACACACATGGATTCAAGAAAGCAGATGGCTCTGAAGATGAAAGCAGAACTAACAGCTCAGGGTAATTTTTACAAAGTCCATTAGAGATCTTCTGAAGGTGGACAGCAGGAGGGAAGGAAACTGGTCAAAAGGTAGGATGCCATATCAAAGTCTTCCTAAATAATGACATAACTGTAGAGAAGCATAATTCTGGACATTCTAATACTTCTGTTTGTTACCTATCTGTTCTTTTTGAAACTCTCACATGTATGCTCCTACCCCTAAGAGAGGTTCTTTGAGCAATTCTGATACTCATGTCACTTACTGTCATTCTAGAATAATAATATCTCTTTTTAGGAATTCGGTGAAGGTTTGGGTGACACTGGAGTCTCAAGAAAGACCAGTGGCCTCCAGCAGTGCCACAGACAAAGCATTCTATCCTATCTTCAGTAGCGTTCAGCATATTGACCCTTTTTTTTTTAACCGCTTCAAGCAGGCCTCACAGTCTCATTTTCAGAAATTAAATCCCCAATGGAGCCATAGTGAGGACATAAAATTCAGCTTAGTTTCCAAACTGCATGCCAGATCCCATGCAAATGAAAGGAAGATCAGAGCAGCAGAGGAGAATTTTCTTTGGTGCTCATCCTTGGGTAGATTTGCATCTGGCCCTTGAGAAGTAGAAGATAATCTGTGACCTTGCACAAGTACCAAAGGTTTTTATTTAAGCATCTCCTTTAAAAGCACTTTACAAACTGTTAGCTTTGTACACCACTGCCATGGGGAAGTTTCCACAAGGGAGGTTTCCATTCCTTAGTGTGTCTGAGCAGCCTCAGCCCCCAGTGCCAGTGCTGGCTGCAGCTCATGCTGGTGGCTCAGGAGTGGATGGAAACAAGTCACACTGCCACAGAGCTTCCTTTGAGACATCTCACTCTTTGCCAGGAAAACAGATGCTCGTGTTTTTATGCTTATGTTAAAAAGTTCTTTCAAGTTTTGCCTTCAGTGACAAAGTTAAAAACAGAGAAAAAGCGTTTCTTCCTGTTTTAAAAATAACACAAAAAGCTGAAATTTCTTTTGAAGAGAGTAGTCCAGGAATCAGAGAACCAGGGAACAAAGAGTCTACATTTTCATCAGAAGACACCAAAGGAAATTTCTGCTTCCTAGAGTAGCACATCAAACAATTTGCAGGGTCATTCCAGCCATCCTGGAAGCCCTTTGCTCTCAACATTTCTGAAATGAATAATATGAATATCAATAAAAATACATAATTCCTTCCTGTTGATGGCAAAAGATCGAGTTTATCAGTCAGGCCCACTCAACTTGTCTGCAAAAGAATAATATATTCTCACATTTGTTCTTATAGTTGTTCTGTAAACAGAAAATGACACAGCAGAACAGCAGCTGTTGGATATTACAGCTTCTTTAAGCATAAAAGTACATAATATATGACTCCAGACAGGTAATCTAGAAACAAATTTATTTCTCTCTCATCTTATTTGTTCTTTACTACCAGCCAGTTGCTACCAATGGAGAAAGAATTCTCTTCCTTTCTCCCTGTCATATATATAATATATAAAAAAATAATATATACAAACACACACAGGGAGTCTAAATAAATGTAAATTATCTCAGTAGGAGCATTTAGGTACCCAACCATCTCTTATATTTTTCAGAAATTATCCACCAGGACAGACAGGAGCAAAGGACTGGCCCTGGAACATCAGCATTTTATTTTAATATGTCACACAATCAAAATCAAATCTCAAAAGAAGGAACAGTTTGCAGATGAACTTTTGAAGTGGAAGTTTTCTTCCACAGAATCTCTTCTGGACAGTATCTGGAGGACCAAACAGAAAGTTATGAAGAAATCAGATGTGAAAATTTGATGCACCTTCTCCAGGTACTTCTGGCACACTTAAGCATCAAAAGAAATATCCAGAGACTATGATGAGAACACAGTGATTATCTTTTCTTATTTGAAAAATCAAACCAATTTCTATTTTTAAAATTAGTTTTCAAGAAAGGAAAAAAACTCACCAAATTTACACAGATATTTGGCCTAAGATGCTAGGGTTTTTTTGAAAAATTAAAGACTTCTCTGTCTTCTGATGTTACCCTTATTGTAGAAGTGTCATTCAATGTAAAATTTTCTCAGGTTAAATTTCAATTCAGTTACTTTAATTGACAAATTTAATCACAAACAACTTTGCACACATGTGATTGAATCATGTATACAGTAGAATAAATATGCAGGATGCATTCCAAATGTGTTGGCTCTGGTCCAGAAGCCAATGACTGAAGCAAATTTGGATTACCCACATGCTTTAAATTAAGCACTTGCTTAAGTGTCTGGAGAATTGAAACCATAATTTTTTACTTTTCTCCCCACAAAGACTTTATAATATTGTCCTGGGATATTGAAAAGTAATGAAATGATGAAGAACAGTGATGTTAATACAGTTACACAGGAATGAGATAGTGAGAACAAGGAAGAAAAAGTGAACTCTGTTGCTTGAGTATTTGAACTCTTTCTATTGTAGAAATCTATAGACTGTGAAAATCTTGACTGATAAGTTTGTATTCAATCATGGATTAAGGAAATACATTTTTCTTACTATAGAGCCAAGAGACTGAAAGAAGCCTATATTTTAGCTCTCTAACAAAATCTTACAGTGCTATGTTTCAAACCAAGCTGAATAAAATATTCATTATTATTTGCCAAAGAATGTTTTATTCCCTCATAGTTCTGCTTTCTTTTTTCCCTCTTACTTTTCCCTTGTGCTTGAGGAGTTACAGTTCTATTTGGTATATTCTCATATGTACAGTGCAGCACTATGCATGACAGTAATTAAATAAAAATAAAGAGTAAGCAAACATAACTGTAAAAAGGCAGAACCAAAACCAAAGCTTCAATGATATTAGAGCTGGAAAAAAACTACTTCCAATTCCCTAGCAATGAAACAACAATTCCCCAGCAACAATACAGCAGACAAACATTTACCAGTAAAACTGGGCAATAGCTGTGAATATACAACAATTACCAAGATGTATTCCTTTACATATGCTAAATGGATGAAAAAAAAAAACCAAACCCTGATATCTTCCTCTCTTTGCATCTCTAGTCAGCTCTGGCTTTTGTCCAGATAGATCTGCAAGCTTTTTTGGGATGTAAAAATCAATGAAAGTTATGATTCTAATTTAACAATCTGGTAGAATTTGAGTTGATCTCTTCTACTTTATCTTCAAGGAGTTTAAGGGTTTGATGCACTGATCTGGCTCCAAATGTAGACACAAAAGTCTGAAACAGTTTACTAGCACAGTTACTTTTTAAAGAAATGAATAGTTACTCCCATTCTAAAACAATTATTTAGGTAGTTCTCCTTCATCTTTTATTTCTCTACATGTGGAATTTAACCTCTTTTGCACACAATGCAGAGCAGCATGACTAACTGATATAATGTATAGGAAATGACTTGTGGAGCCAAAGCAAACAGTTGATGTGCTTACAAGATAAGTGTCAGCTTGCGGAAATAGCAAATAACAATGACACAATCCCCTCCTCTCAAAGTATGTGCACGGTGCAAAGACCTGCTACTAATTTTCACTCAGCAAGGGGGGATGCCATTGGCCTTTTGTTACACAGAGAAGCCAGTGATGTCATTTGGCTTTGTGCTGCAGAGGCTGCTGCCTACTGGCCTGCAAGAAGATTTTTCCCAGCTAAAAGTAGCACTCTGCCAGGCAGAATTAAATAATTCCACATGAACCATTCCTCCAGGCTATTATTTTGTTCATATGTATCAGAATCTATGGTTGAATGGAGTATTCTATGGAGTAAAATATCATTGGCATCAACATGGGTTTTGCACTCTTTGGACTAATTCTCTGGTTCCTTTACCAGTAAATACCCTTATTAGGCATGGAAAAAGATGCCTTAGGTTTTGCTTTGTAAAGCAGTCCCAGGAATCTTGATAGTCCAATTTGCTTTATACAAGAATTTTAGATCAAAATATGCTTTGCATCAAAACATGAGCATCACTTCCAACAAAATTAGGCATAGACAAAAAACATTTTCCTAACTTTTATTTTTCTTTTCATTTGAAAGCAATTTATTTTAACATTTCCTAAGAGGCAGCAAAATGCAGACTTTGTAGCAAAGTCAAGGACAGAAAGGAAAGGCTTTTTCTGTGTTAGCATTTGTTCTTTTTTAAAGGGGATCAGCATAAACTTTACTCACACTGGCTTTTTCTATTCCCAGAATTTCCAGTTCAGCTTTCATGGAGGTTGTCAGAGGGTTCCCCATTTCCAGGGAACAACAATGAAATACAGTAATTGGATGTGGCAGTGCTACTCTCTGAGTTTATCCCAACTTGTCACTGCTGGCTACTGTTTCCCCTCATTAATTCCATCACACTGGCTGGTGGCCACTGGCTTGACATGCCCTGTCTGAGCAGAAATTACTGTTCTTCTCTCAGTGGCCAGTCCCTCATCCTGGGCACACTTGGGCAGTTCTGCTGCAATCAGCAGGATTGCTCATCTGCATCGCAGCCGGCAGGACCTGCCTGAGGACCCTCTAATAAGCCAACACGAAACGAGGGAGCATGTGGTAACTGAGCTCATGTCATTAGTTTGCATTGTCAGCTCTGAACAGGGTAATTGCTTCTGTGGAACTCCCTGTAGCCAGAAAATTGCATCCAGCCAACAATGATCACAAAAAGAAGAGTTGTCATGGAAAGGTGACAAGCACATGTCCAAGAGAAGAAAAAGGTTGACTAAACACATACAGAAGAATCCATGCTAATTCCTACCGTACTCTTGATTTACTGAATAGCAAAATACTTTGAAAATTACTAGCAGAAGTTTTATTTGGAAAAATCAACTTACATGGCAGATCTGAAGAAATGCAGATCAGCAGAAAAGAGGACAAAGCCATTCAGGGCTATCAGATTGTAAAGCCTGTTGACATCCACTTGCCCAAACACTCCTGGCACAGCACTAGTTCACATAGTCTCACACACAAATAACCCCAGAAGCAGCCTTGTCTTATCCCCTTACACATCACTCTTAGACAAAAAGGAGGGCAGCATGATTTAGACTATCCCTAACGAGCAACAGGCTTTGGGGTGCAGTGTTTGAATTAAAGCTTTACCTTCAGATCCTTATCAAATATCATAGAGAAAACTGGTACCAAGCAGAACAATATTAGTTATCATTTATACATGTATGAACACATGTAAACATGGATGTGTCAAATATTAAGGATAATTAGTAACTTTAGAATACTTTATATGCATATGGATATTGTTTGATAAAGTAAAATTTTAAATTCTCTTTGAAAAAAAAACCTGAAAATTTAACTAGCCATCTGAAAAAACAAGCAAGACTTTATCTGGGCATTTAAATTATAATGATTGTTTTCAATTATGAGATCTGTTAAGCTTTGATTATCAATCAGGTGTGGTTAATTCACAGATTCTTCTGAATCTTTAACTGAACAACATGTTGATTTTTGCTCTGCAATGTAAATGATCATATCTTTGTAAAGTTAATTGTATTCATCTCTAGAGAAAACTGTATTACAATTATGAGTGAAACAGTGATTCCTGCGTGGACTATGAAGCACCTAAAAAGCAATGAGCTACAAAAAGGTTACAATTACTTGAAAACAGAAATTTAAGGGAGGAGATTTTCTCATCCCATAATCTCCTTGGGTCTGTTGTTAGCACCTTTCTCTGGTTTTGAACCTGCAGGAAATATTGTATTTCTAAAACAGATTACATTACTTTTCTTCTCTGTATTTCATCTTTTTTTTTAAACTGTCACCTTAAAATTATATATCATAGCAAATATTAGCAGATTTATGTCCAGCTGAGATTGTCAGTCATCTCAGAATAAGCCCTTCAAGTGGGACCCACAAGTCCAATGTTATCCACAGAAGTCTGCCTCTGCTGAAAACCTGCTGCCTGCCTTGCAGGGAATCCACTCCCTTGGACATCCCAGGTTCTCGGAATCTGCTAACCATCGAGGCTGCAAGGATTCTTTAGGGCTGAAGGAAAATCTGCAAGCCATTTTCCTAACCTGGTGAGCCAGGTCAGTAAGATAATAAAAGAAAAAAGGAAAGAAAATAAAATAAATAGTTTTTGACATCCAGTGCCATAAAAGTAAAATATTTTAAAACTTGGCATCATATAGAAGTCAGCTAATTATAGTGGCGCCATTCATGATGATATAATTAACTGAATGTCTGCATTTCTATTATAAACTCCTATTTTCAGAGGTTTATGATACAGCTTTAAAAATTTGCTCTGGCCAGAGACTTGGCATGCTAAATCTCACCCTGAAAGCAACATTTTCCCTCCAAAACTGAAGATGAAAAACCTGCTGGGTTTTTGTGGTAGTTTTTTCTTTTTAGTTGTTGTCTGGTTTTGTTTTAAAGCTTATAACAAGGTAATAAAATTAACCACACTGAAATAGTGCCCTTTATGTACTCAAAGACTTTGGGGTATTAAAACACAAATTTTGACCTATATTGTGTGATTTAGCGACAAAAGCCCCGCCCACAGTTCATTTCTGGAAATGCTACTGTGCTGCACAAAGTCTAGGCCAGGGACATGTCCAAAAATTACACACTTCTAACAAGGACCTGCTGTTAGAACAACTCCTGCACTTAAAACATCCTTACATCTCCTCACTCCCAACTGACTCTTCGTTTATTCCTGAAAGCTGTATGGCTGCCAAAAAGCTGATCTTACAGGAATGGAATTGAGGTCCCTTTCTGGCATACCTAGCAGTGATTCCTTCCTTCCCTGCAACACGCCAAAAAAACCATTTACCTGGAAGTGGGCAGGTCAAACACAAACACACAGTGCTCAGGGCTGTCTGCAGAACAGGGAGGTTTTCAGGTGCAGTGGTTACTGGGACAGCCCATCCTGGGCTGATGAAATGCTCTGAAGTGGGGGGTGGTCTCTGAATGACCTTGGGGTGGACATTTGGTGACTCTTCCAATGTACACATTATCTCCCTGAGATAAACACACTGAAACCGAGCTGTTACAGAACGAAAGTCTACAGAGACATACAGAAATTTTGTGTTTAACCTGAGATGAATAACCAGAGAATTTACCATGATTAAAGGTAACATGACTCTGAGATTTGCAGTTATAGCTAAGGAATAAAATACTCTATACATCTGCTCCACAGTACTTATTCAAAACTACCATTTTTAAAAATCTACTTACAATTTAAATTCGCTTTGTTTACTTACGTATACTTCTAACAAAATCCCTTAGGTAAAAAACTGGCCTCATCACTAAAATTCTAATTGCCAACAGTGTGCTGGAAACTTCCAGGTGATCTAGAGAAAGTGGTTTCTTTCCCCTGTTTCCACTTTGCAATGTTCTGTTCTTACTAGTCTGCTGCTTTCGTTCAGCCTGAAGCAAATACTGTCTGTTCCTCCATCTCAGAATTCTTTATGCAGATTTGTTTAGAGACAAAGTATTTGGAAATCAAAAGGAGAGTTTTAATTGCCTTATCAGCCAGACTGGTGGACTCTTTGTGCCAGTGGTACACAAAAAGGTAGCTCCTTCCTTTCTCTGTTGAGCTGGTTATTCTTCCCTCAGAGTTCCCTCTTTTGGGACATTGGTTTTAATCCAAAAGAATATGAAGAGACACTTTGTTTCCTTTCCAACAAAACGGTGTAGCATAACTTTTCCCCATCTTGCTTTCCCCCCTAATACACAACCCCACTTTGTTTAGACAGTTTCTGCAACCCTTGTCTGCACAAATACATTAAACAGCTAAAAACTTCCTTCACAGAAAATACCCTTCAAATAATTTCCAGATTAAAAATTATACTGGCACTGTCCAGGAGGCCAAATATAATTTTTGAAATGCCACATGTACATTCTGTACTAACTCCAGTGGTGGTGGTTCCTCTACTGTGTGTCTCTGCTCTCTGTCTCAGGATACAAGGTCTTACAAAAAAAAGGTAAAGCCATCATTATGGCAGAAAAATAAAGAAAGCACAAGAAGTCTAGAAGTAACACCTTGCATATTTCATCCTTGACTAGAAAAGCTAAGGAGTAAATAAAACAAAAAATAATTTGCATTATATCTTACTATTTATAGTAACTATAATACAGCTGGGAGCACGTTCCTAAGAGCAAACCATGCTTAAACATTTGGAAAAGTCAGTGTGGCTAGAGCCCAGGTATCTGGTGGCAGCATTCATGATGGAGTTGTTAGAATTCATCAACACACAAGTGCAGCCAAAGCTCTGACTACACTGAGGACTCTTGCCAAGGTATAGAAGTTTCCCTTCCCTTGCTGGTAAGGTTATGGAGGTGTATAAACTGTGTGCTTGTATGGGAATCATTGTGATTCCTCAGGACATCAAGGCACCCACGGCAGAGCTTTTCTCTCTCAGGCAACCGAGGTTGCACATCCTGCCCAAGCCAGCCTCTGCAGTTCCCATGCTGGGCAAGGCTGGAACACTGCCCACCCCACGGGCACAGCACAGCTCCCTGCAGGACAACACAGGCATCTCAGATGGCCCAGATATCTAAAGAAGTGAAGGGATATGCTGCCCTATAAGGTCACAGTCAAGTCCACACTGTAGATTTAACCTGTGGGTGCTGCAGGTGTGAAACCCTGAGCAGTCACAGGTATTCCCTGGAGTGTCTGTGCTGGAGGGAGACCTGCAGTGCTTCCAGCTCCAGCAGAACCCAGTGCCAGGGGGATTTATCAAACACAAATGACCAAAAGAACTTGAATGCAAACTCTCCTCACAGTCACCTTGGACATAACCACCACCAACTGCTTCTCTGTCCGTGTATGCCAAGGGATCCATAAATGAGGGTGAAGAATTAGACTCTGTTGTTAATTAAGCAATGCATATTGAAGCAGGTCCTCTAAAGTGAATGTAGTTATACTGTATTTATTTTGGTGTAAATGGAGTCAGAATCTGGCTATTTGCAATGCAGGACAGTAAAAGACTAAATTAAGTCTTCAATAAGCACCAAGCTTCATAGAATTATTTCAGTGACTGTCTAACCTATGAATGACCCAGCCAAGTACAATTTTTTCAGAAATTAATGCAAACACATAACAGGCAACAAGAAACAGCCAACGGTAAAAATCTGTAGGGAAGATAACTCCTCCTTTGTCTGAATTATTTCTCTTCCACCGTGATTTTATCTTCACTGCATGCTACTTTTATAAAAAACATTTTGTAAACCATGTATTATAAAATAGAACAGATGAAAGGGTATTTATATGAATTGTATTTGCATTTCTGCATGAGTTTGATACGTAATTCTGAGCTTACCCAAACTACTGATAAATTGTATTTTAAATACAATTAAGGTTTAAACAGATATGCCCAGGAACATTTTCACAATGTTTTTTCAGACAAAAATGCCACTGCATTAAAAATTCAAAAGCCCAAAAATCTAATCTGGTCAAACAAGAAGGAAAAAACAGAAGAGAGGTAAGGAAATGAGAAGAACATATCTTCAAATGAGAAAATTTCCTTTTTCATTCAGATTTTCAAAAAGGGAGATTAAACTGACTTTATAACATTGAAAGTCTTCAAATGAAACTGGAATGTCTCAATAGACTCGGTCCAAATTTCTTGGAGATTTTACATTTGAATAATATTTAAATTAGCTTTTCATCTAGGAAAAATATTAAATCTTGAAAACTCTACCGAGTTAGGGCAATCACAGTGTGTCCAGGAATTCTGCTAATCAGCTGCTCAGAACATCAATGTCACCTTGCATTGCAGCACCAGCAGTGGCCCATGCCTGAAGGGTTTTCTCAATACTTGAAAAATAGCTGGAATGTTTGGGTAGTATTTCCATTTTAAAGAAAACAGGGTGGGGTTTTAGGGTTTTTTTGAAGCAAGATGATTTTTTTCCCAAAATTTTTTTACAAATCTAGACCTACCCTTTAATTTAAAATATTTTAATTGAAAATATCACTACGATGTAGTCTCAATCTAGAACTTGTATCCTTTTTCTATGCCTCAGAAACTTTAGCAATTGCTCTAGTTAAAAGAATATAATGAATAGATTAATCTTAGCAAAGTGGTTTAGTTTTCTCGAGATTTTATTAAGTAACAATCAAAGCTACTAGAGACACAAAATCAATAAAATTAGATAATTTTAAATTTACATGTTTCTTTCTGAACGAGATTTTCACATAAAATATCAGAATTTTTATTTAAATGAATATCCAAGATACTTCCTGTGGAGACTTCAGAATGCAGAAGATTTTTCAGATTTTTACATTCTGAGAAAATCCTTCTTTATTGAAAAGTCACTTATTTCCCACAGGACGTAAAAACGAGTCTAATTTTCCTTGAGCAAGGGTCTGTGGAAAGATGTTCTCCTCTGTGACCACTGGTGCTGCCCTGCCCCAGCATTGTAAAATTCTTTGTGTGGGGAGCTGTCAGGGTGTCTCCTCAGGGAAGTCAATAATTTGGTTTTTTTTTCCTAAGCCTTTATTTCCATATACCATGGAAAGAAATAAAGAAATAACAAATTCTATCATTCTTTAAAATCCAGTGGCTTGGCTGCAGCGGGCATTACCTGAAGGCATTACCTTCTCACGCTTTAATTTAACAGCCATTCGATTTGATTTACATAATACTCAGTTAAAATGACAAGCAGAGCTCAGAGTCACTGCCTGCAGCCTCCAGCCGAGGCTGTCCCCGGTGCCTTTGCAGTCACACCCCCGGACAAGGGCAGCAGCTGCTCCAAAAGTGTCCCCTCTGCTGCCAAAGGGACACCCGGGGGCAGGGATGGGCAGAGATGGGCTGGGCTGGGCTGGGATGGGACGGGACGGGACGGGACGGGACGGGACGGGACGGGACGGGACGGGACGGGACGGGACGGGACGGGATGGGATGGGCAGGACTGGGCAGGGCTGGGCTGGGCTGGGCTGCTCTGCTCTGCCCAGGGCCCGGCTGTAGCAGGGACACATCACCCCCCAGCTGGGCTGGGCTCAGCCTGTACCTCTCTTTAGGAAAGTCACTCTGATTGCTGTGCCCAGGTGTCACCAGGGCAGCAGCAGACTCTGGAAGCCTTTGCAGGGTGTTGATGCCAAAGTGATTTTTTGCCTTTTCTTTTATATATGTTTTATGTAGCCTCAGTACCATTAGCATGTGTGCTTGTAATTCCTGAAGTCTGATAACTTAGCATGGTACTGGTATTTAGGCCAGGAGACCAAACATCCTAAAGGCCTCGTAGTAAAAGGTCAGAAAACCCTACCCTGCCTTGGGAAACCAAGGGCCTCTCTAGAACATATCCTGTAAACTGGAGATTTGGCCCATCCTGGGGGATTTCCTTGGATGGGGGATTGTCACACCATTCATCCAGGCCTTCCACTGGGGCACCCTTGTTAGATCTGCTGATTTGTGAGGTCTGTAAATTGTGCCCATGATCTATCAGGGGTGTGCATGTGGCACATCCCACCTTGGCCAGACAGGGCACCAGAAGGATCCTTATTAAAATACCAAGGTAAAAACCCCTTATCCCTTAACTGTGGCTGGCTCTGAATTTTTAAAAACCAGGAAAAGGCACCAGTGTCATTGCAGAGGACTCAGGGCTGCTCGGGTGCGTGGGGACCTGGGGACCTGCCCTGCAGGGACCCTGCCAGTCCCCAACCAGACACACGTGTGCCAGCAGTGCTGCCGTGCTCCCATGTACAGCCTGCTCTTCCTCTCTAGTGGCCATCTGCCATGGAAAGCAGCATTTGACACTAAAAAGATGTCATCTTGTCATCACGTCATCCCTGCAAAGCGGGTTCAGGCATCCAGCCTAGGCTCAGGTCACAGGGCCAAACATTAAGGGCATAAATTTGCTACTTACTCAGAGAAGAAAGGGGTGTGTGCAATTCAGAGCACCTAAATTTGAGGCCTGAAGCAGCACAATGCACCAAAGGAACAGTTTGCCTCCCTATGCCCTGCTCTTTTCAACCTCTGCAGTGTTTAAACTGCAGAGCTGGCTACTTTCAAAAACAAATACTGAATTGAAAAGCTGACATTACATTATGGGCATCTAAGTTTATAATCAGTGTTAGATAGTTGCAGAGGTCTGGGCCAAAAATACACAGATTAGTTTCTTTTGCATCATTGCAAACACTTAAAGAATATTTTTTGCCACAGCGTTTAATTTTATTTTCAACCACAATTATTAGGGTCTTACTCTAAAAAAACCATAGTTCACATAGGATGAGTTCCCAAATCAAAATTCAAGCAACTTAGGAATTAAAACTTATTAAAGAACCAGCATTTAGAGTATTGCTGAGGTTCTGTTCTTATTTCATACTACTTTAGCATTCTGGCTTGGCAAAAGGATCTAGTCAGTTCAGTAGAAATCAGTATAATGATCCCAATATTAACAAAACCGAACAACAGGGAATATGATTTAGAGGTAGTACCTGTCAATTTTGAAAGATCATCTTTTGGCTTATGTGCACTCCTGCTGTGTGTATGTGAGAAAAAGCTTCTTTCATGTTTTTCCAGATCAGTTAGAAGTATCTCCCAATCCAGCTACAAGTTAATGAGCCCAAGTCTGCTCTGACTGCTGTCTCACAGACAGGACAGGACATCTCTCTGTGCATCATGGACTTCCTGGAGAATCCTCAGCTCCCAGGGGATAAACAGAAAAGCAGTCAGAGCAAACAGCTTTACCTATAGGCCTACAGCTAAGGCTGTAGTATATTAATGGTTGCCACAGAAAATACGAAACTGATTATTTGCCATGAAATGAGAGGGCTGATTCTCTCCAGCTCTACACACTCCTGGCAGTGTAAAGACTCTGCTTCTTGCCTTTGCTCTCTGATCACACCAGGAAAATCTGCCTTACCTTTCTCTTCATCCTCTTTTTCACATGACTGAGATTGTGTATATGATCAAGGCAAAAAGGTACAAGGAGACTTAACACCTGACTGACCTTGGCCATACTGTCACACACCAATATGACTGCACAAACAGGAGAGTACTGTACTCACTTCATCAATAAACAAATCACTTCTAGCAGCCTCCATCCCACCAATACTGCTGGCAGGTAAATTTTTGTCCAGAGCAACTCTTTTAAATATACTCCCAATGACCCAACTTACTAAGCCAATAGGGTTTTATAATAATTACTTAGATAATTGGCTCCTTTTAGTGGCTGTAATGGGAAATGTTCACTTCTTGGTACTATCCTTTTGGGGTTCTACAACAGGAATACAAGTTTTTGTAAAACTCTCCTCAGCTTTGCCATAGGATTTAGAATGTTTTAACTATGTCAAAATTGTTGCTATCCGTGTCAAAATTTACAACTGCCTAAAACATTTGTCACTTAGTAGTACTTGTAATGACTATGTTAGTCAGTATCTGACATTTGGTCCAGTGTATACTGCACCACTGAGATTCTGCACAGATTGCAAGTTACAGACATCACATAAATGCACACATCACACAGATCACACCAGTGACAAAACAGACATGGATATGAAGTGTTTTAAATGTGTCTTACTTACCTATTTTTAAAAGTTTTCATCTACCAACTTTATTTCAGCCCTCCTCTCCAATCTGCTTAGATCCAGATCATCTATAGCTCTGAATCAGAAGTTTGAAAATGCAGAGATCACAGCAAAACCCAACCATACCCTGCCCTGCTTATGAGGAATGAGTGTTCTCTACTTAAAGCCAACTTTCATTAGGCATACACTTTGAGTTTGTCAGAGACAAGTAATGTTAAATAGTCAGACATTAGACTCTGGTTTGTTTATAAGTGTTCATAGGGGGTAGAGGAAGAAAAAGTAACAGTTTAATATAATTCTACTGTTACTTATACAATGCAAAGCTCAAGAGGCTCAGGCAAAATCAGCAGAGATCTCCAGATACAGTGCCATGGCTGACAACTGCATTTGGCTCAGCTGCTTGCACAGCTCAGCAGTGGCTATCATCCTCACTCAGTCACACCAGCACAGCGAGCAGCACTTTGGAAAGAGGAGGATAACTCCTTAGTGGCACATCTGTTAGGTATAGATGGCATTCATCTGAGTAGCTTTGCCAATGGATGACATGCCAAGTCCTTTATGCTAAAAGGCTTGTGCTTGATGTTAATCATTCGCTCTCTGCCAGTTAACATGTTTATCCTTCTAGGAAATACTTTGATCTATACTGGCACTTGAAATATAGCAACCAATTTTACTAGACTGGAAATGAACAAACAAGATCTTGTGTGAATTGCCAAATGGCACAGCAAAATGCAGGATGCACGTTACAAAGGGTTGCTTAGCAACTAGAAAAGGCCATGCACTCCATTTCACTATTTTGGTTTGAAATAGAAAATAAATGGCCTTATAATTGTTTGAAATACACAGAGAACTAGAACATAATACTGCTCTGGAGAAATCTATTTGTGAGGAGTGGGTGTCATGGGAGACAGAGAGACTCTGAACTCAACATTCAATAGGTAAGTGAAGGAGAAACTGTGTTTCAGATATTTTGCCTTAAAATGTAAATGTAATAGTATTTTAAGTTCAGTGCATGTATTCCGCTATTCAACCAGGATTTAAAACAATTGTTTATTTTTACCTTTCATCTTCAAATGTTAAGAAGGTTAGGGTTTTTTTTGCAAGGAACACTATTAGCTCATCCTCCATTTGCATGCAAGGAAGTGGAAGTTTAAAGCAGTTGGTACTTTACCCATGCAAGTTGCCAAACTGTGACTACATCACAGGCATCCTGAATCTAAGCATTCTTAAAAAAAAATAAACCAACTTCTGCATAACATATCCTCCTTCCTCCCTCTTACACAGCTCCCCCCATGCCTGGCAGCTGGTCTTAAATAGACAAATAAAAATAATTGCCTAGCTACTTCATACAGGAAAAAGAGAGGTCTCTAAAAACTCCAAGCCCCCCTATTTTGAAGCAGCTACTCTGTCTATTTTCCAATATGAGAAACTGAGGCAGAGTTTAAAGAGATTCTTGAAAACCACATGAGAAGACTTTTGGGATTTGAGAGCAGAGTGTGGACACCTGAGATTTATCTTAGCGGTACAGTCATCTCCTCTTCCACCAATACTCTTTTTATACAGGGATCTAAAGCAGGTATGAGTTGCTGCTATTCCTTGACCATTAACATCCCCTTGCAAAGAGCATCTCTGTGTTAGCTCCCAGGCTAGGCAGTCCTGGTGCTGAAGCCAGTCCCTGTTGCAGCTGCAGGAGCCTGCCTAACTCGCTGGGAGTAGAGCGGGAGGAGCTCTGGGGCTCAGACCCCTGTGGCAGCGTGGTACAGCGGGGTGAGCTGAGCACAAAGGGGCAGCCACCGTCAGGAGGTGTCAGCTCCTTAATCTATGTAACGTGTAAGCTGCAGCCAACAGCCTTCTGCACAATACCCCGTGTGTCTGCTGAAAATGGCATTGCACATAATTGCATTGTTTGCTTAGAGGGGACCCGAGATCCGGATCAAGTTCAACAAGATCTGTGTCATTCTAGTTAGTGCTGTTTTTCAAGCACACCCCTTCAGTGAACAGAAAGCCCTCTGAATCCATGACCAGACTTTCAGGGCCAGATAACTGACTGTTTCGGTTTCTTTCAAGTTGTATCGCAGTAGACACACACAGTATCCTGGATACTGGACAGATTTAAAAGTGGGAAGAAAAGGTTCCAGCACACTGGCTTTAAAAGAGAGAACAAAGTAAGTGAGGATCAGAGGGAGGAAGGCGATCGCTATGACACTAAGACAATTAATCACTGCCAGATGTTAAGGGTCACACAGCACTGCATGCTGGGAAGATCAGCAGGGGTTCTTGGACAGGGAATAGAGGGAAAAAATAACCTGTCATGTCAGTGAACTAGTCAGGGGTTTAGGGTTCCTGTCGTTTAACTATTAGTGTGCTCTTAATAAAATGACAATGCATTGAAGAAGGGGAGGAAGATAGGGCAGTTGGCAGAAAAGAGGGAGTGACAGCTTAATAATCCCTGTCTGTCAAAAGCACTAAAAATACCATCCCAAATTCAACGTTCTTACTTTTGTAATGAACGCACCAGGGTTCCTGTTTGATTAATAGAACACTTGTTGACTGACAAGGACAAATGTGCACATGGTCTGAACACAGCCCTGTGCATAAATAATTTAAATTGCATGATGGCCAGAGCTCAGCTTGCACTGGGGGTTCTGTGATAAACCCCTATGTTTCAGCAGTTCGTAACTTGGCCCTAAAAGAAAAGCTCAGGCATCTTGAGCCTAAAGTTGGACTAAGAAGGCTGGTTGAATTCTTTGAAGTATGAAAAAGAAACCAGTACCCTCTGGAAATCACAGACTTTTGTTTGTGTAGTGGTGCCTCTGTTGGCTCCAGTTGTGTATCTCACATTACAGCAAAAAGAAGATGGCTTTATATCTTCTTTTCTTTACAATGATGCAAACAAATCTGTGTTCATGCTAAATCCCACTTATCCCCATTAACAGCAATGCTAATGACAGTAGTATATACTCACCACAAAAATGGAGGAATGATTGTTTGAAACTTTGGGAATAATTTTCAAAGAGTTTAGACCGTTTTGTAAACGGACAATTAGTTGCAAATATTTCCTGCGTTCCTTTGGGAGATGCATTTTGTTTAGTTAAGCTGTTATCAGACAATACCCCTTTCCATAAAAAATTCAGCTTTTACCTCAAAAAGGAACATTTTCTACCAAAATTGGCACATCTTTCTGTTCTTAAAACAATGTTTAAGAGCTTATATATTTATGGTATAATTATTTCTCACACCTGGGGCCCACACACAAACCTAATGGAAAGAACAGACAATTAGGACACTTGTAGATTTACTGAGTGTCTCAGGTAAGACCTAACTTCGACATTTTTATCAATTCTGTACAGGTATGACTGAATTCCCATATATCATATCAGTCAGAATTAATTTTTTTCAGCATTTTACTCACTTGTGAACATGCAAATATTTGGCTGTTTTGCCATTTTTTTCCCTGTCAAATCAGAATAGTTCTTTAAATCATTATTCAGGCAGTAAAACAGCTACGCTTGTTTAAACAGTTCATCACAATATGATCAGAATGGAATAACCAAAATGAATATATTATCAGATTAAAAACTACAGCAGAAATTCCCCAAAAAGCACATATACTTTGTCCATACTTTCTTTTCAATTTGTTGAGTCTTGTAATCAATCAGATTATTTTGGTGACATGAATTTGAACTGAGAAAAATGCTGCTGAGCACATTCAATTTTCTTAGTGCCATAAAAGCTGAGACTTCTTTGTTACCCTTGAGGAGGCTTTAGCTTTGCAGAATCAGCCTCTCAAGTCTTAAGAAAACAAGCATTTGTTTGTTGAATTTTTCTGAGTATTTTTTCCAGACATTGTTTGGGGTTTTTTTTTCAATTTATAATGTGAATTATATAAATAGCAAATTTATATACATTAAATTCTACAAACATATAGAACTGCTTATTTGTCCTCTTCCATATTAGATAATATTAAGAACTACATAGGTTTTCCTCAAAATGGAACCATTTTTGACATAGTAAGTCTCCTTCAATCACTGTTTATTAATTTCCTTGGCATGCTAGTTGGAGTTTTAAATTTTTCTTACAAATCTCCATAGACTAGGCAAGGCTTTGTAGCAACCTCTATGTTGCAGTTGAATTCTGTAAGGAAAAGGAGTGCAGAGTAGCAACTTTTGCAATTTGTTGAAATGACACAGTCAAGACTTATCCCCTTTCCTAGAATTGCCAGTAAGGTACTTCAGGCAAAATTTGGCTTGTGCTTCAGTTGCCTCCTTTGTTATACTGTACTGAGCCTTCCCTAGTCTTGTTAACCAGATCTCCATTCCAGTATTAATGGACATCACAGTGCTGCACTGTTATGGAATGTTTCAGGAGAAATGAGAGTCAACAGAGAACTTGTGCAACCAGCAACTCCCAACACGTGACCCCAGCAAGCACATCCTTCCTTAAAAACTGCAAAGCTGCACTCTGCAGAAGGCAAACCTGGTTTTACACATAGCTGCCCCTCTGCCCAGCAATGCTACCTCACTGAGCAACCTCCTCTGAAATTAATGGAGGAGTTTGAGTGATGCCACACATTAAGAGTTAACTTATAACAGTACTTCAGAGCATTAATGTCTCCTTTGTATCAACATTGATAGATCACAGCAGTTCTGCTGAACAGAACACAAAAACAAGCCCAGGAACTTGCTGCAAGCTCTCCATCCCTGAGTTTAGTTTCCTCTTACCTTTTCTTGTGGCAGGTCACTGGGTCAGAAAGACAAGAGATGGCTGCTGCTACTTCGCAAGGCTTCTGTTTGCTGGTGGCCCATGATGCTGTGTCACTGCAAGAGTGCTTCAAGGTGCAATGAGGCTTGAGATGCCTTGAGAGATGAAGAAGCCACCTGAGGTACTGAAGCACTCTCTGAATAAAAAGAAACAAGCAGAACTGGTTACACAACTACAAGGCACTTTCTTGTAGCATCTTTACCTTGTGGGACTGTTTTTCAAAAAGCTAAAAAATGTATAAATCCCAGATAGCTTTTGGGTATTTAATTTACCTCAAGAATTTCCAGCTTATAATGAAAGAACAACTGAAGGTGACCAGACAGACAATACACCACATTGCTACAGCTGTATGCAACCCAGTCCTGATGTTCCTTCAGCTTGGGCTCTATCAGCCACTTCATCATCCTGAGACATCTGGCAAATGACCAATACACTTTTATCTCATGTTTTTATGGATATAACAGCTTGAACAAGATTAAAAGTAAAATTTGCACCTTATAGAGATACATGTAATAGTCTGCATAATTGCACATGGGTTATGTTAGGAGGACATTCTCATACATGAAACTTCCTTTGCTCCACAGTACTTTCACACTTGAGTTTGTTTCCCACTTTAGATTGTTCCCCTAAATGGCACACCATGATATACTGCTAAACATTCTGCTGGATCAGTCATGCAATTACACATGTTTGTTCCACATGTGCCTACCAAAAATATCCAGAGCCTCCATATAGCTTCCTTCTTTCAAGTAAATTGCAAGGAATAGACTTTTTTATTCCCCTCCAAAACTTTAGTCCCAGTAGACAAAAAAGAGTTATAGTGCATGTGAAAAGCATGGACAAGAAAGAAAGCATAAAAGTTGTTTTGCTATTTAGCTTTTGTCATTTAAGTTATCAATCAAAAAGACTGGCCAGCAGCCAACTTGAATTTTAGTTAAATATATTTCTATTACACTTATTCACTTTGGAAAATACAAAATAATTGATCAAACCAAAAAGCTCCCAGAATTTATTTTTAATTTAAAGCTTTTATATTAACAATCTACAACGAGCTACTTGTTCTGCTGTTGTAGGCAGACCAGGTTATCATTTTAATTTGTAACACTAAATAAGCCTATCTTTTCCTAAATGTGGGAAAAGTTTAAAAACTGATGTGAACAAAACGTACCTCTTCTCTTCCAAAAGCTGTGATGAACATAATTTTTGTTTGAAAGTATACAAATAAGCAGATATAATTTGACCTATAGAATTATTGTCAACTTCACCCACTTATTTGCAGGCTATAGTCTCAAAACAGTATCATAAGATTGATTATTCAGCTAGCAAACACACAGGTAAACTGTTAATTTTAAGAACATTTCATTAACCCAGTGGGGTCTCGGACTGAATGAAATGTCTTCATTTTTCTTTGTGCATCGTGGTAGAATATGTGCCTAAATTATCGATTAATTTAACCTCCTGCCTAAACTAGAGTAATGTGGCTGACAGGAGGAGAGCTGACTTTTAAACCCAGCCAGAGAGAGTGTTTTCTGACAGAGTTTTAACTGAACAACACACATGCAGACAATTAGCCAGGTTTAGAGGCTGGTCCAGGCTAGAGAAGAGCTGGAAATACGTTCCTTGGTGTTTCTCATTAGGGACTGGCGGAGCGAGAGGATTCCACGGCGGGCTCACGGCTGCCCTTTCATCTCACAGCCCCGAGCACAATGTGCCCCAGATCCCCGGCTGGCAGCTCCCTGGGCTGGGTGCAGGCCCAAGGGGAAGTTGATTTTCCCAGGCTGTGATTCTGGGGCAGGGAAGGTGGCAGCAGCTGGGTCTGGCAGGGGTGCAGCTCCCTCTGCACACAGAGGAGGTTCCAGCACTTGGGAATCTCCCCAGGCTGCTTGGGGAGATCTCTAAGTTCCCTGACAAGAAATGTAGGCTTCCTCCCCTTACAAAAAAATCTAAACCCCAACCCCATCTGGTAACAATGCTTTAATTCACTACAATTCTGTTCAATCTGTTCAAGTGGAGCTACATCTGCACTTCCCTGAGCATTGGAAGGGATTTGCATTTGAAGTACAGTTTACTTCAACAGTTTGCATGGAATAATTAATAGCCTGTCATTTTTCCAAATGCTTTAACATGAATTTAATGTGTGTTAGTCTGTGAGCATTCTCAGACATCTGTGTGGCAGTGAGATAAAACCCAGACATATTGATAAGATGGTCCAAAAGGAAGCATTAAATGCATAAATACACTGTGTCTACCATGACATGATATGTTGACTTCTTCATACTTTTCACATACTCTCTTGAATTTTGTTGTTAAGCCAGGATTTCTCAGTCAGGGAAACAAACCCAACTCCAACATCCACTTTCCCTGAAGTCTAGTACAATTTATGGAGGAGAATATCTGCTATGACACATTTTCTCAAAGGGAATATTTACTGGAGAATCCATCAGTCTAATGACATCTTTGTTAACCTCTATGTTTTAAATATTTTGCTATCCCTACATCAATTCACATTAATAAGTAGAGCCTGTATCAGTCAGTAGTAGACCACCATGTGAGGTTTTGTACAGAGAAAGCACTTTAGGTTTCATGTAAAAAGTATGCAAAGCTTGAATCTGTTTTATTATGTGCAAATTATTCCAGAAACAACTTTCTCCTTTTTACAGTAAACTTTGGCCTCTCAAAGATGCATTCTGTAAGCACCTTTGCACATGATGCTGAAGCAGAAAAATAAGTGAGATCCTTACTTTCCTTTTGCTCCTGTTTTATCTGATGACCCTCCTGCACTTAGTGATCCCAGAGAAACCCCAAACTACCTTTTATTATTCTCTATGACTGTGTTTTATTTCTCAAATATCTCCTGCTCAGTTACACCTAATTGCCTTTTGTGTTGCCTCTTGGAGAAGGAATGACTATCAGCCTCTTCAGATTGCTCTTCCCAATAATGCTACATGAATGATATAGTTACAACTCTCCCAGTACTTATTTTCTTACGGTTAAAACATCTGGAGCCAGTTACTAACATGAGAATCACAAAAGGAGGGAAGTTTCTAGCCCTTGTGGTTTCTGAGAAAAGTCATTCAAACATACCCTACAAGCCCACAAACCAGCAAATAAAATTGTAATTTTATTTATTGAAAATATCATTTATTTTCAGTACTAGAGGTGACAATACCATTTGGCTGATCCTCTCATCTCACTGTGACCCTCCTCCTTGACTCCTGGAATGGACACACAAGGGGGGTTTGGTCAGGGGAGGAGCATTTTCCTGTGCTAGGGAGGATGCTCAGAGCAAGGACACTGCTGACCAGCTTGTGCCCATGCTGCAGCAGGAAAGAGCAGTGCCACCCTGCCCATGAGCAAGTGTGACTTGCAGCCCGTATTTATTTCCCACTGCAATATACCAATTGTTCCTATTCTCCAAGGCACTTGCCCAAATGTTTGCATGTGCAATAATTAACAAATAAAAGAGTTGTACAAAAGCAAAATTTAGGCTGATATGGAAGATTCACACGGTATTGGAATTTGCTCAGAGGTAAATTATGTTTTTTTAACACATGAAAAGTTCCAAGTAGTACACAACTACTTGTTTGTGAATCAATTTTACATTTTAAAGAGACATATAGATTTACAATTTGGAGTTAAAGATTTCTACAAAGATGTGTTAGGGAAAACTTTTAAGAGACTACAAGCCTTTTGGGTTTATATGGAATATACTTGATAGAAGAGGACCTCTTGGAAAGCTTCAGAAACCTTTAATATTAAGCCCTTGTCTTGAAATATTACTCACCTGAGTAAAATAACTGCCAACTGATCCATTCAATCTGACAGGCTGTAACTTTCTGAGCCTGCCTTGGTCACACAGGGCCAAGAAAAGCTGTCTTACATTGTCCTTCCCCTCTTGTTCCTCTGTTTCTCAACTTTTTCATCTTTCTTGTGAATTTAGAGAGCTTCCCACTTCTAAACTCTCAAGCTTTCAAAGTGTGACACATGAGTTTAGCACACCTTGTTAACTCAATATTTCACAGAAAATACTTTCCTTTGGAAATATTCTAGGTCAGCCTTACTGCTAGTATGAGAAGTAATTTTTCTAAGGTCTTGATACATGTAAGTACCAAGTATCCTCAAATTGTGAGATCAGAATTAGACCCTTTATGGTTTCTCCCTGGAAGCTGATAAAAAAAAAACAGAGGAGCAATTTTGGTCCACTGCCATCAATGGGAATTGTGAAGAGTCACAAAGGAGAAAATATTCCTAAAACAGAGATGGAAATAGAGAAGGAAAAAATGAAAGGGCTTCCAGTCAAGCAGTGGATGTTGCTCCCTTGTGAACACACTCTGATGTTTTCTTCTTAACAATGAACAAAAGCTGTTTTCTCTGAGGAGGAGGACAGGAAAAGGCTCAAGCTAAAGCTAGGTCAGGACTGGTTAGCATGGAGCTTCTGTGTCATTGGTTAGAGTTAGTCCAGCTAAAAGTCTCTCTTGCCTGTCCCCAAGCCTTTGCTCTCCCTTTGAAGTCCATCTTGTCCCTCCAAAATGCTGCTTGCAGGGTGTCAGCCTTCTCTAAATTTCCCTGTCCCAGTGAGTTCTCTATCCAGTCCAGCCTTTATCCACACATCCCTATAATTCTGCTGCTTTTCCTTTCCAAACCTCCAGCTGCAAACTGTCCCACCTAAAACTAAAACACTTAGGAATAAATAAATGAAATTTTAATTTATAAACATTTTTTTCCAGCAGTGAATAAGAAAGCTTTATCTGAATGGATGTTGGTTCCTGCCACATTTGATGTCCTTGCTTTGAAGCACCTCTGCATTGTGCAACTTTTCATATATTTTGAGATTTTGGGGGGTTTAAAAAAAAATTTTTATCAACTTCTTCCTTTCAGACCTAGAGGTTGAAAAGAACTGAGGAAACACATAGTTTTTTCCAATTAAACATGCAGAGATGTCAAAGCCCTGAACCAGGCTCACTGTTTAGGCCCAGTGCTTTCAGCCAAGAGAAGCAGCACCAAGCCATTACTGCCTCTGAACCAGCTGGGGTGGGAGAGCAAAATTCCCCCTCGGGGCAGAGTTGTGGGCTGGGCATTCCCCCCTAGGGCAGAGCAACAGCTCCTGACCTCTTTGCCAAACAGAACCAGCCTTGCAGCAGGCATTTCACTCACCTTTTTAAAGGATGGCATCTGATAGCATAAGTTTTTTGTAAGTGTACTTATTTTATACATAAAAAACCCAAAACCAAAACCTACAAAACCTTGAAAATAATTAGCAAAATACTAAAGCTGAACAAATATTTAGAAATAAATCAAATGTCTAATTTTTTTTTGACTCTCAAATCTGAGATATATTTATCCTTTAGTGAGCTTTAACAAATAATGGTACACTAAAGCCACAGGTAAAGGTAGTACAGTTAGAATTTACATAAGTAAAAGCTAAGCACAGATTAATACAAGATGCAGACTTTGCTGGCTTGATGACTGAACAATATTATTTCAAGAACAGTGTACCATAGAGCTCTTACTTCTTGTATTGTTTTTACACTTGACACGTATGAGGACAGAAAAACTCAGTTGTAAACTGGAAAGAAAGCCAGAACTTTCAAAACTAGAGCAATCTGGATAAGATTTAAAAATAAACAACAGAAAAAGCAGTTTTTTCCAGAAGAATGCTTCCTCCCCCTCTTCCCTGTCCCACTCTCCTCTGCCTCCAGCAGAGTCAGCACCAGATGTTTCAGAAACCACACACTGGGCAGATACACAAGATCATCTGTCCCTTCTTCCATAAAGGTCTCATCCAAAGGGAAAAATTTAGACAACCTAGTTCAAAGAGCATGCCAGTAGCAGCAAGTAGCAAGCCTTCCATTTTAAATAGCTCTTACCTTTGAAAATAGAAATTTTAATGGAATAATTTTTGAATTTCAAATCCAGAAAATTGGATCACAGCAGAATAGTGTACAATATATTTTTGTGATAAACACATTAAAACAATTCATGTTTAACAGCTCATGTTTCATTGCAGTCATGTAATCTACAAACATGACTAATCAAAACTATTTTCTCAGAATTAAGATTACTACAAAACCAACACAAAGTCCTGGCAGGGAAGTAACATTTGGTAGATCTAATAAAAAAATTAATCATTTTTACACCAAAATAGAAAGGTTTCATCCTAATCCAGGAAACTGTTTTTCCTATATGCAAATACTTTTAAAAATGCAAATTTAATTTCCTCAAATATTTGTAATGATAAATATAAATTCTAAAAATAAAATATTTATTCAGGATTAATAGTAACACTTAGTAGAATGGATTTAGACATTGAAATCAAGATGAATAATTAAAAATGGGTTTGTTCCAAAGTAAGATTAATGTGTTGCTTAAAGATATGTTTCATTCTATGTGTAAGTGTAACAGGCAATACTTTTTTCTCTGACTTTGACTTTTTTACTTCTAAAAGCAGCAACTGTAAAGGATTCCTGGTGACAAGTGCTAGGGTCACAGGCAAGGCTGGGGAGCAGAGGAGAGCAGTGCCCAGGATAGCAGCGAGGAGGGGCTGGGAGCAGCCCTGCATCCCCCCATGACTCACCCTGTAAAGCACCTCTAGGGTTGCTTTCAAGCACGCAGACAGCCAGTCCTGCCCTGCCTGGCCCAGGATCAAAGGACTGGAAAGGTGGCTCTGTGCCACTGCTCCCCCTGGCTCTGCTCAGCTTCACGAAGGCCAAACTCAGCACAGCTGAGAATCCATCCCAGCGCGTTAATCATGGCTTGGGTGGAATTGCTGTCATACTGAAGTTTTCATTTCCTTCACCTTTTAAAGCCTGACTTGTTCAAAGGAAGACCAGATTTCAATTATGCAATGAAGCAGCTCAGATTGAAAATGTCCTTCAATTAGCAATTCTAGAAAGCAAGTGAAATTTATGGAAGTTGAACATTTATTATGTAGAAAGTAGTCACGAGTGGAATTATTTCAGATGTCACTTGACAGTGAGGTAAACACAGCATTGTGGAAGACAAAGTCCTAATCAAACTGCTAAAAGCATTTTCATATCAAGAAAAATGTACTGCAGTTAATATCAAATTTGGTTTGCCAAAAGTGCAGGAAATTGAGTTAGGTGTTCACTCTGTCTGGTGCCAGTGGGGCTTGAGGCCATACAGCCTGGCACCAGAGCCTTGCGGGTTTCTTTGTCCTCTTTTTTGCCTTCACATGGATATGGACAAAGAAAAAAAGAAATTACAGTCATTTCAATGTGGTGAAACAGTCCCAAGAAGAACTGCACATTCACAATGAACAAATGTAGATGTGGTATTAGCAAAATTTCTTACACAGAATCAAATTCATTTCACCACAGTGGAGATATAATTCAAACCTTTACTGCAGTCCAGCTGCAGTATCCAGTTCAAGAGAATTATAAGTCCATTTTTATTAATTCTATTTAAATGACATACAGAGCACAGACATACCACAGCTCTGGTGCTGTCAGAACCACAACTCCATGTATTCTAGAAAGCTCAAGACTCACTGGAAACACTTGCATATTTATAATATTTATGATTGGTATCAACAAAGAATTATTTCATTCCAGAAGTTGTTCCTAGGAGAGTTGTTCCTCTGACTCAGGGGCTACTGTCTCCCATGGACAGGCTGGATTGAGATTACTGTACACATTGGGATGTGAGGGACCAAAAATGCATATGAGGTCACAAAGACCAAGGAGACAAATGAAAACTCCCTGCAAATGAAAACAATGATAAAATATTTCAAACTAGAAAAAGTTTGCCAGATTATGGAAATACATTCTTTCTGAATACTTTTTCCCCTTCAAATCCTAGCCATCTTTAAAAGCCAGGTGACAGCTCTCACAAGAGGAAATTTTTCTTCTTTTCTCCTGTGATTTGATTTAGATCTCCTTTCCAGTGACAGACTGCCAGGTTGTGTAAAGCCCAGAGATCTCTACAGCAGGCAGTCCACTAATGACTCAGAGTCTGTGTAAGATGCAGAGAGAAATAAGATACAGAGAGCAAGGAGAGGGAGAATAGAAGAAGAAAGAATTAAGTATCCATCTCATATCAGACAGGACCCCCCAAACCCCCTGCTGGGGCAGTGGGAGGCAGAATTATTCCTGCTGGGCTCCAGGCACCCCCAGTTGGTCAGTGCAGATGTTCTGTTGCCACTCCATCGATAAGTCACTATAAACTGCAGGAATTGAAAAAGTACAACATATGGAAATGTAGTTGTATTTCCAGTGCTTTATTTCAATGGCTTATATTTTTCGTCTGCAAAGTTTGGAAACTTTTTTTAATAGGATGTTTCTTTTTGTCTCTTTTTCAATATCACTTGCAAAACTGCCTAAAGTCATAGTCACATGTCAAAACCCTGACACCTACTTTTAATGATTTCCATTTCCATTCCAACCGTCTCATCCACTTAACTTCCTCATTGCTTGGCTACTGCTGTAGCATTCACATCTACATTTTATCAGAGTTTTGTAGCTTTCCATGGAATAACTCCATGGTCACTCACAGACTGTAAGGCAACCATCTTCATTATGTCAAGTGGACTTCTTCACTAGCAGTCAAAACAAAGATGCAGTTAATTTTTCTTTATTTTGGATTATAGTTTTCCACTTCACAATAATTTACCTTGGTTCAAATCACATGTAGAACAAAAATAAAATAGTCCAGTTAATGGACCTTTGCATTAGCAAAGAATAAGGAACCTCTCACAGTGTGGGCATTTTGAGAAAAATACTTTCATTACATTCAGCTGAGTAGAACAGTCATAATTAATTTAAGTCAACTGTGCCAAAGCAACATATTATTACTTCATAGGGGATGTTTGCAATGGAGGATGAGTTATTAACTCAACAGACCTGACAGTCCTCGCAGAGCTTGACCTGCATTCAGCCTGCACTACATACAGCCAAAAAAAATAAAGTCTCATCCTGCAGTTCGCACAGTGTCCACTTCCAAGGTAAGCCTCCCATTCCACTGTGTTAGTAAAACACAAACTACTAATTAATATCTTGCATTCATTATTATAATTCATAATAGTTGTTAGCATCTAGGAGGCTTCAACAAGACTTGGATCCTACACAGTGCTTTAGGAACATCTTGGAACAGGCAGTTCTGCCTTGTGTGACTCAGTTTACAAACTACACCAATGTGGGCAAACAAAATTAGATCCTCTTGCCCAAGTTCACACAGTAGAAACACAGAGCCCAAGCAGGGAGAGTGACCACCACAACTGAATAGGAAAAAAAAAAAAATTCCTGTGGATAATTTTACCCACTCTTGGGAATAAATGTAACTTCAGGCCTCAAACCCAAAGAATTACTTCAGAAAATTTAATGATTATGTGAATTGCTTGCTCTCATTTAAAGTATGTAAACACAAAATTTATTTTCTTTGCTACAAATAAAGAGAGCTTTCAGCACTCCTTGAAGTAGAAAGGGCAAAAGTAGATTATATTTTTTTCCTTTGTTAACGGATGTATGAACTCTTCTTTTGGGCCAAAGTATCTTTCAGGTTATTAGGACTGTGTGTTTCTGGAGAAAAATCTGTTTCTGATGTTTCACACAAAGTGTAGCTTTGGCCAATATGATTCAGAATAAGGAAACACACTGCACTTCTTTAAAGGAATGATGACATTACCATTGAACTATTGTTGTTACATATATAGGTACAGCCAAGAACAAAAGGCAATGAAAAACAGAATCAAGAGCAATTAGATGCTATTGTGAGTTTTAACATCCAGACTAGGGAGCAAACAAGTAAATTCCTTAGTCATAAGAACAGATAACTGTCTGGAAAGCTGAAAGGACTAACTTTTTTCTCCCTGAAAATATACCTAAAACAACCTTATTATGTGGAAATGGAATGCTGTAACCATAGTCCACTAGGAAGATAAATCCTCACAGCATTCAGATTAAGTGGTTTATGTACCATACTTTGAAATGCTTTGAAATATGTCCACAGGACATCGGAAACATAGAAGAGATGAGATGGGTGCTGAAGAGAGCCAAGGGATATACAGAAGAGCCATATTATCTTGCCCATGAATGTCATGATCTCACAAGTTCAGAAATATTTTTAACACAAAAAGTGTGTGTAGGTATGTGTACACAGAAGACTATGAACATATGGAAGGTCCGGGAACACTTAATTAGCTTGGGTTAGTCTCAGAGGTCACCCAAGAGAGTAAAAATTAATTTATAAAAAAACTCATCTAGCATAAAGAACCTAAGGTTCCTATCACAAAGAGAGAGAGAACATTTGTTAGAGCTGAAAGTTTCTCAAAGGGGTGACAGATGGACAAACATGGAGGACCCTAAAGAGCAAGGAGGAGACACAAGTGGCACCAGCTGAAGAGAGAAAAAAGAAAAGACATCAAATCCTTGATACACTTTTTTGTCTCTACCTTCCTTTTCACAAAAAAAGCCATTTCTTCACAGTGAGAGATTTAAAGAATTCTTTCAGAAATTCCACCTGGTCCTAAGGAGTTTGCTCCCTTGAAAACTCTCAAAGGCTGGCTATTTTTAATTTTCCTTCAGCTATTTCAATTTTTATCATTTTTATCTGCCTTCTGGACAGGAACAATTCATCAGTTCTTACAAATTCTGAGTCTTGGAACCACCTTGTCTTCTATTCTGGACAGATTTACCCAGGGACACTGAAAACCCACCAGCAGAGGATGGGTGGTAGTTGAACTAAAGTGAAAGCTCACATAACTCAAGCTAACTCAAAGATCTACCCTGTACTGCACCCCTGCAGGAAATATTGTTGTCACATGGTCCCTGAGGTCCAGTGATAATAAAGAATGTGTAAAAGAATTTTACAAGTGTTATGATACCGTCACTTTTTTTTTTTTTTTCCATGCCTTGGGACACATCTTCCTAATGGCTAGAGAAAGACAAGAGAGATAACTCCTAACTGGAAGCTGCTGCTGGATCCTGTCCTGCAGCTTTGCCCATTGTTTGTTACAGAGATGGGAACTGGGGCATTGAACCAGATATGGAATTCATCCCAGTAGATCCAAAGAAGAATGAAGGCAGTAAGGAATACAGAATTAACTACATTTTTTTGCCTCCATTTAAATATTCCACATGCCACAGAATGACATGGTTCCTTTTACAGTTATTTTAAAATGCTGAGTTTTCCATTTCCTGAACCCAATTTCTTTTTACTCATTCAGCTTAATGTTAGTTTTTAACCATGGAACTCTAGGAGTTTGTCAGCTCCTAGAGCCACCACACACAGAGTAAAAGTTAAAAAGGTCCTCCTAGTATCTGATCTACCTATTGAGAAGAAAGCAAAGATCATAGCAGGGCTGTTCTGGAGTAGATTTTTAGAGGAACAAATTTTGTTTGAGCACATTTTGATACTATCTCCACATCTGAGGAAAAAATCTCTTCCATTTATTTTGAGTCTTCCTGATGGTGTCAGGATCATTTCTATCATGCTACAGAGAAATTATGCACCACCATCTCTCCTTAACTAAGAAGTGAAGAAAGATTTTAGAACTAACAAGATCTTATACAAGCCTTGTCTGAAGCATTACAAAACCATGCTTCATGTGTATCTACAGTATAATGATAGAAGGAAGGAAATTATTACATTTAAAAGTCCTCAAATTAAAAATGCCTTTCACTTTTTCCATTACTTTTCTTAGGACTCCTCAGTTTCAAAGTAAAATTCAATAGTACTTTCAATTTCTGTGCATTAAAGTACTTTTATTACCTATTAATTATGATTGATTTATTTTAATAATGAAATAAGAAATGTTGACACACTCCTGGCAAAGAAAAAGCGTGGAAAAATAATTCCTGGATTATTGGATATCCCTTAGAAACTTTCAGCTGCATGTAAAAGGAGAGAGAGTAAAAAAGAAGAGTGAGGCTTGGTTTGAAAAAGGGATCATCAAGAATTATGAGGAGAAAAAAAGCTAATAAATTGGCTGACAAACAAATGTTTGAGTTTAAACTTGGTAACTGTTCATTTTTCCTAGAATTGTACTAAGTGTCAGATGCAGATGAATATGGAATTCATTTAAAAAATCATACATATTTAATATATAGAATAATAAAAAAAGACAAATCACATCTTTACCTCTCCAACAGAGTAAATAATCTTCAGATACTCCTTTTTTCTGAGGCTGACAGAAAGTCACCATATGGGTCATAATGGAAACAGTATCTTCCACCTCTTTGTACCTGAGCAAATGACCTCCTTTCAAGATGAATTTTCCAGAAAGCAGGTAATTGAATTACTTGAGTGCTGATCCACTTCAAAGGTTGTTCTTTATAGGAAGTATAATCAGATTCTGATGCTTTGATCAAGGGAATCTATGAACCTGTTACTCGATCACAAACTCTACTGTTTGCCATGAAGAGATAACTAATCAATTACAGAAATACATCTGCTCTGAGTAATGTTATTGATGACTTGACAGAAGGAATGCATAATTCAAAGAGTAAAACCCTTGGGAAAGCTGGCAGTGACTGTGGACCAAGGAATTCAAGTGAGACAGAGGGTGGCCAGCCTAGAGGTAAGTTGCTAATGATTAAATGGGAGAATCTCTTCTGGCTGCATTTGAAATGGAAGACAGCAGTGAAATGAAGGCTCTGCTGCTCAGAGCTGGTTTAGAAATAAGGTCTGTCAAATCCTGGCACCTGCCCCTTCCCTGGGCAAGCCTGCTCAGCTTCACAGCAGAGCCTGATTTTTCCAGTCATACCAGGCTAAGAAAGTACTGGTCCTCTTCCAGAGAAGTCTATCCAAGGGCAGTGTTCATTCACTTGTCTTGTATGTGACACACAAACCTGCGTGAGAAATTAAAACTAGTCCCTATTTTTAAAAAATGCTATAAATGCTATATATGTGACTGTAGTCAAAGCAAAATTCAACTGTCATAATTACACCCATGTGCTAAAGACTCTCACTATTGTCCTATGTGAGCATCTCAGAGCATCTTTACAATTCAGGCATACAGGAAAAAAGTGGCATTGACTAAATCTGAGTAATTAAAAACATCCTTGTTGAGCAGAGTGCCTTACAACTCTTGACTGAGTTACACCCAGACCCACAGGTGCCCTCCTTCTGGTTCATGAGCAGTGGGTTTCACCAGAAAAAACATACATATTTTCAAGCACAAAAACCCACCACCACCACAACCTGAAAGTGCTTTTCAAATTGTAAAATCAACTTGAGGCTAACATAGGAAAGAATCTGAGGGGAATGTTTGGAGCACTGAAAACAAGTCATCTTTGCAATCTTATCTACCTTAAGTAATTCAAAGATCAAAATATTTATCAGTTAAAAACTTAATTCTTTTCTACATCCATTTAAAATTAAATCAGTTTGGTTTCTTTTTTTTTTTTTTTTCTTTCTTCACTAAACTCAGTTGAATTTGGTCAAACTTTAAGGTTATATTTCATTGCTTTGCTTTCGCTCAGTGCTTCAATGGCCAGTCACACACTGACTTTATTCACTGCAAGCAGGACAAGAGCTGACTGGGAAGAGATGAAGGTAGCCCTTAAAAAACAATCTCCTCCCATTTTGGCCTTGAGTTGTAAGCATCCACAGAAGACAGAAGAATAAAGTGTCTGAGGTCTGGATAAAATTTTGCTGAATCACTCAGGTGAGCAGCTCAGCAAAATCTGAGAACCTCCTGCTGTGAAAGGCTGCAAATCTTTAGTGGAGAGTCCCCCTCACAAAATGGGGCTACAGCAGCTGGAATTCAGTGGCAATAACAACTGTCCAAAGGCTTTTAAGCAATCCAGGGATGCATGAGCACCTCTCATTCTTTCTCATATTTTGCACCTATGTGAAGCTGTTTATTTTATTACCTTTTATTCCAAAGATTAGGGAAAGATGTAGTCCATGCACAGAATTAACAAAATTAAGAAAGGGAGGGAAGCACAAGTTATTTGAATTCAGTTTTTATGCAGCATGCCAAAATAGGGTGAAGATAAAAGGGATAGCAGTGCACTGAATGAATTGTAAGGTTTGTTTTTATCTTTCTTATTGAACAGATTCCTGCAGTTTACTTTTTTGAGCATCTTACAGCATCTTTGGATTAACCAACAAAGAAATTCCTTTTGCACACAGCATGTGGTCAAATGAAGATTCTGTTCAAAGTGACATGAAATCAGAAATATTGGCTATATAACAGGTATTGTCTTTTTCTATACCTCTGTTTTTCATTGTCAGTAGTCTCCATAACTGAAGAGACACACTCACAAAGAAGTAAGAAATGTTCAAAGTGGGCAACAGATGCTTTATTAGAAGGCAAACCTTTCTCTTTTCTCTATTCATTTTATCCTAACACCAGCAGGTTTCCAAGGGGGAGAAAAAGCAGCTTTGAACTTTTTTTTCCTTCCAACTGCTGTATTTTCTAAAAAAGGTCCTAATTTCAAATGCTTTAGTGAAGTCTGACTTAGTGCTCTTATGCTACAAACATTGAATGCTTTAATAGTAGAATCACTATGAGTTCTCCTTTTTATTCCAGTTTTTTTCTGCTTATTAATTGGACAGACAAGTCCCAGTTATTGGTAGTTCAGAATTCTGCTCCTCCAGGACCCAAACAATGCTCATCTTGGGTGGTAGGGAGCTATGGGAGACCTTTGACCCAAATAGCCTGGGAACAGTTCATGGATTCATTCCAGTGTCCTGTATGAAAACTGTTTTTACCTCCACGTGCATACAACACTTGTGATGTTATCACCTTTAAAGGACTCACTACACTAGTGAGGAGTCAGGCCAGCCTCTTAATTGAAGTCGGTTGGAGTTCTGCTCAATCACTGAAAACCAGAAAGAACCCAAAGGAAAGCAGCAGCCAGACCCAAAGAGGGGAAAGCAGGTTCCTTGCACAGAAACCCATCTGCATCCTGCCTCAGAGGCCAGGGTCACCTGGCAACAAGGCAGCATCCCTGGAGCCCTGCCTCACATAAACATTTCACCCCACTGTGCTCAAACTTGGAGATTGTCACTGTAGTTATAGCATGAAAACATAGCAGGACTGGCACATTCTTATATTCCATGTCAATGAACAGGGATGAATAGGCATAAAGAGGGCTTAATACCTATTTATGAGGCTGTGTAGAAGCTACGGGGACTGGATATATATCAGCACTGTGTACATTCTCTCCATGGCAGCACATCAGCTGCCATTCTACACAAAAGTTTCATTTAGACCAGCAAGAGCATCAAAGTAACAGTTGACCAACCAGGACTCAGGACATGAAAAGAGATGAGATGTTAGTAAAACACTAAACAGTCAGCAGGGAGAGTTACTAGAGTGAAATTCTGTGTAGCACATCACATTTGGTGGCACTCTAAAACTACATTGTAAATGAATATTTTATTTAATTACTAGTCAATCAAATTATATATTCTGTTCAATTGCTGATCAACAACTCAACCCCAGATGTTGTTCTCCATCTGAACAGCTTAATGTGTTCAAGAGCATCAAAACAGGATGTTCTTGAGCTCTGGTTCTAAGATTAATGGACTTTACAGAAGCAATAAGAAACCAGTCTGAGAAACCAGTGAGCTGCTTATCTTCCAGGGGAATTAAGTGATTCTGAAGTCAGGCCTCCATTGGATTTTTGCTCCTAGACTGTACCTCAAAAGGTAATGATCTGTTCAAATTATCTTGGGCATCTTTCCTTTTCATTCCTTCTTTTCTCTTTTCAGAAAAATGGACAAAGCAACCCTTGGCGATTTTTTAATGTGTTTTAGGTAAGAACACAGAGACCAGCCTTTCCTACCCCTTGTACTTAACATTCCCTCACTTTCCAAAAGCACAACTAGTCAGAAGTTTTAATTACAAACTACAGTTTCAACAACCAACTTCTGCTTGCAGAAGAACTAATTAGCAGTGGTAACTTTTAGAAACTTGCACAATCATTACACAGCAAATCTGTGATTCTTTGCTAAAATAAAAATCACCTGAAGGAGGTGCATGAAAGAAAGAAAATTATTAGTAGAATGGGACCATGCATTTTGCTACTGAAAAAAATATATTTATTGAAAGCTATCTTTCAAAGAAAGTAAATTAACTTATAAAATTAAAGTTGGGAAAGCAGGATTACATGAGGAAAACAATAATGGGGAGAAGGTCAAGAAAGATTCAGAGAGTACATTACCAAAGAATAAAGCTATTGTGTAGATGAACTGGATTAAATTAACCTCCAACACTAGGGCTCATTCAGAATAGAAAGTAAAAAGTAACAATATTTAAAGGGTGGAAGTGACCTAAGTGTGCAGAAATTGCAGACATTACTGTATAAAATAGGATATTGTGGTATGTATCTAAATCTGTGAACACAATCCAAGGTTCTGCTAAACACTGAGCTTTGACCCTGATAGGATGGCCAGGCTTTGCTCAAGAGGGAGCATGAGGCAGCTGTCAGGGGAGGAGGCTGTTGCAATCTCTAGTTCCTGTCTTTAGTCCTGTGTGCTTTCTAGTCCCCTCATCTCTACATTTCTATTGAAGGAAGGCTTATTTAGAAAATACTTTTATTAGAGCAGGTTATCATAACTGGGAAAAATAAAAAATAGAAAAAAAAGCCATTTTTACACACCTGTTACCAGTAGGTTCAGAACTTAGTTGTTCTTATCACAGTACCAAAGCAAGCTTGACAAGATACAGCAGTAGATTATGTCGGATCAGTGGTCAGTGCTGCTCCTACCACAGAGGGTAGTGAAAAGGAAACCTTGGGTGGTCACAGATAGATTAAGTGAGAGCTGGGGAGGAAAGAGAATGAAATAAAAAGCAATTATTATGCAATGCACTGTGAAACATAGTGAAATGGCTGACCTGCTCTTATAGTTCAGTAATTCCTCCTACTGAAAAGGAAATAACATGGAATAAATTTTAGAAAGAAAGTCTTGAATGACAACAAAAAAAGAAATGGTCAAGCTGCAAGATAAGTTTGCAGCAAGCAGAAAAACTAATTTAACTGGAATATGAAAAAAAAAATCTATTATGGCCAAAAAATTAAATCCTAGGTCTAGTAAATTGAATGGTTTGGTTTGTTTGGGATTTTTCTTTGCATTCTGTTTTGTAAGCAAACTTCAGAAAGACTAGCATTTGCTTAGTCTATTATTTACTCAATAAAGGAGCTACAAAACCTCTAATATACAGAAGTGATAGGGTCTAAGTTGAAGACCAGCTACAAGCATTCTGCTTCCTGAATTGCTATGCTTTAGCACTGAGTTCCAAAAGGCACACACAGGGCAAGAATTCGCTCAGACAATAGGACTGTTCACTTCGGAATTTGTCTTTCCCTGGAAGTCTCCCAGTTAAAGAATGTTTCTGTTCTCATCTTTAAATGCATGGGCAAAAGCCAGTGGCATATACAGAAAGAGAGAAGGGACACAGACTACTACAGATGTGGTGGCTGATGAAGTTCAGCCCCCAGGCAACTACTTCATGCTGGCAGATGTCCTCTCAGGATTGCCCAAGGTACTGTACAAGCTCTTACAGTTTTATCTGAAGCTGAGGGTTTGGAAGCACCCAAGTAGTAAAGCATTAGTCCTGGAATGCTAAAACTTTCAGGGGAATAATATTTGAAGAAGACAAAGGCATTTTCATCTGGCATCCACTGCTGAGAGCAACCTTTTAGCTTGGTGCTGGGGTCTAAGATCCTGAGAAAGATAGGCCCTTGCACTTACATGATCATCACCTATATCAAACAACTCAAACAAAAAAGAACATCTCTCATGTAAATCTCTTCAGGAAATGAATAGAAAGACCTGAAAAGGTTAAAGGCTACAGCGTTTAGAGCTTTTATTCATACTAAGGAAAAAAAGGGCGACAGTGTTCAAAAGTTTTATTCTTAGGCCATTTTCAACAATTCCCTTTTAAAAAATTCTACTTTTATGAGAACACTCTTACCTTATTCAGAAGGCTCACAAATAGTTTCTTTTTCTTTCCCTCTGTGTATGACTGTGTGTGTCTGAGAATAACAGCAAGAGTGTAAATCTTTCACTTGTTCTTTATGTACTCTCTTACAACAAATACCATCTGAAGAGTCAGGGGAGTCCATTTAAGCTCTGTTATGTTTCAGATTTAAATATGCCCTGACATCCCCTCTCAATTACATTATCACTTCAAGTATTAGAATAATTGTTATAAGATATTCAGCACAGGCCACTCTATGTATTTTTAAATATACTACAAAAACCACACACCTTTGTGTCCACATATATCACACTTGCATATACACACATGTTCCATGTAAATAGATATGAAAACCTGACCAAATAGTCCACACAACTTTTCTACCCCTGAAGATGCATGCCTACCTACACAAGACCATCTTTTCATTTAGTTGTATGAGTCTTCTTCAGTCAGTTGCTTCTCTGGAAATAAGCATTTCAACTGAGCCTTAAAACAAAAAAAAAAAAAAAAAAAAAAAAAAAAAAAAAAACAAAAAAAAACCAAAAAAAAAAAAAGGTAACCCAGATGTCTCAAGATGAATGAAAAATATACTTCAAGAACACTCACGGAAAAGTTGCTCATTTTTGTGGATTCTCCGTTTTCTGACAGTATTGGCACTTGAGCATCCTTGCTACTACAAGGGTCTTTTGATCTCTACAACTTGGCGCCACAAGATTTGCCCTCTGTGTGTTGTGAGAACTTAAAAAGGATTGTTTAAGGAGGGCAGCTCCTGTGTAATTGCACATTAGCCATACTTAGAATGATTATGGCTGTCCTGACATCAGAATGATGGGTTATTAGCAGTATTTTAAGGTTTCTATGCTGAGAATTGCAATTCCTCTCTGGATGGTTGAAAGAGTTGAGTCTATGGCAAAGATGAGGGAAAAGTTGGTTCACTTCCGTGTTACTTAAATCAAGACTATTGCTTGTGGGATTTATGCAGTTGTGAAATACTCACTCCCTTCTCTATGCTACACTTCTTTTGTTGCATTGTACCAATACAGATTCTGAGTCTCCCTGTACTGAGGGCTCAGTGACAGGAACATGTCAGAAACCACAAAATGAAACACAAATGTCATCCAGGAAATAATAACAATTCTATCATTATGATAAACCCTTCTACATTAAAAAAACCCATTGGCCACTACAGATATTGGTCTTACTTATTCTTTTCCTCTTTCTAATATTTAAGTCCTTCTATTAAAGCTGAAATTTTACTGAGAATGTAAAAATGAAAGATGTTTTTTTCTTCTTACTTCCTTTAAATTTTGGTGATTAGCAAGCTGTCTGCAAAGCAGTATTTCCAGAAACTCCACAATAGTTTGGACTTTAAAAATTACTTTTGTTATTAAGATGAGGCCTGAGAATTTAATTTATTTTACATACTTTCTCCATAATATCTCAGATAATATACCCACATGCCCCACACATGATGTATTACCCTCATAGCATACAATTACTGATATCAATATTCCAAATGCTATTTAGTCAGTCTCCATGCTCAAAGATAAATCATCCAAATAAAACACAACTTCACTGTGTTAACTATTACACACATAGATTATTTCAGTCATGATTTCAAAATGAAATCAAAATGAAAAAAAAAAAGTTTAAATTCCTTTCTAGTACTCTAATGAATAAGCATTATTCTTCTTATCCCAGACCTGGGTATTCTTCACTAATTAATTTCCATAACATTTGAATTGGAAGGAATCAGAACTCAGAAAAAAAGATCAATATCAATTGACTGATGAGTTTTACCTATTCTCTTCAATAGAACTCACAGAGAACTTTTGATCACTACGGAATTTCTAAAGGGAATATGATTTCAATGTTAAGACGAATGAGACTAGTTCAATCTCATCCCTAGAAACAAATCAGCTTAAGCCTAATGAAATCTTATTTTTGTACATTAATGTACAAAGGAAACAGCTCAGGGTAAACAGACTTGTAGTATACATTGTTTAGAGACTATTGACTTTCGAATTAGCCTGCTTTTCAAATATTTCACGTCAAAAATATAGTCAAAATGCAAATGCAGCATAAACGGCTCTATAATAAATGCTCATTCAACATTTATTCTTTCTCAAATCATCTTTTAAAGCTCTTTCATGCTAATGTCTAGAAGATGTGACATTAGAAAAATTGCTTTGACATGCTAAGGGGCTCCAAGATTAACAAAAAGAGAAAGAACAAGATAAAGCTTTCAAAAGACCTATTTCAGAGGAATTATTACTTCCTTTGAAAGTCTTCCAAGGTTGCAGTACATTTAAGCTTGTTGGCATACATGTAAATGAAGGACTACAAAAGTATTGCACTAAATACAACTTGAATTAAACCTTCAAGCTAATGTTAAGGAATAAGGATAAAGGCCAGATCCTAGGCTGGTAACAACTCATATAAATTAAAGTTCTTTACTTGAGAATGTGAGGGAGAATTTTTTTTTTTTTAAATCAATACAAGAATTTATAAATGTAAGTCCTATGTAAAATGGCAAAGACTGATAGAGCTTCCTGATTGAGCAAGTGGCATTCTAAAAGGATATATATTAATGTACTATGAACCATGCTGCAAAATAGAAACAGTCTCAACTAGCAACTTAGTCTCCTTATTTAAAAATTCCCACTCACCACCAAAAATTCTTGATTCTATAACTAGAAGACAATGGGAATGTAGCTATCATGAAAAACATTATTTTGGCTTATAAGAATTAAGCTTAGATATAACTCTCTTGTCTTTTGAGATCCAAGGGAATGTTAGGTGCAGTTCCAACTTTCTCTAAGGTTTGGTGGGAAAGCCTCACAGAGAAAGGTCCATTCGTCTGCAGAGGTTTGTGATGTTTGTATAGAATAGACCACCAGCCCAATTCTGCCGCCACTTTTCAGGCAGAAATGTTCAAGAATTTTAGATTCAGGACAGATGATAGCATTAATTACACAGGGGCAGATTTATAAACAAATAAACAAGAAGCAGAGGTCAGACTGGGAGAGACAAACATGATCACCTATGGCCAAAATTCTGACCATGAAACCTACCCTTAAGCTGCGGTGTAGCTCAATAGACACTAAAATCTAGAGTTAACTTTTTTTTTCTTATAAAGTATTCTGTTAGAGCAGAAATTGGAAATCCTAAGTAGTCCTCTTCTCTCCCAACTTAAAAACTTTTTACTTGACCAATTTGCATCCTCCTTTGTCTTACCACAACTTTAAAATAAACATGCTTGTCTAGCCTACAGAAATTAAATTGAATAATTAATTAAATAATAGCTCAGAAATATCTGGAAATATGTAAAGTGAATGGAGCTGCAAAACCCCATGAGGGTTCTTACTTAAGAACCCCCCAGTTTGTTACCTTCTATTCACTAACCTCATGCTACTTGGCAACACAGTAGCTGCCTGATAAATTTCCAATTACTGGTAATGATGGCTTCATGGTTCCTTTTTTCTTAATGTTTTGGCTTTTTATAAAGCAAACTTAGTTTACATTTAATGGTGCATGCAATGCCTTCCAGAAAGCATCAAAGGCACATTTAATCATTACTTTGCTAGTAATATTTTTAACCTGTTACACAAAGCCATACTTATTCCTGCCTTGTCTCTCACCACCTTCCAGCATCACAGACTTTCCATGCTGGCTGTACCTGTCAGCCCATGAAGAGAGCCACTTGCTTGAGAGGTGATATTTTGTGTTTCTGCCCTCCTTGCCTTGAATTCTCTCTCATGCCTGTGTTTAATTCTCCTTCATGAGAGGTGTTGTTTCCCAGAGTAATAAAAAAATACTTTACTTGAAAGCAGACCAGGATGGACTAAAAAACATGGTCTTACTTATCTATCCTGTCTGGTCCTGTGTGAGGTTATTCACCAAAATCCGTCCCCTTGTAAAAGACACAGTGATGTATTAGACTGTATTTACAGTGAAAATCCAGCCAGGTGCATGGCTCTACACAACTGAGCCAATTCCTATGTAATACCTCCATTAAATGATTAACCACATTAACAGGTACATTTGCAGATGTGTTTCCTCATAACTTGCAGTTTGTGCTATCATGGTTTGTATGGCAGATCAAATACTGCCTCAAAAGAACCACATCACAGCAACAGCAGTTGTAGGAGACAGGGCTATGAGACATCCTTCTCAGAAGGATCACAATTTTCTCTAAGCAGGCTGCTTTGGAAAACAATTATCTAGTAGCATTTTAAAAATTCTCTAATAGCACTAAAAATTCTCTAATGGCAAGAAAATATGATTTAAGAGGAAAAAATTAGAGAAGAGCACCATCCATTTTGTTTTTCTGAAGTCTCTCAAAAGTATATGCCAGTTACGTGAGTCACGTGCAAAATCTCTCTAGTTAGCACCTGCACTTTCTACAGCTACAAAGTCATAACCCCTCTACAAACCTGAGGATGTGAAATCTGAATTTGGGTAGTTTTTTGAGGGGGGTTCAGCACCTCACTATTTACAAATGTAGATGCATTAGAAAGTAAATTTATTCTACAACAGCTGCTAGATGAACTTAGACAATGCAACTTTTTATCTGTAAAATTAGAAATAGCAATATCCATGTAGAAAACTGAGCAAGCACAAAGTAGTGTTTAGGCAAGTCTTTACCTAATTTAAGCTGCTAAGAGATGTCAGTGCACATATCTAATTGATGTGCACAATTATATTAAAAAATAAAATATATCTGTCTCCAGTATTATAACAAAATTCACACTTTGAAATACTGGTCATTGAAAATGTCATTGTAGCTCAAAAATGGGCTAATTCTTCACTACTAAAGGATATGTTCATATTGTCTTGCAGTTACCTTAAAACAGGCACTACAAACAACAAAAAGAGAAGAAAAACCTCTCCATCATTTTAGCCTTAGACTTTTTAATTCCCCACAGAAATATCACACAATATAATTAGGGAATTTTAGATGCAATTCTACAGATTTCTTTTTCTTGGCTCCCTTTTTCTCAAGGGAAGGAAGGAAATGTTCCTGAGATGAATGTAAGACTGTCAGCATTTGCTTTGGTTGCACTTATACTCCACCTGAACACTGAACCATAAAAAAAAATGAAGCTCTTTGATGCAGTCTTCCATTCATCTGCCTGTAACACAAAATGTCTGGAGCAAAACATCTTCTAAGCAGCTACTTTCCTATATGAGTAGTTCACCTGAGACTGCTGAGCAGGGAATTGAAAGAGATCATCTCCATAAAAATCTGCTTTGGATAGTAACTTTGATAGGCCAAATAAATTTTGTAACAGAAAATTTTAATAAAAAGTGGCCTTCTTATTCCTGAGATTTCTCGCATAGGGATTAAATCACAAGGAAACACTTCAGTATACAACATGTTATACTATTCACTCAGCCCACAGATGCAGCAACAACTTTTGTTGATATAAGTAATCATGTACTATTACAAAATAAATTAAAGTGGCTGACTGATGCACACTATGGTGAGTGGACAGAGCAGTGCCCCTGGAAAAGGGAACAAAATGTAGTGTAATTAAAATTTTCAGTAATCTACCAGCTGCTTGTCAGTGTTTCCAACAAAGCTGCTGCTGTTCAGGTGTAAACCCCCATGGAGTGTAAATGCTGCAGAAAAAGTGATCTTCTGCCTCTCCTATTGTGTGATTCTTCCCATATTGTGTTCACTTTGCCAGACTGGTATTCCAGAACCTCCCAATAGAAAAGCAGTCCTTTTGCATTATGTTATCAAACTGACTCCACACAACTTTGGGGGAGCTCCTAAAGTCATCTGGTCATGCAGGAATATCTGCATGGGATCCCATTAGCTCTGGACTGTACATGCAGAGTTCAGCTGGGTCTCAATAAACTGGTTTTTGCCTTGTTTCTCCTTACACTTCTCCAAAAGGCCTCAGTCATGCATTAAATATTTCAGTCCAAGATGAAAATACAAGGACAAAAGCTCAGTCTTACTATCCAGCTAGAGTCTGCAGCCACATACAAAGATATTGACAGGTCAAACAGAATCTATGAGCTGTACATACTTAGATACTAGGAGTTATCAAAGCCTGAATTAATTCTGGCCGTGATGTTTGCTGCACACTTTCAACCCAATACATTTTTCTGCAATTACCATTAAAAGCAGCACTATGACAGGCATATTTTTATATGCTACTGATACACATAATTAACACCACTGCCACTGGTCATTCTACTCACAACTTCAGCACATTATGCTTCTGGGCTTAGCCCCTGTGCCACAAACTCTCCTGTGCTCTTGGGATCCACGTGTTCCTAATTACATTTCCACATGCCAACAAATTCTTGTGGCTATTACAGGTCATCAAGAGGCATTTTTTCCACACACGTAGCTGTGTTATTCTTTCCTAAATCAAACAATCCAGCAGAGATCTGGTATGGTTCAGCTATCCTTTGCATGCCACAGAGAAATGCCTTGGAAATCAGGACAAAGTGCTCAGATTTTAAGGATCATTTGCCCTTGCAGGAATATAATGCCTTTAGCATCACTATTCTTGCAGGGATAGAATTCTGCTTAGTCTGAAATCGTACTTTTCTCCAGCAAAATTAAATTAAACTAAATGCAATTATTTATTTACAAACAAAACAACCATTTGCAATTCAGTCCCATCACCACTAAAAAACTGGAAAGACACATTGAAGGAGAGAAAAAAAATCAATGTTTAACTAAGAAAAGAAAAAAACTTGCCCTCTCTACATCCAGCTGACAAATTCACAGGTGTTTACACACTGCCTCAATCAGGGATTTGGTCAGCATCCCTCCACAGGAAAGAACTTCAGTTTAGACAGGGACTCTGACTTTCTATAAGCCCACATAACTATTCAGGGGACTCCAAAATGTGAGGAGACCATAAAATTGCAACACCTTTCTTATATTTCCCAGCAAATATAATTGTACAGGAAATTTCTTCTGTTCAGGAGGGTCTTGAGCCTCCCTCTTCAGATTATCAGCTGTCTTCACAGCTGCTCTGGCAAAAGATATTCTGTGACAATAATTAACCCACAGAAGAATAAGACACTTTTTCATTAGTTAAAGCAGTATAAAAGTCTCAGTGTGAAAATTTTCCATATATTTACCTGAATATTTCACATATGTTTTAAAACTGACAACCAAACTTTAGCAAAAAAATATACAGGTGACTAATATATAGTTCAATATTTAATATTGATGGGGATGAAATATAAGAATTTTTTGGTATAATAATGGGATGATTGACCTCAGTCCAGCTCTGAAGGGACATGATGACAACCTTCAAGAGGACAACTAAGCAAACATAATGACTGCAGCAAGACCTGATAGGCATGACAAAATTCAGATGTGCCATCCATATATGCAATGAAATCTACTATTTGTTAGCATTTCTGGGAAGAGACAGACTCCATATTACAACAACACCAAGTCTCAGAACTAGGACAGTCTTCTTGTCACATGTCTTATCATCTCACCATAAACATTATCCTAGAGCCCCACACAGCTGCAATCAGAACAGCAGCTCCATAGGAGGAAGCCATAAAACTTTTCAAATAATTAATTCAGGTGATGCCTGAAACATCCTAATCTTCATTTTAGGACTATAGAAAACTCTGTACATACCAAACACATGCCTTTTTCTCTGTTTCAGTTTAGCAAAAGTTGATGTGTCTGTAAACCTTAACATATATCCTCAAAGAATGTTTGCAATTATCAAATATACGGTGATACTCTGATCTGCAGATCATTTGACTGTAAAAGAAAGGTTTATTTTCATGGTATTAAGGTAGCAATACCCCAGAAAAATGCTTGAGGAAGTCAATCTTTTAAACAGAAAACAATTCAAATCTGGAAAAAAAAAAAAAAAAAAAAAAAAGGCATGCTGCATTATGATTTAAAGAAGTTAGTCTTTTACCCTTCTAAATTCTATTTCTCAGATGAACAAACAAGATTATGGAGGACCAATGTCTAGATTCTTGGTACCAAAAATTCCATAATCATGTCTTTATTTTTAAGATTGATGCATACAGTGCTTTCATCTGTGGGTGCTACCTATTTTTCCTAATTAGCAGTTTGAAAGAGAATGCCAGAGTTTTGTAATGCAGAGGGAATGCTTTTTTCTCATCTCAGTCTGTTCCAAATGTCCTGTTGACTAGCAGGAATCTTTGAAGTTGTTCTGTGGCTCTATCCCTTGAATCACAATCATGTATAAATGCTCTTACTCATGCTTACATTTGGCTTCTATTTTCCCTGCTTCCTGAAGCAGGCAGTTATTTGTCCATTATAAAATACTCTATGTCCATCCCTCACAATGGTCACAGAAAAACAAAAACCCGAGAGCTCCTTATTTAAAATATAATTAGACTGCACATGGTATAATACCTCCTGTTATCCATAAAGAAGCAACAGAATCAATGGAGTGGGCTACACCCTTCTGATTTGGGAGCATCAGCACATCCCTTCCATGGGACACCAAGCAGGAGCAGCTCCTGGTCTCTCAGCACCCCTACTGCACCATTTATAGGACCACAGGACACCCCAGCCTAAAAGGGACACCAAAAGACCATTTCTCCAATGCTGCAATGTGCATCTGGAGAGACAGCACCTCTTTTAGACTTTCTTGCTGGGAGAAGAAAGCATGGTTTAGACAAGGGAAAGGTGACACTGTTTAGAATCCGCAAAATTGCTTTCCCTTTCCATCAGCCAGCATTCATCAGGCTTCAGTGGTGGCTGTTCATTTAGAGCAGAATTTGTAATGGCTGTGGAAGGAAGGATGAATCTCTCAGAGCTAACAGCCTGTGTAAAACAAAGAACTCAGCTGTCCCTCCTGGTGGACAGGCATATCAACCACAAGAACTGTACAGACTCAAAACCACATTTTTCCTCATTAGAGCTTTGCTAAAGCAGATTAGAGAACATTTTATTCACCTTTCTCTTAGAGTCACAGATAAGTAGTGGCAAAAATTCAGGCTGTTGCACTGTGTGCCAGAAGATTTTCCACCCACAGGCTCTGAGTGGCAGGTACCAGAAGCTCTGGTAAATACTCTCAATGGCCCACCTAGTAACACCATTTAGACAGATTTCCTGTGGCTTAGCATGTTACATTTTCTGACAACCGTCACAGAATTCTCATTTTCTAGTAAAATTTTAAATAAGGTTTTTGCCTTACTTCAAATATTTTCTGACTAAAACTTCTTCCTCAGGCAACAGCTATATTTTAGTCCTAACTAAAAATATGGTACGACCCTTAGGAATTGAAATCTGCTTTACTGTTTAAGGCTTGGAACTTAAAGCTCTGCTGGGCACAACAATTAAACTCTACACAGTTTATAGCCCTGACTAGAACTGTTTATACTATTTTGTCACTAAGACAAAATGAACCAGGCACAAAAGCATAAACCACTTCAACCCTAGAATGGGCATAGTTATGCATTGCTATCTTGTTTGTCTAAATTATCATTTTGTCTTTTTAGAAGCCACAAAGTGCTATAAATCAACAAGCAGTACAAAATCCTGGTTTTGACCTTTTCTCACTAGACTAACAGCTTTATTTTAAATCATTTTTGGAATCTGGTTTACATAGTTTGCATGTGAGGAAGGATAAACCAAAGAAAGATTGAAATTTACATGCTATAAAAAATACATTTTAATAACTTTTTCTAACCATTTTTGAATGTAAAATAGGATGGTACCAGCTCAGTAAGGTAAAATCAGATAGTGAAAAAATAGAGAAAACTGAAGCTTCCATTGCTAACAAGAGTAATTGATAACAATAAAATTGCTATTGTGCCTATAAATCTGTAAAGTCACAAGTTAAATTTCAGCACCACGGTGAAATCTTGAGAATTTTGTAATTAGAGATATTACATGGTAATAGCTGTTTTTCACCGTGGAATTCCTGTTTCCACAGACAATATTTTCTTAAAGCGAAACCTATCACATACAGCATACAGCTCTTCCTGAAACAAGGGAATTCCATTTGTTGAGAAACACTCAGACTTGTCACAAAGTACTACCATGTACCCTTCAGTCTTGTAAACAAACATTCTGCCTTCATTCTGCACCACTTATACCATAATTAAACAGCTCTTGTCTCTTGTCCAAACATCCACTGAAAGACTTCAAACAGCAAGAGAGTAAATTGACTCTAAGAGAGGGACAAGGTGCAATAACAGAAGAACAAAATCTTCTCCCTTCCTCCTGACAGCCTGAGAGTTCCTACATTCTGCTCTTGTAGCAGTAGACACTGATTAATGTTCCAGCTTGATCGACTATGTCTTGCAAGAGTGAATAAAATTTTCCCCCAACAGTGGGAAATGGCAGTATAGTGGGAAATCACCTCTGGGCCTCAATCTCAGAAAAGCAGTCTTTTTCATCCTGGTGTTCTGGTGCTTGGTCCTCCACTACCATTCTTTCACACGAGTCAAACCCCAAAATATTCCTCCATAGATGGTCCAGAAACTGGAACAAAATTCCCTTGATTTGTAGATGGATCTGTGCAAGGGCAGCTAAAGATGCCAGGCTAAAGCACTTCCACGTTTCACTCCAGCTGCAGGAGCACCACCTCATTCATTCTGCTGCTGCAGGCTCCACATGCCAACCAACTGCTCCAAGCAGAGCTCCCAGATGTTGGAGAGAACCATTAGAGCCTGGACCATAGTTTCCTTCAGATTAAAGTGCCATCCCACAATGTCCAGTGGTGCTGTCTGGAAAGCCTCAGGCACAGAGCACACTAGCAAACTTACAAAGATGCTTCAATATACTTTCTATCACATGCTGCTGGATAAAGCATAAGCAAAATAATCTGGTGATTTCTCCCCACCTGGATAAATACTTCCATGTACAGAGTGGAGGCTTTCAGTGTTCTAATGTATCATAACAGCATAGGACAGAGAGGTAAAGCTGGCTCTCAGTGCTGCTGATCCTTTGTCAAATAAGCAATAGCCTCAGAATTTAAGTCCTAATGACTTTTATCTTATGAAGTGTAATTACCAAGTAACCATGGTCATGGACCACTGGAACACTAGAATTCTTTGACTAGCCAATAGCTCATGTGACAAAGGAAGGATGTGGTCTCTAAGCCAGTCATTGTTAGGTAAAGATTTATGGGTATTTTTATTAAGCTGTTAATTTGCAAAAGCTTGACACAAGCAAAATGTCACAAGAAATTCAGAGCATTAATCTGAAATACATTATGTGGACAAAGGATACTATAGCAATGGGTCAAGTCACAATCTTACCGAGAGAAGCTCTGTGACAGTAGAGAAATCAAAGATATTTCTTGATCATCCCTGAGCAAAAGTAATTTGGCATCATTTCTTTAATTTGTAAACACACTTATCCAAGTACTATTTCAAATCCTTTTCTTGTAAAATCATGTGGTCTAGGGGAGTATTGTCTTGTTACTTCTATGCTACACCTACAGTTTTGTTATTTCTATGTGGCTCTATTTTTACAGGATTCCAAAGCAAAAACCTGCTTTAAAATTGAATTATCCTTCCGAAAACTCCACTGTCTTTCCTTTTTCAGGAGAGCAGTCATTGCAATCATTCATTTTTTTTTTAATTTTAACATCAGTTGTGGGTACATTCCATGAAATACTTCAAACATAACACATATGTGGTCCAGCTATGCCTTATTCATTTTGATCCTTCATCCATGTTGATAAGGATTTAATCATGGGAGTAATCCTCCTGGTTTATTTGAATGACCTTGATTAACTGGACACTAAATTTCTAAATATTTTCATCTAGATCTCTTTAATTTACAGTAAAGTGCCATAACTTGACATTATCTGAATTTCCACTTTAATTGTGATTTAATGTCAAACATAGTGTTAGTTTTTCTTAGTTTTTTTTAATCTGCCAAAGTAAAAGAAAGCTTTAAAACAGTAAAAAAGATGGCAAGTAAAGTAAAACAAAAACTTGCTCATCTTGAGTGATACACTGGAGAATTCAAAAATATGTGAACAGAACAGAAGAAGCAACAAACAGTCCTTTAAGACTGAAAAATTTAATAACCTAGAAGAAAATCAAATGAGAGAAGAACAAAAATAAAAGCATTTTACTGTAAAGTTTAACAAAAAATAGAACAATGTTGTATAACTTAGGAAGGATTCCTGAACAGCTAGAAGTTGCAAGGGGATGCTTTTTGCTGTGTATATTTTGCTTGCAGCTACCACTTCTGAGAAAATAAATCATTAGTAAGAGAGTTTAAAAATTCAAGCAATGTATGGTCAAATGCATGGTGCCATTGGGAGGGCCTGGTGCACAAGGTTACTCTGGATTTAAATAACACTGCTATTGGTACCTTACTGGGTACTTCATATAACATGTTAAACCAGATTGGTATTCATTGACCCCCATTTTTGTAAACAAGATTAAACGAAAGCCAAATTGCACAAAATGGTAACTGGAATCAAGTTAGTTAATGGATTGCTTGAGCCAAAGATATTTATGTAATTTTGTTATGTAAATGTTAATATCTGAAAAGCATTAGCTAATGATAACTACAGTACAGTGGTTTTCTATTCATGCTACAGGATTATTCACAATACTTCAAATAACAGCTCAAAAAGCTCATTTAGTACAAGCTATTCAAGAGCTGTACTTTTGAATCCTAAACCTCCAGCCATATGGCACTGGAAAGAGAATAAGTACTTTTCCTTAGAACATTACAGTAAGGAAGTATTCGTATGTCAGTATGGAGTTATGTTTATCTTATATGTGAGCACTGTACAGAAAAATAACTAATTTCCATGAGAATAAAATAGTACTAAACATATCATATCTATATCAGCAGCCGTTGATCTGAATCTCCTTAATTGTCATGCTAATTTAAGCCTCAAAACACAGTCCTCCCTTCCAGTAATTCTGTGAAGCAAATGCAGAATCTTAGTCACAAAAAAATGAAGCGATGATTATCTTTTTCACTCAAGAGAATAAGTTTAATAACTTCCTAGTCCTTGCCTTTTGTGAGTAAAAATAACAATCATCACCAGCTATAAGTAAAAAATCCTAATTTTCTACCATGCCTATAAGCAAGGGGTAAAATAATGAGAAAGCAAAGCAGACACTTCTGTGGTAAGAAGATACAAGACAATCTGCAATCCCATACAGTAGCACAGCTGATAAATGACTATCATACTATAGTCCTTTGAGTCATTTTCTTTCGGATGACAAAGTGCTGCTGCTGAATTCACAAAAAGGTAGTTTTCCCACCGAATGCAGATATACAATTTAAAATGACAGTATAAGCTCAGCACAAAGGTCTGTGAATACTATTTGCAGTAAAGCTTTGTAGAGATTTGAATTTCTAGTTTCAGCAAATGAAGTGATTGCAAATAATAGCAGCTTTTCTAGTGTATAGCATGTGCTTGAGTCTTTGAATTAATTGCTTTGCTTTTGTAAAGGCTAGAGCACAGTAAGTGGTATAACCAAGAAAGCCAAATGTTGAGAAAGGGAGGAGGGAGGCAGTCAAATTACTAGCTACAAATCACTTTCATACCACACAGGAATAGATAGTGGGATGTACAGTTAAGTTAAAAGGTGGTAAGAAAAGGAGAAAAGGTAAAAAATGCACTGCATAATTTAAAAAAGAACTGTGGGGTGGCTGCACTGCAAACAGAAGGTGCCTAAGCAGCCATCTCCCTTGTCAGCAAGGCTGAGCTTACATAATTATTTAGCCTTTTCCATGTTCACACTCCATATTCATTTCCTACCTAATGTTGCTGAGAAAGGGAGGTATACAAGAAGCTCTAGAATTCTAATAACACAAAGCCCTCAGCTGCTTGTTTAATTTCACTTGAGTTTTGTGGCAGTCACTGCATGCACTTACCCTAAATCAAATGCTCCTGCTGTGCACAGTGCCAGTACTTACAAGATCAAAGCCTTACAATAGATGATGTGAGTTAGTAAACTTTTAAAATATTAAAATTGAAACGGGACACATTTTTAGTAATCCCATAATTTCAAAAGTAAGCTTTCTGTGTACCACAACCATCCACAAACACTCCTCCCCACTCATGCAGAGATATATTTGAGGTCTTCCATTACATTATGTTATGTCAGTGTTGCTAAGGCTAAAGCCCAAAGGTAAAACATGGATACTATGGGATTATTGTTATCTATCCCATTTTAAATGAAGGACTTCTTACATACATTGCCAAATGTATTCGGGGACATGTTTGCTGGGTATTCCACAGTAGCTGGGAGCTCCCATTACTGAAGCTGAGTAAGTACCCAGCCAATACACTCCTGCTCAGCTTGAATTATCTTATAGTTTGTCATTAATTTTGTTTTGCTCTATCATGTTACAGACTTATTTAAATATTTATTTAGTTTGAGTTGGACTTCAGGACCCTTGTGGGTCCCTTCCAACTCAGGATACTCTACGATTTTACCTCCAAACATGCCATGACAGCAAAGTGTCCACAAACAAGCAGCAGCTCCTAGAAATGTGACACAGATGCACAAAAGGAGAGACCACATCTGGCAGTGTTCTCCCAAAATATCAGTTGGGGAAAAGGCCTTTCCAGTGTAGACACATGTATCTTAACAAGTTAAGAATTACTATGTTGAATGACTAGAATGTAAATATTTTTCATTTTATTGTTTTTTTTTAAGTCCATGAAACGTACCTGAGTTTTCTATTGAAAAATTTGAATAGTCTTTGAGTAAAGTGTGAAAATCAATTGTAGCCATGAAGAAACACCCTTCACAGGAATGGGAAACTAGACATTTGGTCACTAGCCCGATTTAATAAAATAGCAGTAATATAGTGGAACCAAAAGGAACAGACATAACTAATCTCTTAATCCTGTCTTCTTCTTCTTCTTCTTCTATCCATTTGTGTAAAGAATAAAGGGGGTTGACAATAAGCCATAAAATGCATATGTTGCCCAGCAGGGTTTCCATTTTGGCCTGTTTTATAAGCTATAGAATTGAGATTCTCATCTTTCAATCTGAAAGTAGCCAAACCATTCTATTTATTTTAAACAAGTTGTAGCCCTTCTAGCAGAGATCACTGTTGGTATATGAACAAAAGGAAAATAAACTGAGAGTCCAAAATAAAGAAACAGGTGGAAAGAAAGAAAGAATGCTGAATCCTCTCAAACAGCAACCCACAAAGGCAGACCCCTCTCTATTAGTACCTGTACAACAAGTAATCACAGCTACATGGATAAATCTGGAATATTTTTTAAGTCAGATAAAAATCTTTTAAGGTTTGCTAATAGCAAAAATTTACATCAGTTAACTCTTAAATATTGTACAGTATATTTTATAAATACAGTATAGAAATAGTCTTGCCTACTTGATTAAAAATTAGCACAGTCTTAATAAAACTCAGGCACCTGCTTCTCTTTCTGATACTATTGCTAAATTATTAGTTTTATTATCATCATTATGTCATTACTGTATCAACAGAAGCTTATTTTTATTAACTACCAAGTTTATCCTCTTTTTTTTTCCAAAAGAGGTTGCTCCATGGAATAATTTTGCTCAGCAGATTATCATTTGCTGTTGCTTGAATCTCAGAAACATTGGTTCCTGTAAGCCAATACAGCACAAAAGCAAACTAGTTGTGACATTCACCTTCAGTTCTGCAAACAGCTCAGCAAGTGGTTCACATAACTAATCTATAATTAGTCATACTTATGCAGGAGTATTTCTACTATATTTTAGAAAGTACTAATTTGACTTATCAGTGACAGTTTGTTATTTTTGATTCAGTTGTAGAAGAGGTAAGCATCTTTCAAACTGAAAACAATTACTCACTTTTCCTCCAGTTAAATTCTTGAGTCTTTTGTATCAATATTTGTAGACTGAGCTCTGCTAGTCTGTTACGAATTCTGCTCTAAACATGCAGACCCATTTCCTGACAAAGTTTTTCCCTTGGAATCCTCATTCTTTCCCCTCTCTTTTTTCTACCATAATTGTCACAGAAATAGCAGTACGTTTGTGTGACAATTTGATGTCTCTGAAATACAAAACAACTAGCAATTTTCCCCAGTAAAACAGGAATCTGTTTTTCATACAAAAATATATTTGCTATTATAATCTTGCTATTATAATCTCTAGGTTCTGCTGTTGTTGTCAACAAAGAGGAAATAGTTTCAGCAGAATTAAATGTGATTTCAGTCTGCTAGAAGAGGAGTTAGTTCTGGTCTGAAAATAAGAGTATATATGTATAAAAATGCCTTTTCTTAAAGAAAAAAAAGCAAACAAACAAACCTGTTCTGTCACAGAGACTGCAAGGAACTCTACTTTAATTCCAAGAACTCATTTTAGCCTCCAATAATATGCTCACAGGACTCCTTTTTATGCATCAAGCAAACAGCACTGCTACTAATTATTCTCCTTGCAATAGTACCAAAAAGAATGAGTTTATACAACTGCTTCTGTAAGCACCAGAGGGTTGGACTTTGATGATCTTTGTGGGTCCTTTCCCCGTCAGGTTTTGCCAGTATTTTATAAAGACACTTATCAAAATTTACCATTGCATTACACTGGCACTTCTTTTTTTATTATGTTGTAAAACTATAATAAATAATGGTTATTAATTGGGTTATTATAATGTCCTGTATTGATTTTCACAAGTACTCTGTCTTTTCCAAATCCATAGAGATAACCACAAGCATGACACTGACAAAAAATAAAGTGAAAATATCACAGTCGGTTCAGATCTTCAGCTAATACCTGACATCTCCATTCATTTAAAACAGGATACTATAAAGATAAAATAATTAATATCAGCTATAGATCTGTGTAACTCTGTACAGCTCATGGGATGTTTTTTTGCTCTGCCAACATCCGTTTAAATTTCACTTCAACTCCCTTCAGTAAATTGTTCTTCTGCTCATAATTTATTCTTCACTCAAGATCTGCAAAAGTCACCAATTATTTGGGTCATTCCATCACCAGGCACCTTGAAAAACACTTATTCAGTAGGAGCTAGATATGTAATGACTATTGACATTTATAAAAATCCCATCCTGATGCCACAAAGCATTTTTGAGCAGCTCTAGAATATTTAGCACTGTCTGATTAAATTGGTGTTTGCAGTAATGCCTTCAATAAAGGATTATAGTTGTACCACAGTTTAAAGAAATATTCTTTATATTCTAAACTCCCAGAGATTACCCAGAAACCACGCACTAGACAATTCAAGCTTTAAACCCATGGATGCTTATTAGTAATCAAGCCAATCTCATTTTGATCTATGGTTGTTACTTGGCAGGAGGAAACAGCTTACAGCTACTCAAAAGCAGAACTGAAGTTCAAAACCAGAAGCCCATGGAAAGGCCTTTAATTATATGTACAGTGTTCTTACTTCCTCTTTCACTATCTTCAAATATATAAACAATCAGCAAAAAGAAAAAGAATTCTTTGATACAGCAGCACAGAGGAAATATATTCAGAAGAAGGAAGAGGAAGGAAAGTCACTATGAGAACAGAAGAAACTATTTCAAAAGGATTATAAAAAAGAAATCCTCGGGTTTATGCTTTGAAACGTTACAATTTTGTGAGGCTCAGAAGACTATGATAACATGAGACTAAAATTATTCATAATTAAAAAGTTTTCCCCAAATAAAACATTTTAAAAACTGTTAAAAAGTAACAATACATGGTTTCAAAATCTACATATGCCTTGAAAAACATGAACTAAACTGAAATGCTTCATGATTAAAGACAGCTGTTCACTTACCAAAATTTATGAGAAAAAGAAAAAAGTTTATTAGAACTTACTACCTAGCCCTAACATCGTATATAACAATCCCTCTTATTAACTCCCTCAAATTAATTATGTTTGTGTGCTTAGGCATATTTCTGTGTGTATCTGTGGATATCCACACATATATAGAGAGTGAGCATTAGGAAGTCTGACATGAAAAAGCTGAAAGGTCTACCATGCTTGCAGGGGGAACAATCAAACACGGGTTTGTGTGTGCACCCATAATTCAAGCAGCTTTGGAACACATTGATCATTTTTCTGTCTTTTTGTAGCTCCCCAGTCTGTGTCCCAGTCCATCACCCTTGCACTGTGCTGCCTCCTCCCCCTGCAGCCTGGCCCGACAGATGTTATTCACAGCAGGACAGATTTACCTCCAGACCTGTTCTTCACAGCAGCCTCCCTCCCTGGGCGGTGCTCGGGCACAGCTCAGCCCCAGCAGCCCAGAACTGCAGTTGGCACCAAGTGCACACCCAGGCAGGAGAATTTTGGAGCCTCTGCCTGGCTTTGCAAAATGAGCAGGTTGCACCAGGGGCAGCTGCACTCGCCAGGGAGCTCAGTGCCTGTCCACAGAATAAACTGACTGACACTGACACTAAGCACCACACGGTTTTCCCCACAGAATTTTGCATCCTGGAGCCAATCCATTTCTCAATGTCTGGATCATGATTTTTTCATTATGCGCAGATATAGATCTCTCTATTCTTATTCTCAAAAAAGCACATCCACTTTCACTGAAATTTAGGGTGGGAAAAGTCAGCTAAAATAAAGTGCATTGAAGGAGAGTTTCCAAGCCATTGAATTTTGGGGAAGACATCAGCAAGATATAGTGCTAGTAGAACTGCCTAAAGAACCCACATATTTGCAAAAGACCATTGCAAATGTAACCTCTTGCCACCTGTGGTGTTAAAATGTAAATTGAGCTGAAGATTCTGGAGGGAAGTTATATGACTAATTTCATCCAAACAGCATAAATATTTAAGATACACAACACACTCCCATCTTGAAAATACACTGGAAGGTGTCCTGCATGAATCCAAGGTCAGGTGGCCCCAGCCAAGGGTCAGTAGCCAGCTGGAAACAGAGCCCACGGGTTCACTACCCACAGAATAGTGAGTGCCATGTCCCGGGCACGTGGCTGGGGACCAGCAAAATAACACCACATCTGACACTTTTCTCCTACCTCCTTCTACCTGAAGGTACTTAAGGATTGCAGCTTAGGTCCTGTATTATGAAATGAAACGGAACTCTATACAAATGTAACATTTTTGCTGCCTGCTCAGCCTCTTGAAAGCATGCTTAGCAGAACATTCCTGAAAAAAAAAAAAAATACACTTTTAAAACTCACCCAAGACAGACTTACCAACCCTAAGTCTTATTCAGGAGGATGATCCCATTCATACCTTTTCAATTCTTTTTACTTGTGGTTAGCTGCCTAGGGTAGAAAATTCCACATCTGCCAATTAAATAATGACTGCTTATAAGTGTTGCTATTTAAAGCTGATAAACTTTGTAAAAACACATGTGTTTCACAGGCTGCCAGGACTGGAATTTTAGTTTCCACATTACTACTCCAATCCATATTTTATTGTGCATATCTTATTTTTTTTTTTCCTGTGTAGTGTCATTAATCTGCTCCCTGGCTGTGCAGAATAATATCCCACAAGAGCAGGCTGCTTTTTGAATATTTTATTATCTCTCATTGTATTTCCAAAGTAATATATATTTACAAATTCAACCTCCTACAGGCAGAACTATATTGTTTTCCCTCTATGTTTGAGAAACAAGGCATAGATATCGAATATAAATAGAAAAATCTATCTACACTCATTCACGTTGAAAGAAAGAACCAATCACATATCAAGCTGTGCAAGAAAAGAGAGGAAAAAGAGATTTGCATACTGCAGGAGAAGACAGAGGGGCAGAGAGGTACACAAAGGAGTTATGTTCCTACTGGAATACCTCTTTCAGTTCTGCTGAAGGACAACTCTTTCCAGGATGCCTCTCATATCTGAACAGACTGTATCCAGTGGGAAGTACACTGGAAGGGCTTCGCTGAGTGTTTATACTTTACAGTCCTGACTCATTTCATCAAATAATTTCCTGGGGTTCCCCTTTTTGACACAGAGCATTTCCTACCTTCTTTCACCTGTAGAATTTTAGCAAGAAGTGAAGTGAAAATACTTTCCCCCTGCTTCCCTCTTCACCTCAGTACTGGCAGCCAGCACAGGCCCCAGTACACTGAACTCTCAATGGCTCCTCCACTGCAGGGAACCCCCATCAAAGATGGATCGTTTCTTGTTGATGGATCTTGCCTTGAGGAAGTCAAGGCTGAGCTTGAACTTGGCTGTAAAATCCACTTGGTCCTTAACACTTGATTTAGAAAGAGTAGAAAGGGTAGAAAGTCCTCTTACAAATGGGAAGTAAGACATTTTCATAGGCAAGACATGATGTTTTGGAAGTGCTTTCACCATTCTGTCACACAAGTCCTGTGTGTCTTTGGCACCGAGGTCTCACTGTTTCTTCACTCCCTCCAAGAAGCACAACTCAGTATTTACATACTCATCTTTACATACAGCTGTAAAGATGATAAATGCAACTGGGAGCTCTCTAGCAAGATAAGGAGACATTAGATTCACTAGAGCCAATGTCAGTGTGCATTTATCAGTCAAATTATGCAGAAGCTGAAAAAGGTGCACAGAAATTGGGAAGGAGTAGCCCATTAAAAATAAAATAAAGGCAACAACCACAAAACTTATTGTGTTGAAGGCCCCAAATTCAGCTTTTCTGGCATGAATATTAATTTTAGCTTTAAAATGGAAATAATTATAAATAAGAAATACGAAAATATTATATATACCATGTAGAACATTTGCAAAGCCTTTTCATTTTTAAAGAGCTTTGCTGGCATTCTTAGGTTAAGCACAACAATCCAACTACATAAGAGTATCCCAAGACTGTTATCTAAACTATGGAACTAAAGCATGCCTAAAATAGGTCATCTGATATTTAGAGAGACATGTATGTCTCTCTGTATGTGGGACATATTGTGGATATCAGATTTTCTGGTTTTTTGATCCATACAAGATTTAAAGCTCATTTAACCAGATATGTTCTATTATATTACAAGTATCAACCAATTGAATCCTGCTTTATATATCACTTATTCTTCAACAGGAGAATGTGGAGACACATTATTTAAAAATACATGGTCAAAACTAGCAAGCCCCAAACATGATGCACTCTATGCCATTTCATAGTAACTATGCATATTTTATTCTCTACTCTAAAAGCTATCTTGGATCTGTTTCATTTTCCAAAATAAATAACATGACAGCTATTCAGCACCCATATTCTTCAACTACATGAAATTGTTATGGATGAGCAGTTGTTCAGAGTAGCTGAAGGGTTGTACACTGTCATGCAAACAGCTCATATTCAGCAAAAGCTCCTACAGAAAAAGAAGTCACAATATCCTTTTACATTTTTATTTTTCATTCTTTCAGTTCCTTGTCAGATAGCTATTACCTAAATTTGAATTGAAAGCAAATAAAATAAACACTGCTTATTTTAATTGTGGTTCTTTTTAGCATTAGTCTTAGTTTTCTACCATATTCAAAATGAACAAGTATGATGGTTGGTTTTCCCCTTGTTTGTAGTTTTTATTTTATTTTGATAAAGTCTATGCAAGGACAGATTATTTCACTGTGTTTCACTTGTATTTTATCTTTGATGGTCCTAGTCCAGGAGGCTCTGAAATCTCTAGAAATTTTTGTTGTCTTAAACAGATTTTGGATCACCTTAATACCATCATTATCTAAGGGCTATGATTATAAGGAAGACAGGTTTACTTAACAAGCTCAGTGTTCTAAAAAGAACAGCCTGACATGAGTATTTGGGAGCTGATATTGATATAGCTTTTGTAGCTGCATGTTTAGAGGCTGATACTGCTATTAACTCTTAATTACCTTATATTTTTCCTATATGTGCAATCACTTAATACTGTGCTTTATAGTAATAGGAAAACATTTCCTCAATCCACCTCCTCTGTCACTCTTCAAACTAATACAAACGCAGTGTTTTGTAACAGACCTAGAGCCATGAAGGGGAAATAATGGGAAGGCTTTACTCATTCATTTTTGGTAGGCTGGAGTGTTCTTCAAAATTACCTATAAATCTGGGTCAACACTCTCCCTTCATCAATATTAAAAATAAAATTAAAAAAAGAACAGAAATCTAGCAAAGCTAAGAAATAACCAGCACCTTTTTATAAAGCCATTTTCAATGCATTCCATATTTCAAAGTGAGTGAAAAGTTATCTCATTTTAAAACATAGGATGGAGAAAGAAATTAGCCCCTGAAACAAAATCAACAAGTGATTTCAGGAAACTTCCTTCCCATAGGGACAGTCCTGTAAGCGTAAATGTTTGACATAATCTGTTTACTGTGAACACTATTATTTCTGGGGGGAAAAAGTCTTCATTTGGAAATTTTTTGTTCCAGTTATACTTTTATAATAATATTTTACCTGTGTTGTTTCCAGCACTGAGATAGTAACTGCCCAGCTGACAGGAACAATCTTCTCATGCCTCCTCTAATACTGTTTTTAAACAAGCTTTCCACCCTGGCTTTTCCAGTTATTCCATTTCCTAGATTCTATCTTTGGATGGATAACTTTTTTGAAAAAGGGCTGTAACTTGCGACAGATAACTCTCACACCTTGGCAAGGTTTACATAGAACTAGAAGTCAAGTACTGAAACAGTGACAGATATTTGTCTTACACGCCTTTCTTGGAAAACTGCTTATGTTTTCTAACATGATCTGTGCCAGAGTTTATACTATTCTGTTAAGGTCAAATCAAAATAATACTAGTAAATTTTGCAGAATCTAATAATTAAAGCTTTTACTGATTTTATTTACAATATGCACCAGTAGTATCGAAGCAAACTCCAGTAATCTATCCTCATGTAGAACTGAAAACAAAACGGTTTTAAAAAATAACTAGGCAAAGGAAGAAAGAAATACACTTGTTAATTTTGAATACTGTTACACAACGGTAGGAAATATAACTATGTGGTGAATAAGACTAGGTAAAAGAAATTAGAGAAAAATAAGTAGTGCTTTCTAACTCTGAAATGAAAGAAAATTAAAATAAATAGCATGTAATATTTATAGTAACATTAGTGTCTTACAGCATGGCAGGTAAAATTTTGTACACTACAAGGACTTCAGCATGTACATTTCCTGATTAAATAGACATTTTAAGAATTTCCTCTCTCCCTAACACACTACAAATAAGCCATCAAAAACAGAAAATATCCACACACCCATAGAATGGAGCATTGCACAACAAAGAACTGGACACCAGATGTTTCTGTGCCATCAGGAAGCTACATGCAAAGCTACATCAGTGTTGCACTTTAAAAAACCCTAAAATTCAATAATACAGGCCCAATATCCCTAACAAAAAATTAGATAGTTGTATTACGATCTATTAGGAATTCAAATTCACATCAATTAACCAAAATCCTGAGCTACTGAAGCAGCAACATTCCTCAGCTCTAAATTCTGCAACTGTTAAAGGCCAGGAAACCCACATACAGCTAGAGACTTATTTTAAGATCTGAAGTCTATTTTAACCTTTAACAAGGAAGAAAAGAGTAACTATCAATTTTTGTTAGCCGTACAGAAAGGTTACATATATGATAAATGGCACTACCATGATTGAATGGAATGGCAATTCTGCCAACATGGCATTTCCCCATTTCCCAACACTCTGTGAAATCTGTTGGTTTGCCATTTCTAGCAGCAGGATTGACAGGAGCAATGTGTAAAAAGGCAGGCTCATCCCCGTGCAGGTTCCTCTTATTATAAAAAGATGTGGGTACTTAAAAACCACAAGTGCAAAACAGCTGAGGAGGAAGACACTTGCCATGACCTCGCCCTGCCCCAAGGACCTGCTCCAGCCTGTTCAGTTCAGCTTTGCTCTGACAGCCTGCACTGCCACAGGAAGTGCTGCCATACATATGAATGAAAAACCAGCAATATTGTGCCAAACCTCAGCAGAAACACACTGAATTCTATTCATTCAGGACCGCCAAGACAATGTGGAATTACCACACCATATTAAAATGAACTGGTATCCTCTTGAAATGGTTCACATAACTAAGACATTAAAAGGAGACAACTCACTTCCTATTTTGCTTTCTTGGACAAGGAATCTGAGCACAAATAATAAGTAAAAAAGCCAAATGGGTCTCAGAGTTTCATAACTGTAGATATTTTCTTCAAAATCTAAGTTTTTTGAATCATCTTAAGATAGACCAAACTCCTGCTTTCTTTTCTACCAAATCTCTATCCATTATGTTTGGAGAATGTGGTTTAAGAGTATAAAAAATCTTCAGGTAGAAAACAACATTGCCCCTTAAACTCACTTAAATGTCTTCTTAAATCTACTTCTTTCATAATATATCTAGAAAACTTGATGCCGTGGAGATTAAGAAGTCATTAACCCTTCTGTTAAAATTAGAGAACCAATACATTGACTTGCCAAAGATCACCCAAGTGCACAGCAGGAGAGTTAGGAACTACGTCTCTGAATCTCAAAAATCTTAACTACATGACTGTGAAATCCATAACAGCTAAGACATATATTGTATGCCTCTTGTGTGAAAATGTCATGGAATAGTGTTGTTAATAATTGAAAATACTATTGTGATCTCTTGCTTTCCTCACCAAGACAATGTGTACACAAAAGTCATGCAGAAGCATCTTTCTGGACACATCTCCAAATCAAGACCACCACTTTCTTCTCAGTGACCAAGGAGCAGAGAGGCTCTGGACAGTTTTTGGAAACAGCAGCATGCAGACTGGTAAGGATGCAGGACATATAAGCGCTAACATTTTTCATCTCTTATAAGAATTCTTTTCAGCTCTATAGGGTGAATCTCAAGGAAGTTCATAAATCAAATCCAAAAAGTCAAACACCACAGCAGTAGCTCAGAAAGCAAAGGATAATATTTGAATCAAAGTACCTGGGTCAGTATTCAAATGAAGCTGTTTTGCTAGTTAAACTGCAGATGTTTTATTTCTTTCTATTATCAGATAAAGTAAGTACTCCAGTGACAAATTCATCCAAATTTATAAACCTGAGGAAGCAGAAGAACCAACTTGCTTTCCTTATTCCTCATAAGAATAACTGTTTTGAATACAAGCACAAGACCTATTAGTCCAAGGAACTTAAAGGCCCTGGGAACAAGAAGCAATCTGGACAATTCACAGCCTAACAATAGGATATTCTTGTTTTAGCAAATTGTTCTTGAATGCAAAAGGTCTTGATAAAATTATCTTTTCTAACACATCTCCAGCACACATGTTAATACTGTTATTTAATGAATAAAATCCTTCTTTAATTTAAAATAGTTTTTGACAAAATACTCAATACATATTCACTTTCATTTAGTTCAATAAAGTTCCATTCCCTACATTGTAATGTAATTGCATACAGTTTATCTAGAAAAACATACAATTATATATGCAAGAACATAGTAATTTAATAAATTATTTTTATTTTATTAAACCACTAAACCCATAAATATAAGACATTGTAAACAATTTACCAATTTTTTTCTGTTTGCAGAATTAGTATGCAATTCTTACATTTTTATTTAAAGCAATCCACCAAATATATTAAAAATTAAAAACAAGCACTTTTAGGCAATATAAATCCTAAATTGAGTTCTCTGTGCACTAAAACTTATGAGCAGAGTTTTAAAAAATCTACTATGCACCAGCTCAGTGGCACTGAATAAGAAGTAAACAAGAAACGCTTTGCCAAAATGCAGGAATAAACCCCTATGCACTCATGCTTTGTCCACACGGGCTATTCTTGCTCATGTACTGAATACACACAGTATTTTAAATAGTCTGTCCATCCAATGCAAAATGAGTATGATTAATGGCTAATTGCTCTTTCTTGTTTGCTATCCTTCACATGCTATGATATCAGAGTTCCACAAGGGCAACTGTAGTGGGCTGGCCAAAAAGCCTGGAGGGGAAAATTAAATCCCCTTCTTAAGCAGCAGACTAGCAGTCTCCTCCAACAAAGGCTTTCCTTCCCTTGGTGGTAATGTGATTCATTTTCCTATAAAGAAGAAGGCTGGTATTTCAATGCGTAAAGACAGCCATTACTGTGACATTTAACAAGCCTGAAACCTCTGGCTTTCTTGCTAACCTAGATCTGCCTTAAGGCTATCAGAGACAAAAGAGGCCTTCTCCTCCAGCAAGCATCAAAGACCTAATAAAAAGCCAAGAACGAGTAGGCAGTCAGCTTCTGTGTCAGAAATGCAAAATAAAAATATAATCTATGCAAATTTGAGGCATGCAAAAAACTCATGGAACATTGCTTGTGTGTACAGTTGTACTCATAAAACCTGTAATGCACTTTTTGAATTATTCAGCAAGAGGAGGCTGAAAAGCAGCAAAGAAGCTTATTATGTTTGCTTTGCTTCATAGACTATTAGGTGGACAAAAAGAAAAAGGAATTTAGTTACGCTTGCTTATCTCCTAACCTTATAAACTTGGGATTAACAGATCAAAGGAGGATTTGGTTCAGTTGATAGAAAATGGAGCTCTTTTATAGCTGTTTGGTCTCCCTGTCCCTTATGATCAAATGAGCTTAAGCAATTGATAAAATAAATGGAGGTTTGAATTCATGTGGTTTAGTATATATATTTAATATTTGCTGTATTGCATTGTACATTTGCATGCAAAATTAAGTAACAAGTAAAAGAAGATTAAACATTGCACTTTTTTTTATTCTGCTTATGCCCTGCTAGTGGAACCCAAAGTGCAAACACAAGGTGCTGTACTGATATGATTTAATTTTCTTCATGATTTTATGAGGTACACAGGTCAGCCCATGTACTACACATATAAAGTGTTTCTAATATTTCATTCCCTCATCTTGCCATTGATCTGAAAATTAACCCACATCTGAGCTCCAGCTGGGGCACTGCACAGCCTGGGATGTGGAGATGGAAACACCTGGTCAGCAGGTCAGGCACACTTGGCTCACACAGCACTGACAGCAGGCAGCTGCCAATAGGTCACTGGAGTGACAAGGCATGATGCTGCCTCTTTTCTTCCCAACATTTCAAATTGCAAGACACCAAAAAGTGACCTTATGATACCAAAGATGGTGCTGCTTTTTTATTAATTTACCAACTCTGTTATTTTGCTGTGGACTGGAGATGGGTGTATTCCCGGATGACTTAGAAACAGATTCACCTTTTAGAGCACTAAACATATTCATTATGAATCAAAATTAAATTATTCATGCTTTTGAAAGCCAAGGTGAACCCATTTAGCCATGAATTACTAGAAGTATCATTTCATTAAAACAACAGCATCCCCTCCAAATATAAAATCATTTTTCCATGTCAATTAGGTCATACAACTTCCAACTACAAAGCACCACATTTAAAAAGGGAATTAAGTAGCTTGCCTCACTAATTTTTCTCTACTTACATTGGAAATGCATGTTTTGACTGCAGCTTTACCACTAAGTTGTAGCCCTCTTACTACAAATGGTTGCTTCTAGAATAATTGAATGGGAATTGCACAAACTGTCCTCCCATGTGTTTGGTTAATATAGTAGCTCATGGGGTTTTCCAATTGCCAATTAAGGATTGTTCATGATATTAAAATGGCTAAAGAAGAATACCAATGTGTTATTTAACCCCTTAATACTTCAGTATCGGTTACCATTTTGAGATAGTTCTATTATATAATGCTTTTGTTCAGTATATTATATAATACTTTTGCAACCAAGACAGAGCCATTTTAAAACTAGCACAGCAAGAATTTCTAAGAATTTTCACAAGATTAAGAAACTTTGTGCCAGATGAAATTTAAGGAGAGATTTATAAAAGTAATTTAAAAACATGTCAGGGGAAAGAGGCAAATGAAAGCCCTTTCATGGGAGGAAATGTAAAGTACAAAGAACAGATAAAGTCAGAATTCCATGAGTGACCCTTCTTTGGATGGATCTTCATAACTAAGGGAGAGGCTCTCACCACAGCTGAGTTAGGGGCTGATTCAGATTGAGGTTTATCCCAGATAAGGTTTAAATCAGTCACTGAGCAGAGAATGGTCACAGTGCTCTAACTGGACATGTGAAATCAGAATGGTGCAACATTACTGAATTGAAAGGTGCAACTGGTAAGATTTCAGACACTGAGGTTGGAAGAAACCTTGCTAGGTCCTTTGTATATATGCAAATTAGACATCCCCCCATTTTTTTCTTGCAGCTTAGTTCAACAGTTGCAAAATGGTAAACTTCTCCAAAACCCATCTGCCAGACACAGCAGATCCAAAATCTGTGGAATCTGAAGACCACATCAGATCTTTCCCATGGTGGATTTTGATTGGCACATATTGGACTTGATGTTTATTGATGTTTATGTAATTTTGCACTGCATGTTTGCTGGCACTGTTTACTCAGGATCTCAAAAGAACAGGAGAGGAAAAGAAAAAGTAGAAGGAAAAGAAAAGAAGAAAAAGAGGGGGAAAGGAAAAGGAGATAGCTTCGCAATGGATACAGAAAGGCAAGACCTATTTTGAGTACCAAAAAGCCAATAATGTTTTTCCTAGCTACAGAAGTATCTCAAACAAGAGGATAAAAGGTTACCTCCTAAACCATACAATTTTTCAGAAACTGTATATTCCTTATCCATTTAGGGCTAACATTACAAAGAACAAATAAACAATACAAGTTGGCTACAGATTTTGTCATTTCATTCAAATGACAGAATATAATTTGTTTTTGTTGGAAATATAACAAACGACAGCCAAGCAATACAATATTCTTTGGCTACAGCATAGATCTATGTACAATTTCACTAAAATAAATTAAATAGACACTGGGGGGATAAAACACTCTGTTAGTGTATTGTATTACAAAGATAAATGTTAACACTTCCAAACTTGTTTGGCTCAAAAAGACATACCAAATGTATTGCAAAAATATCTTTAGGATAACTGGTCTCAAAAATTACTTTATAAAACCTTGGTATTGCAATTTAAGACAAAAATTAGAAATTGTTTCATTTTAGCAACACTATTTAGTAACACCTTAACAAATCAGAGGACATAGAAGACTGCATTTCCCTTTCTTAATGTTTAAAAGAAATACAGTGTGTAAAGGTACAGTTCATTTCTGTAGAACCTCAAATTCAAGTTATTACTTACCATCACAGGAACTTTTAGACGTTCTTTAATTCAATAGATATTAAATCAATGTGTTAAAAATTATTATGTTAAAAAACAAGTACTCTATAAGAAACAAATGCTGAAGTTGAAATGTAGACCTATGGATGCCCTACTCCTTACTCCTACCTCCATGCTGTAATTGCAACATTGCTGAAGTTTGCTATTCAAAATTACTAGTGAGGAAAAGTTACTGAGAAGTAATTTATGGTACTAAAGTGATATAGGGAGCATCTGTCTCCATCACAGCACTCCATCACAGTGCTGCTGACCTCGCCTTTAAATACTGTGTAAGGCCATTGGTTATCTAGCAGTCTCAGGCTGAAAGCTTTGGAAGGTTTTATTATTATTACAGCCAAACACTGGGGTCCACAGTGTTATACATGTGGTATAAAGTCCTATTGCTACTTGTGGTGTAGAGTCTCAAATTGAAAATACATGCACTTAAAAAGTGGCACATTTTGCTGGTTTATAATTACAGTGTAATTCTGTAGATATGGATTAAGAACTACTGGCATTAAGTTTTCCTTAGAATCAAGAAGGTCAAATTATGGTTTCTGCAAAGTCATCTCTATTTCCCTCTGCTGATGGACTCTCCATTTTATATTGAGTTGGGTGCTTTCTATATGCATTTGTAATGTAATTTCAATGTAAAACCTCAAATGTGAGATAGATGCATTCCCACATTGTAGGTACTGCTATTTTGCAGAGCAGTAAGCTGATTCAAAGGAATTACACAATTAATCCATGGGCAAGCACAAGTTGTGACTGAAGTGGAAACACCTCTTTATTCTTAAAGGGACTTTGTTGAGCCTATGCAAACAATACTAATTATAAATATTAGATTAAGTCATATTGTGCTATATATAAGGTTCCTCCAATACAGAGATTCTTACACAGCTTTGCTACATAAATATTTTCTGCAGTACCTCTAACTTATTTGATTATCAATTCAAAAATAACACTTCTGTACATGGAAACAAGCAATATCAATATGCAATAATCTAAAACACCACAAGAACTTTCAAGTATACCTTGGTACTCTTTGAATGATTCTGCAACAGCTAATTATTCATAACAACCATTAAAGAATTTTACAGTAATGAAAGAACTGCAAACCTGTGCTGAAAAAAAACAGCAGGCACATATACAGAATAAATTATATCCAGTTTCTTAATATCTGGTTTTCCCTCTAAAGTTATTGCCAAGAACAGACACACACCGCACATTTTATATCCTACAGTTAAAGTTCTTAGAAGTATTATGAGTTGCTTTCTTTGGCAATGCAACAAAATATACCTCCAACATTCAGGTAACTGGATATGGTATTAGCTGAAGCAATTTGCTGAACACAGGCTTTCATACTCAAAATATGTTACAGAACTCCACTATATCTCTAATAAATACTACAGCTAAAAGTCATCAGAGAAAGCACAGGAGAGTCTGCACATGTGAGAGTAACTAAAAGAAAGTCTGGTTTTATTTTTAAATTTGTCATGTGCAGAAAAATCTTCAAGTTCAAAATTTCAATCTGAAAAAATCTAGTTTAATCATGAAAAAAATGTTACTAGACTAAAGACTCTTATAAACACTCCCTCTGCAAACTCCTTCAGGAAAGGTTGTGAATATCATTCCCTAGTGAATAGTTTCACTCACACACAGAGTAAGACAGGAAACAATAACAAGGAGGAAGGAAAATTGAGCAAGACCACTTTATTGCTCGTTACTAGAATGTAGCATAAAAGGATTGCAAGACTAAGGGGATCTTGAGACTTGAGTTATTTGAATGAGTTCCCATAAAATTCCACAGCAAAAAGGACACTGGTGCAGGTAGAGCCTGCTTGTTCCCTTCCTCTGTGGAACTCAGTCTTTGCCAGGTCCCCACCAGGTCTTCCCTCACTGCTTTAATCTACTTTCTCTTAGTTCCCTCACCACCAACAGAAGAAATACTCTGCCTCAGCAGTAGAGCAGTTTGTGTTCTCCCTCTCTTTGGACATAAAGAGACCTTTCCTTTGGAAGTCTACTATTTGCTGAATTAATTATTCAGCTAAACTACCCATTGACAATGGAGTCAACATTATCTGTTTTCTACCTTCCAAAGAACAGTATCAAAGTAATAACTAGTACAGGTACAAGGACAGCCCAATACTGCAATTGTCATTTCTTGTAAAAGATAAGCAAATACTTATTAGGAGCATACCAGTGGGGTTACAGAAGATGCTGGAATTAAAACAGCAGTTCCTTCTGAGCCAACTCAGATGTCGGCAGCAATCTTGCCAGAAAAATCTCTTAGAGCAGCACCATTCAAAGAATAAATGTCAGACAAACAAAGGATTCAGAGACAGTGGTTCAAGTGTAGGATGGGATGCTGATTCCTAATTTACCTATATTTACCAGATGACCATATTCAGATTCCACCTGCTGAGTCTGCATTGTTTCATTCCAGCGAGCACTGATTTCCTTGAGGGCTGCAGAATCACTGCTGAACCAAGAAACATTAAAAGAAAGGAGGAGATGCAGACCCATGCTGCTCTCAGAACACCATGACCAAAAGCTGGTTATCATTAATATCTTATGAATTTCAAGGTTACCACAAAGTCTAGTTCCTTCCTAATTTGTTCTACTGATTATTTTCAATCTACTCACAAGATAGAAAAATAAAAAGGCACACAAAATAATAAATTACAGAAAATGCCAGGTCAGTTTATCTTTGGAAAGAAGAGTTAGAATTTAAATTGATAAAGTGAAAGTCTAATATCAACAGCCTGAAATCCAGCAGAGGTGACATAAGCATACATAAGGAGAACTACTAGATAAAAAATAGCTACAAGGGAACACAGGAGAGAACACACAAACACACACCAAGCAGTAGCTCATCACTTAATCACTTTAGCAATAAATATGACCAGATTTTCAACTGAAATCACTCTGTGCCTGAAGCAGTGAAATTAACTGAGGAACACTCTAGAACACTGACAACTCAGAAGAGACAGTTCTTTGCTTTCAGAACAGATTTATCAACTGCTACCTACTAAGGTGAAGAGGCAAACAAATATGGGGAAAAAAAAACAGTACAAAGAATAAGTTCCTGAATTGAAGGGCACCCTGGTATGAGGTATTTAGGACTTCAGGCAAATCTCTTCACAGAAATGAAGAGCCATATGGAGGCAAGAACAAATGAGAAATAATCCTTTGCCAAGAAAGAAGTATTACACATTCCTAACTGAGTCAGAAAAAGTTGATACCAGGATTCATATCAAGGCTGATACACAACTAATTTTGTTTTGTGAGCATCAGACTGGCTGTACACGAGAACTCTGCTCCTGGGAGTCCCAGTAAAAAAATACCACCTATTAAGCATTCACTTCAGATAGTACATGTATTTTAAAATCACCAATTAGGAAAGCATCTAACTGCTGCCATTTACAAGATTTTTCTCTGCTTCTGAAATTCAGCTGTAGATCTAGGTTAACAGTCCCAAAATATTCATTACTTGTGTTATTTATTTACATTTTTGAAACCTCAATCATGCAATTAAGATACTGATAGCATTATTACTAGCAAAAAGAAAGCTTTTCCATTCCTGTTAGCCTATTACAGATCTCAGGGGTGCTTTTACAGAAAACAAAGATTCTTTTGCTTAACATTTGGCCATGACAGATGCTTTTCCCAGGCAATTCTGGGACTCCAGAGACAATCTATGTTTAAAAGTGTAATGTTCAGTTAAGATTCAAGTAGACATTTTCTCCTTTTGTTCAGAAGACAGCCCGCAATGTTGATAAATCAATGGAAAAGAGCCCCACAGCAAAAAAAAGTTAAATTTTGTAATACTCTGTGCTGGTTTAAGTCTTATTTCTGGACAGCAGGTGTCAAAACTATCGCCACTGCTAAACATGGTCTATGCTAAAATAACAAAGATAAGATCTCAACTATTCTGTAAGACCTCAGTGATTTCCAAAGAGAAGACTCAGAATCTCAGTTTAAAGTGTTTAATATGGAAATATGTTTCATTCCGTAAAGAAAAATCCAGAAATTGTAAGAACTTGGTTTTGCTGAAAACAGATCCTAATGAAAAAGTTTATGTAATGCTGGTTAATTTTATCTTCCAGAAAAACATTTTGATAGAGAGCTTTAATTTCAAGTTGCATATCTTCAGTATACATGTTCTGTGAATGTTTCTACGAAACCAAACAAAAATCATCTTGCATGCAAGAATTATTTATGTGCTCTGTATAGTCTCTAGACCCAAACTGTCTTTGCAGGGGTGAGCTATTAATAACAAGAAGTTTAACAGGATACATAACTAATATCATTCATGTACCCCATTCTAACAAGTTATATTAAGAGATAGGGAGCACTGTTTCACCTTTTTTTTAGCTTATATTATCCTGTCCCCTTCTTTTTACAATATCTGATAACTTTTTACTAACTCAGCTCATATTACCCAAGGAAACAAAATTACTTACGTTAACTATATATAATATACAAATGCAGATGGGATACTTGAAGATTTCAGATCCTTAACCAAAACCATAATCATAAATTTGTGTTTGTCTTACATAGAAATACAGAAAAATATTTTCCTTAGTATTTAATTCAAGAACATAACAATAATCTCAATAACATAACATCAAAATCTATGGTGCTATGGTTTACAAAGAGAAAAAGTAATCAATATGCATGAATTGTCAGGTATATGAAACTACCTAACAAGTAACATTTACAGAGGACAAACAAGCAGGAAACAAAAGAGGAATTTTTACTGTCATCAGATTTTCTTATTGTGAAAATAAGATCCCATCAGTGACAATTAAGTACTTTCCAATTTGTGTCAGTTGGGTTGAAAACCATCCCAGAAGTAACTTTTGAAGAAAATAAAACATTTATTATTATCAAAAATGTTAAAAGTTAAATATTTCTGTATGGGGGTTCATCAGGTGTTTTATTCATTACAAATATTTGTCTTTTTCCACAATTTCTAACCAGTCTGAGAGTAAAATAAAATGTGTAAATAGCTATATCTTTTATAATAAGAGCAAATCATGCATCTCAGAGGGTATATTTGGCAGCTGTCTTCTCAATTGTCTTGCTGAAGATGTCAATGCTGTCCATTTGTTGTATTTTCAAAATACACACAATTTCTAAGTAGATTTCCATCAGATGTTAAGTATCCCATCAAATTCTTTCCCATTTACACTAATTCCCAAAGAATTCTGTATGAATTAGGTAGATAACCATCTTGAATCTGGTCTGCTCATTGGAGTTCCATTCACAACCTTAAATACCTCAACACCTTTGAAAATAGGGTCTTCATTGCCTGTATAAATCAAGATTGTGTGTACTCATTGCCTTCTTCCATGCCTTCCACAAAAGTGAACTAAGTGATCCAAAGCTCAAGCAATTATTCAGACCAAGATGATTTCATAGAGCATTAAGCTCAAACCTAACATATTACCTCCACTGACTTTCAGTAACTTTCAGAGATAAAACCCCTTTTCCCCATAGCTAAAGCTATCTCTCTTACTATCTCTTCATCTTTATACTCTCAACCTTCTCCATGCCAGATGGGTGAAGAAGTGTGCAGCCTATGAGGATTCACTCACTGAGCTGAAAAAAAAAATGGCTGGGCTGTTCAAAATCTAAAGGAGTTGAAGATTGTCTGAGGCAGTTCTTAATTTAATTGGGATTTAAGCACTTAGAACCTCTAGATTTCTTTAAATATCTGTCCACTGATGGCTCAAGTGAAGGAAACTGCATTCTGATTGAATAAGTGAACAAGATCACCCCCACTAGGAACCCATCTTGGTGCCCTTCTGTGTCTGCTTGCTGTTTCCTATCAACTCCAATTCAATAATGGACTGTCACACAAATTAGGACACAATTATTATATTATCCTTTTGCTGAAATCTTAAAGGCAAGTACTGCAAATCTACCAACCACAAAAAGAAGAAAATTGCTATAAAGGACCAAGACAAGAGTAAGTAAGGCAAACAAGCTTGGAACACAAAGCTGCTCTTGGCAAGCAAACACTTTATGCAGTAATAACTGGGTCTTTTTGCTATGCACTCGTGAAGAAAGCAGTATGGGGGTTTGTTGGGATTTTTTTTTTTACTTCTTTCTTTGAACAATTCATTCATCATTTAATGAAAATAGCTGTAAGTAAATAATGGTTCAGAGTGAAGGCAATCTAAATGGAAATGTATCTGAGAGGATGTGAAATGGCTCACTGCACTAAAACAATGTAGGACTCTAGTTCTGATGTGGTATCACAACAGAAGTTCACTACATAAATTTGTTTTACATCATTTCACCTTCAGAGATGCCTTAACACATCTATGTAGTAGACTCCTTTAAGCCATAAACTAGAAGAACAAAATTAAATTTTAACTAAAATTCTTGTATATCAAAATATATTAGAATCTAGGCTGAGAAGAAAATGAAAGCAAACCATATAAAGAAATATAGTGGTGGGTTTTTTGAAACCTAGGACTTAGAAAATTTTGGAGACCACCCACAAACTTGTGGCTTATCAAACAAAAATTACTATTACGGCCTATTTATAAAAATACTCCCAATTATTGCACCTGGATACACACAGCTATGGCCCATGATATTCTGAAGTCTTCTAGACACCCTGCTAATCAGGGGCCTCCAGCTCACACTTTTTAGTGGTCCTAATTGAAATGGTATTGTTTTCAAGTACATTGGATTAGAAAATAAACTCTATTGCTGATTCTGAAAAACTGTCAAAGACATAAAAACACACTCAAAGCAAATAGTAAATTAGTCTGTGATTTATGCTCAACATAGTAAAATGATCAAAGTCAGATACACATTCTGAAATGTGTAGGGAACCAGAAAATGTACCAGGTCTTGCTAATATATGGAATTATCAAAGACCTCCCAAATGACTTAAGTTAATTCAAGCCCCTTGTTCACAATTAGACTGTTATCATGAAATCTGCCATTCAGTTCCTTGCCATCACATGTATGCCAAGAAAGTAGCACAGACTGCAAAAGAGTTAGATTGCTAAACCCTTACATCCTTTCTTTTCCATGAAAAAAAAGTATTTTTAAAGAAATGTATTTTCTTTCATGTGAACTTGATGCTGTCTAATTTAATTTTTGATGTTTCTTCCATTGTACAGTGAGGCGTCCTTTGAGGAAGGAAAAACAGCTTGTGTTTTGATAACAAACACAAAAAATAGTTGCATCTCTGCTTTCAAAGAGACAAGCTGTTTTTATTTCCTCTGAAGAAGCTCATTACAATATGATGGACAAAATGTCAGAAATAATTAAGTGCAAAAGGTGGGTTTTTTTCCTTGAGAGATATCAACTATTGGAAATGCTGCTGGTTTTTGCAGGTCTCTCCTCCCCTCCCCCAGTGCAATACTTTGTCACTTAACATGAATTTATTGCAAAGCAAATTAAAAGGAAAAGAAAACTAAGAAGAGAAAGATATATCCAACATGAAAATAGCATTAATGCTTTTGCTAAGTGGAAAGAAAGTTGAAAGAGCTTGCTGTTGGAATAGGCTGTTGCCTGGCAGTGTTCACATGCACACACACAAAATCCAACTCTGCACTTTACAGGAGGAGCAGAGCTCTCAGGCTGCAAAGCCTTTGGGCTGGTCTCATTTCAGATGGAGGGGGTCGCGCTTCCCCCCACCCTGGGGTCAGCATCATAAACATCAGCCCATCAAGATGAGAAGGTTGAGGCAGATGATATTAATTACCTGTCCTTTCAAGTCATCCCTGTCTCACATCTGGTTTCCTCTTTGTAACATTCATCTAGGCCAATAAAAGCAGGGAGTGGGGGAGAACAGAAAGCCCTTGGCAGCTCTCTCCCTGCCCGGGCAGCGATGGCACAGCGTGCCCCACAGCCAGGGCATCGGGGCACCCTGCCCACCCAGCTCTGACTGCAGCCTGCCACGCCAAAACACCGGCACCAATTCACTCCGCCTCTTTTCCCTTCTACTTTTCATATAAATTGCTGGTGCCGGTTGTACTTTTCCAGGTATATCACATAGGTGTTTCCCAAAGCCTGGCACTGAAAGCCTTACGCAAATCAAATATTTGTGCTTTGGTTATTCAACAGATTGATAGACCTCACTGTCTGAACACCTCCCCTTGCCTTTATTTCACTATGTTACTTGTCACTCAGACCACACAGATGGCAACTTCTCCACCAGCATCTGTCGGGTCTGGACCAGAAGGAAAAACAAAAGAGGGCAAAACCTTCTCAGATCAAAACATTAAAAAAAAAATGTTATTTAGCAAAACATTTTAAGCTTATTCTCTTATTTTATTCAGGTGATATCAGTGTTGTTTTCACTGCTGTTTGAATGAAACCTTCACCAAATTAATCTTGCAACAGGAATGCTGTTCAGTTCAAAATTTTGGTTTTGTTTCTTCTTATAAATATCACAGAGGATCAAGAATCCCAGGGTAACCCTCAAGGTAATTTCTATTTTAAATTATTTTTTAATGGAAGGCATTTTCAAATTTTCCAAAGCTCTTTGATGACATCAACAATTAGAAAGTATATTCTTAAATTCAGGCAAAAAAATCTCATTTACTCCAAAGCTAGATTCTCATTAATGCAGCCAACCTACATTCATTTCAATTCATAATTTGAAGTGAAAAGAAACATACATGATTTACATTCTTTAACTCATCCTGTCAATACATTTCTATTTGCTTTCAAAGTCTCAAATGTTATTCTAATTAACTTGTTTCCCATTATTTTTGCAATCACAAAGCTATTTTCACGTGTGTTTTACTATCAAATCTAAGGGTCCATTAGCTGCATCACATGTGCCTGGAAATCCAATGCTAGAGTTGTGTGTCTGTTCTAAAGGAGCAATATACACAGAAGCTTTTATTTACTAAATGAAAGGATATGAGGTCCTTCAGAACTCTTTTCATTTTGTTGCCAAGGACAAACCAGATAAATACTGTGGTGAGATCTGTTTATTGATTAATGTAATTACTGCTATTATCTACAAAGAAAAGTATATGATAGTAATTCTAGGTCAGATACAGAGTTATGTAAACAATGTTAATTTCAGCATAGTTTGAATTTAATCAATCACTTCGTGCATATCAGTTTTCAAATTGCATGCACTTAATTACATGCTCACATTTGCCCTTTTTCCACAAGAACCTTGCCTCATTTAGTGGACATTATCTTATCAAAACTTGGGTTAGACTGTGGTTGTATGTGTGACAACAAGCTAATTTCTTGTGTAATCCCTGAACTGCTGTGTTTCTTTCTAGTGTTCTCAATAAAATAATGTTTAAAAAACTGAATTAATCTCTACAGAGCATTCTGTGTTATTGGGGAAATAATGTGTCAGTCACACCTGTAACAAACTGAACCCAGCAATAAGAATAATCATTTCATCCCTGTTAATGCAGCACACTCTGACAGAACAGCACACAACTGATTAGCAGCACTTACTGAACAGTGCAATGTCATTAACCACAGAGGAGCTGGGGCAGATTGAGCAGTCACAGTCCCATTGCAATAGGTCCTGAACTGTCCCATTTACAGCAAGCACAGGTATCTCTGCACACCCAGCAATCACTACAGCACATGTGCCCTTTGATACATCTCAAATTTCTGATGCAGCCTTTAGGAAAATACATCTGCTGCTCTTTTTCCTGTTAGTAAACCCAGGATAATAATATTTATCTCCCTCTAGCATTTAAGAATGTGACACAGAAATTAACAAGTTTAGAAACTATTTTCAACACAGCAGTATGTAAAAAACAGATCTGGACTATTATATAAAAGAGCAACTTATCTAGGCTAGTTAAGGGACTGAAATATTCAGGCCACATGACCATGCATGTTCCAAACATTCTGATTTAACAATGTGATAACTGTGAGCTACAACCAAATCAACCAGCAGTGTGACTGCAATGACTGAGTCCTTATCTCTCAGGACATAATGTGATAATTAAGCTCATAGATCCTTAGGAAGTAACACCATAAATTACTAACTAGTCAAGCAATTCTTAGTTTGTGCCTGGATTGAAAGGCTCAGCAGACAGCAAAAGCTGGACATGAGCACTCATACAGCTCATGAGGTACAGGAGTTACAGCAATGGAGCAATACATCCAGTACTGCTCTGGCACACAAATCCATCTGGTGCCCAGCATGCAACAGCTGCCCTTCTCTTTTCTGATGGCATGTAAAAGTTATTAATTAGCATCCAATTCTCTATACATTAAAAACTGTCACATAATATTTACAGCTTTTCTCGAATGGCATCCGTGCTAGTCCCAGCCTTAAGAATTTTAGAGGCTTGAGTACACGCATGCCTGGTTTTAGCCCAAGTACCACCCAAGTTCACCTCCTCTGAAAATGCCAGAGCAGCCCAATTTTCTGAAATGCTGGTGTGCAAGAAAAAACAATCACTGAACTATTTTCTTCAGTGATAAGTCCATGAGATATCCCTTTACAAGTATTTAAAGGAGAGCTCAGATTTACCTATTGATTCAGTAAATGAGTTTAACAATTTCAGATTACAATTATCAGATCTTAAATAAATTAAATGTTTTCAGATAAAATACAATGAAATCCAGTCGGGATGAGCAGTAGATGTACCTCTACCATGGCAATAAGTCTTGATTCTTGTCTCCTTTTTACCTTTCCCAACAAGCACATATATCCATTTGAATAATCTATGTGCAAAGGTAGACAAAACTTTCATTTTTAATTTGATTCAATCCTGGATTTGAATTTGCCAATTTGATTTCAGCATATTTGTTGAGTAAGCACTTTGAAGATTATGATGAGGACTTCTTAGGCTAAACTCACCAATTAACATAAGCAGTTTCGGGTTTTGGCAAATTTTTTAAGAAGCAACTGAGGAATTCAGTTGATGTCAAGTCCTACTTTCATGAAAAAATAAGAAGTCACAAAAGTTTAAGCAATGGATTAACATTTAAATGATGTTTCTGTCCAGGACAGTACTGACACATGCTGAACTTGTGTTTACAGTGATAGATGCAGGTTAGCCTTTTATCTACAGCAAATCACCCACTGAAAAATGGTTTTGCATCTGTACTATGCCTTTAAATGTCTAGCTAGCAAATGTCAGAACTATTTGATCTGATTTTATAAAATGAAATTTCAAGACTCTTTGAAAGATAGTTTACACTTTGAAAATGATTAAAAACTTCTGTGTTGATCTCAATAAAGATTCACATACTTCAGGGGAAAGGAGATGCACTGCAATATCAAAGTATAAAACCAAGAAAGCAGTCTAATACTTTCTAGGTATCTTTTCCAGCACAAATTTAAGACAGATACAGGCAACATAAATCTCCATGAATGCTTCTTGGTTAGCAACCCAAGATGCTTCATAACAAAGGAGATGTAGTACACCAAGAGCCATGCATCCAAACTGACAAAGAAATGAAGAAGGCATTTAGAAAGAGATATTGTTATTAAATTGCATAAGTGATTCAAGTTCCTAAGCACCATTTAAAGGCATATTGATCTTTCAGCATGGCTTCAGAACTTTCATGCATAAATCTTTTCTCATTTATTCAACAAATAATGCAGTTTTGTCTACTGCATTAATTCCTTGGTGGAAGTTGATCCTTGGATGAATCCTAGGACAGTAGCTATGAGTACACATCCATCCATCCTGCAAGGAAGAGCAGCAGGAACAGATCCAGCAGTCAGAAATGGCACTAGTAACAAGATTAGGTGTGTAAACACTCAATGACACGTAATCTAGAAATTTCCATTTATCTTTCAGATCAGTAGTTTCTATCTAAGCTGACAAATATCACGCAACTTTCAACTTAACTAAATAATTGTGCCCCCACTGTGAGCAACAGCACAACTCCTCAATTTCCATTCACTACCAGAAGCAGCTGATCTCAAGAAAGAACCTCAAGCTTAATAAAAGAAGGTGGAAACAGAGACAGGAGAACCTACAGCTGCTCTTCTGTAGTTATTCTACATTTATCTAAACAAATCACTGGATCTACAATTACAGGCAAATTCCTGTAGCTAAGGACTTTAAACCTATACATCCAAAGTCCATATATTTATTTAAGGTTTTTTGTTCTTTTTAGAAAAACATGCATTCTGTGGATATTAATGAATTAATGTGGCTAGATCACCAGCATAACACAGAAAAATTAGGGCCAGGTCCAAGATTTAACCCACACATGTTTTATGATAATGGTGAATGTCTACATTTCAATTTTCTTTTGAGAAGGACAAAATGTATTGCACTGTCAGTATAGCACTGGGCAGTTAGTTTTTAAGTCCTGCATCTTTTTCTACCCAGTTTTATGGGCTGAGCCTAGTTCAGGAGCCTCTCACACAGGAGAAGTCCTCTCACAATCCCAGTCTGCTATTATTGCCTCCTATTTTAAGGTGCACTGACATACTAATGTCAGCCATACAAAGCACAGACACAGAACACATGTAATGTGGAAAGAACAATGTCTGAGGTAAACTGAAAAAGAAGATATATCTCGGTGCAATTCCAAAAAATCCACTTATCATTCCTAAACGTTGTTTGTTAGGAGGGCCATTGAATAAAAAAGGAAAAGGAGCCATTAAAAGTATGCTACACAGTGCAAATGAGATCACTGATAAAAGTGTACAGGAATACTAATGACTTGTAATAATTAATATTTAGCATTTCTAAAGCCTTTTTATCTGTAGACCTAAAAAGCTTTTAAAATACACGACTGGTACTCTCTTCATGTAATAGATGAGGAAGACAAAGATCCCAATACAGTCTCCAATTTACTTGCATTGAAAAAGGGTTCACTGTTTAGTGCCCAGGGACCTGCCCAGTACAAGTCCTGTTCTTCCACATTCTGTACCAAAAATCATCTAATAAAATAGCTGCTGCCTCAGACAGCCCACAAGTGAAATGGGCCAGACAGTCAAAGGATGGGGAGAGAATAACAATACCCCTGATATTGAGCACAGAGCCCTTTTGGTAAGGGTTTGGGGGTTTTGGCTGGGGGGCAAGGAAGGTGGGTGAATTGCAGTGGCTAAAAGAAACAAAAGCAAAAAGACATACTGAAGGAAGAGAATGATGGACTATAGAGAGTTTAAAAGAATTATCAGGAGAAACATGGAATGTTGGCAAGATGAGCATAGAGGGGAAAAAAGCCAGTACATCGTAAACCAGAGAAAGCTCAAAATGGACTGTGCTCTGCAGTTATCACAGGAACTGAAGCATCTGTACTTGATGCCTCCTGGTATCTGAATTGCCAAGACTCTTTTGCTGGCTCCTCTCTGCAGATACTCGCCCAGACAATGGGTACCCTAATGACTCTAAAGGACTGATCCAGCAGTGGTGGTGCTACCTCCACACAGAGTACCATGGTAAAAACTGCTAAACTCTGCATTCAGCTGGGGAAACTAATTTGCTGGAACAATTAGGAAGTGAATTAGACTAGGCATAGAGAAATATTTCCGTGTCTTTGTATATGCATTTGTGTGCATGACTGCCCCCAAGTACAGGGGTCCTTTGATTCTCCAAACTAGCGGATGTTGCAACAACCTGAAAGCTTAAGAGGGCCTGCTCAGCTGGCAGAGGACAGTTTGATCAGACAAAGCCTGTGTCTGAAGAACTGTGGCAACAAACAAAAATCAGGAGCAAAATGCACTAAATTTCCAGGACAAATGAAAATCCCAGAAGTTATTATTCACATTACAGCAGTTTTTAAGACACCCCATGCCTACTTTAGAGGTACACGCTGTGAAACAGCCCTGCCTCACAAAGCTTGTCATCTGAAGAGATAGGCAAGAGAGGCAAGAAAAAGAAATAGATGCACAGAGCAGGCCAGCAACTTGCTTAAGTCACCTAACAAGCTGAGGGCCAAGAGACAGAGATAAAAATGTTAAAGTGCTGGTATATTAGTCAGACAACTAAAAACAACTAAACTAGAAAAGTCTAAAAAGCTATTGTTTGTCAACAAGACATAAGTTTTAGATCACATAAGCAGCCCTAATGTATTCTTGCCCTGACTAAATCAACTTCAATTACAATTGCAAGTGAAAAAGTGAAAGTACAACTTAAAGTGAGATAAAGACATAATAAAAAACAAAAATCTGAACTGACACTGATGGTCAAATACTACATTTGTAAGACTATGTAGGCTGCCTGAATACTACAGAAAGCAGAAAGTGTCAGTGTTTTCATATAGTGACGTTGGTTTGCTAAAATAGAGATTCAGCATATAGAACTACATTACCTACATATAGCTCATTGACATAATCCTAAATCACATCATGAACTGTTTATATTCCTTTCATGAAGACACAACACTTTTTCTGCACAAACACAAAAAAATCCCCATAACATTTGCTTCTAGTAATGTCTGAAGAAAAATTGCATGGTCATAAACAACAGAACTTGTTTACAGGCCAGAGTAGAAAGGTTTTCTAGAAAAGCCTTTGAGGAATTTAGACTGAATAGCCATCTGATACTGACCAACTAATGAAAACACAAAGAAATTAAATTCTCATAAAGATGGAGCAAAAATAAGTGCATTTTGTTACCTTTGCATTGAACATTGTTTGAGTCTGCAGAAGTATTGTATCTGGTACCAGATCCTACAGCACAGATGGATTACAAACAGCCCAGAGCTATTGATAAAATGGTGGCTCGTGGAAAAATAATTGTGGAACTCAAACTGCCTGGGCTAACACAGAAGTTAAAGAAAGGCTTGTTACCTTCTGTGATGACCTAATGGGAAACAAATGTTGGATAGTAGCTTCAGCAACTTCAGCAAACACATTGCAAGAAGAAAGGGTGGGAGGTTAGAATCAGGTACATTAAAATCAGAATTCTTTTACAGGGTGAGCAATGGCTGAAGCCACTGTTAAGTCTAAATAGATCATTATTTAAGGTATACGCACATCCAGAAATGAAGGTTCAGGTTTACCTATCAGATAAGCTTCAGCTCAGGGAAGCCATTCAGTAAAATCCTCAGGTTTATGAATGCACATTACACTGGGAACAGGAAAATGTTCAAACTCTACAAGTTTCCATAACTACACAAAATCTTCTGCATTCTAATAGTAAAGCAGAAAAATAAACTATGCCTGGACTCTAATATGGGCCCTTTCAGAGATCAATTATATTCCTACCAGGCACACATTTTTAACACAATTTAGCATTTCTACTTGTGAGGCCAGATTTTCATAGCAGTGAGTGGGAGGTACATGCATAAATTCTGTTACTTCTTAAGAGCATTCCTGCACATACTTTTCATGATCCATTTTGGAAATTTAGCCTGCAATCTCCGCTGGAGAAATTTGTCTCCTGTAGGTGTAGACATGACTGATGTCAAACATCACTTCCTATCACTTCAATTGCTCCAAGTAGTTTTCCATTTTCTTTCCCATATTTTTAAACTGAGGGTTGTATTCAGGTCTGTATAGCAGTTCTGCTTGTCAGAATCAACATTGCCTGCTCTGTTTTTCAAGACTATGTACATAGAAGGGGGTTGAGGACAGGAAATAAGATAATTTTTCAAATCTTTCACTCATACCAAAGTTATTGTGTGATGATGTCTGCTTACCAACCAAAAAAAAAAACTTTCACATAATGTTTCATTGTTCCATTGCTCTCAAAATACACAGTTTTTCAATCAAAAGGAGGCATTGGGAATTAAAAATGAGAGCAGCTTCCTTCTCTTTCTACGTAATGGACATATAAAGAAATGGATAAAAATAGATTAAAAACTTGGTGAAACAAAAATAGCAAGCCTAGCAAAGCCACATAACTGGATTAATTCAATCGCTCTGACATTACAGGAATAGGTTCTGTTTTCAGTGCATTGCAATGAGAAGTTGTGGCAGGAATCATTCCTCATGTTATAAAGGTTAGTAGAAACAGAAGCTGAACAGCTTTTGTGATTGAATTTCGGATTTTTATGTTGGGAATCCAACAAAAGTAAAGTTGCAGTTGTAGAGTCTCTTTGGCCTTTTTTTTCCTCTCTTGTAGCAAATGCAATTTTAGCTGTCAGAGTGAGAGTCAGCTGCCTCAAGAGACACCCTTGAAAAAGTTGTAGATCATCCCACCATACCAACATACAAATGCTCCAAAATACAAATAGAATGTAATGATGCATTATTTAATAACAGTTGTCATATCTTTGCTTAGACAAATAGCTGTGCAAACTGAATATTCAAAACACATCAAAGTTAAAGATGGCTGAATAAATTGTAGCAAATATTTTTATTTCATTGCAAACTGATTGTTTTACAAAACTCTCCTGTTGTAAAAATAACTTGATTTTAACAATTTTTTTTTAAAAGGGGAATTTCCCATTACTGTAATGGAATTTCTGACAAAAATCTGTACCCTATGATTCTGTATGCACACTCATGTCAAGATTTTTCCAGTCAGCTCCACCATTTAGGGAAGAATCTGCCTCCTTCATTACTGGCAGAAGAACTGAAGGTCTATCAACATTCAAATTATATTTATGGACAGATTCCTATATTCAGAATTCAACCCATAATCTAGGCTGCTCAAGATAAAACAGGATCACAGCACATGCTTGCTCTGTGAATGACATACACAGTTCTATGCATGACATGCAGACTATTAGAAAAGATGTTTTTAAGAACAAAGGCTAAACAATAAATATAGCTATGGCCTTAGATTTGAAAACTAGTAAGAGCAGAGATTTATCATGTTTGCATATATCAGTTCGTGAAAAAATCCAAATTGTAGCTATAAATAGACAATGATAACATCCAATACTACTATGGGTGGGATGTCCTGAAAACAACTAAATAGCAAAGTCTCAAAACAATTTTGTTAAGAACTAAAATTATTGTTTCACTCATGTGTAAAGGCCTGGTCCAGGAACAATAATCAAACTGGGATATTTTTTAAGGTGAAATCTGTTGCATCTTTTATCACTGGGCTCTTTCAAATGAAATAAATTTCACTATACATCCTATAATGATCCCATAGCACACAGCAAAACAGCACATAAACACTGAATAGACAAATAATAGGTGAAGATATTTTACAACTTGTTCATTCTATTGCTTAATCATTAGAAGTAAACAACTCTTTAAACAACAAATATAGTGCCATATGGATAGGGAGAGATAAAAGACTGTCAGGAAGATTGCCAAGGTTGGTTGTGTTTCTCTGCAGAGGATATAGTGTCTACAGTGTTGCCAAAATAAAACAGGGACAAGTGAGGACAGAAAACCGTCTGGGTAGATTGCAGCAAAACAAAACCAAAAAATTCCATAGTGAGCTAATATAAAAGAGAGAAAAGATTGAATCCAATAACCAAAATCTCAAAAATCTGCTACCATTAATTTTATATTGTGATTTGTGAAAATTATTATTCAATACCCAAAACTTCCTTAAAACGTATAATTTTGTTCTTCTATTTGCAAAACTTCTGTAATAGTTTTGCAAAAGACCCTTTCTAAATATTTCTTCACTGAGCTGTACTTTGACACTTTTGACAATGGGAACTGTAGACCTATACTCAGATCAAGTACAGGATTTTTGTTAGTCTTGAGGAGTCATTATAGCTTTCGTATGCTTTGTATCTAAATGTATATTTCTGCTTATTTATATTTAATCTCTTTAATAAAATGACTTAAAATCAGTCAACTGAACAACCAAAGGTAACTAGCCCAAACAAATATTGGACAGAATCCATAAAACAAAGACTGGTCTGGAGTCTGCACAATTATTATTTATCAACCTGACAAGGTTGCAAGTACAAATGTATAAATGTATTGCACATATGCTCCTCACAGCCCTTCAGGACATTCAGCAGCTGTCCTACAGCAGGGAAAGGCCTCCCTCCCATCTATAATTACAGTCACTGCTGTTGTGTGGCTCTGGACACTGAATAGCCACAAACCCAACAGACATGCACACGTCACAATTTGTTTGCCAAGAAAAACATGACACAAGTTGAAAGATGGATGTTTATAACAGGATTTTTGTAGTCCCCACTGATATACTCAAAAATCTAACACGGAATTCAGACAGCTAAGTACCTAGATGTTGCCATTTTCATCAATAAAACACTTGACCATTAGAAGAAACACATGCAGTGCTGTATCCTGCAGTTCATATCTTGGGGCATGTTTCTGTCAGCACATGAAAGTGCTCCTGTCTATTTTTATTTATTTATTTCATATTGACTCCAATGCTGTATTATAAAAAAAGAAACTACTCCCTTCCACCTTCATCTGCCCCAGTCCCTCACAAAACAACAATATAGGCTAGACATACTGAAATAAAGCAAAAACTCAAATGCCAGTTCATGGTCCAGAAAATATCTTTTAACTATTTCAGAATAACTCATTCTGGATGAGAGAATTAGGCTTCACCATGCCTTTGTACATGTTATCGTTCCCTATGCTCAACAACTTCAAGATACCCAGATCTTAGGAAATGGGTTGCTGAAGAAAAAGAAGTATCATTGAAACTCATAGGTAAAACCAAGGGCTGCTATGCCACATATATTTGTACAATCCATTTAGAGAGTAAAAAATCTCATCCCTAATTCAGATCTCTCCAAGGCAATGAATGTTTCCTTGAGCACTGGCAGCTCATAAACCAAGGCACATGGCACCTTCTATCATCTGTGTAAGTTTTTCTGCAATGCCAACTCGATTTGCAAATGTACATTCCCACAAGGAACTACTGCTAGGATGTGCCTGCCAGCAGAGTGAGACATGCACATCCTCTTCAGCTGCTTAGGTGTCAGGTTAGTTTTAACCACTGAGGAGAAGAATTTAGCTAAGTTTGCCGACTTTACAGTGGACCAGATGATGACCACACACATTCTGTTCCACCTGCAGGACTTCTAGGGCAGAAACCTCCAGCCGGGAGGCAGCTGGAGGGAAAGCATGGGGAAGGCTGGGGGGAGGGAAAAATGACAGGAACATCTCCAATCTCTCCATCTAGATGAGAGCATCTGGCTATGCCTTAAGTTTCATTGTTTTAGGAAAAAAAACAATCTTTCAGTCATTGCACAGGGCATAATGCATCTTGGCTTATTTCTGCTTATGAAAATGAATAAGTGAGAAAATTACTGTAAATCTTTCTTAATATAGCTTACAAAAGATGAACATAATGAAACACCTATTAGTATTTCTTAGTTTCATTGATTTAGTGTGGAACTTGGAAAATCCTGCTTTACATAAAGAAAAAAGAGGTCAGATTAATTAAATCCACTGTTTTGGTCAATTGCTCTGTCATAAATATTTGTTGAAAAGCTTTTTGGTTTGGGTTTTGGTGGGTTTTTTGCTTTGTTTTTATTTAGCTCTACAAATAAAAAAGTCTTGCTTATAACTCTATATTAAATATCAAAATATCTTTGTCTTAAGAATTTGCTGGAGTTGAGCTTTTGGGTTCTGAGCATTTCCAGCATTATCAGGTTAGAACAGAACAAACAGACTAAAGTCTGACATCAGCACTCTTCCCAGCAGGATACACTACTTTTTTCATTAGAATCTTTGAGCTTGAGATCAGACACAGGGAAAGATTAAAACAAATATGAATTTAATCAAGGGATTCTACTTTCCTGGTGTGGGAACAGGAACATGCTGACATAAATAGAGGACGAAGCACTAGGGCGTCTGAAACAAATCAAAGACGGCTTGCTTACCACTAACTGCTCAGATGATCCATATCATAACAACAAAAAGAAAAACAATTATTTATTCTTTTTGATGTTGCTGCTCAGAAGTAACTTCCTTTTTGAAGAGAGCAGGGTCAAAGCCAAGTTATTGTTTTTGCTTGAAACTTTGTCAGTAAGGGACTAAAAGATATTAGGTATGACTTACTTCAGGGATTTTTGTGGGAAACAGAGATGCTCATTTCTTGTGGGTTATAACTGGGGGGAAAAAATGTAAAATGAACTGAAATTTCATTGTTGTTATGGAAAATCAGACCATTAAACCAAAAAAAAAAAAAAAAAAAAAAGAAAGAAAGATAATTCACTTAAGCCCTTTAAAATAGATGGTAGACAGCCAGCTCTCAGCCTCAGCTACTGGCCAAAATCAAGATACTACATAATGCAAAGATTCTGCAGTTAGAGATAAGTATGATCAGCACTTGAACATGAGTGGGTGCACAGAAAACTTCAAGATTTTCTCTAGTGCAGTGCAGATTTAACAAATGGTAATCAAAGTCTCTTTTGATCTAATAGTTATTGCAACTAATAAAACCAATTAGAGGGACAAAGTCAAAAGGGACAGGGAAAATAAAGTATCTGCAAAAAGACAGATTTGGTGATTTGAAAGAGTGTTCTCTACTATTTAAAATTCATTACGACTCTATCCTCAACCTTATAAAAGACACAAAGACAAATCATGCCCAGGAAAGTATGCATGTTAAATTCATATTCAGAAACAAACTGAGGAGTTTAAATTTGCATAACATACAAACATTAATGTTCATAACATGCTTTTTGAGTATACAAGCTTACTGGCCCCATTTTATAGATGAGGAAAGCAATGTTAATGTCCCAAGTGGAAAAAGAATGCACAGAGTTCTAGGATCTCAGTGGGAGACACTCATTTATACATTATAAATGCAAAATTATATAGCACTGATATTCAAGAGAAACAAAACTAAAACCTGAACTCCAAGTAAGTGGAACTGCAAGATCTTAGTGCCTCACATGCCATCTAACTTGTCTCATTTTTTTGCCACCCATGTCAGGTGTTTGGACCCCAACATAACTTCTGATAGCTACAATATTCCAGCCCTTCTCCCACATTTTAGAAGGGGACAGAGGAGGTGCAGACCTATTACATGTTTACTTTGTTGTAAAGGCAGATTTTAGTAACAGTATTAGATTAAAATTTTGTTGCATTTACTAAGCTGCAAATTCAATGATAAGAGGTTTTCACACCAAACTGGAAACTCACAGCTGAGTTAATGTGAAACCAAACCATGAACCCCACATGCTACCTCCAAATTCATTCAAGTTCAGAAACAGGTCACAGATTTTCTGTGTGGGCATAGTGGAGTTGAGGCCAAAAGTGTGACAAGAGCTATCATTAGTGATACTGGAAAGATGTTAGGGATTAGGGAAGATGACATACTTTGAGGGTGGAAATGTTTCTCTTTCTGAATAAGAACTCAAAGAAAATCTAAGTTCATTTCACAGGAAAAGCTAGAATCCAAGTGCCACAATACATAGTGGCAAACTCAAACCAGCCTGTTCCATGTCAAGTACACACTTAAAACACATCTTTGGGAGGGCAGAACCTCATGTCTCTCCTCTTCCTAATAAGTGCACTAATTCTTATACAGCATTCCCCAACTAATTAATTCATGAACCTATAAATATTAAACACGGCAATTCTACAACTCCAGAGCAAGACATCAAAAACAGTATCTTAGAAAACATTAAAGATTTTTGTTTCAGATAAAATGATTTGACAAACAAAGGAAGAACATAGATGACAAGAATATTGTAGGGTCTTGGAGACAGTCCTGGTGAAACAAAGGAGGTGCTTTTGAGGCAAATTTCTAGGCAAAGCTCCCATTAGTTTGGCTTCCATGACAAGAAAGAGAGGCAAGACCATAAAATACATTGAGAGAGAGAAAAGTGAAAACAAAATCTGGAAAAATTATCTAAAATCCTAAAAGATAGGGTCAATTAATACCTCATAGATCAAGGGAATTGGGTGTCTACAGCATTTAGGAGGAAATAGAACCATCTCTAAATAGAAATAAAACATGCAAGTAATAGTAACTGGAAGCTTTTTATCAGTAAATAGGAAAGATGGTTGATTTTCAGTCCATGCCTCAGTTTGTATATCCTAGGTATATCCTGTGTGCAACATAAGCCTTCTTTTCCTGTCTAAAAGTTGGAAAGGCAGATGCTCCTACATCTGCTGTTCCAGTAAAGAATCACCTTTGTGTTTCCTGCACTTGGTTTCTCTCTTTTCTCCAGAAGGAAGGATACTGTACTGGTGATGAGGGTGTGAGCAGAACACAGAGCAACTAAATCAGAAAAGAACCTTGAGACACCTGATGGGGAAAATGCCTGAGGTTAAAAAAAAAAAAAAAAAAACAAAAAAAACAAATCCCCCCCAAAAAAACAAAACCAAACAAAAAAGCCACAAAACAAATGCCAGCAAAAAAAAAACAAAAACAAAAAAAAAAACCCACACCATTTTCAACCCCACAAAGATTAGCCAAATACTTTTTTTTTAAGATGACACTTTCTAACAATCAGTCTCATTTTCAGTGTCTAAAATACTGACTTCATTAATACACCAGCAGTGATTTTTGGAAAAGTGGGCCAACAATTAAGATCTCCCATACAATCCAGATCATTGCACCAAATCTGGCACTACTTACAAAGGAATAATCCCTCAACTGTCCCACAGATGTGAATTAGAATGCTTACACATATTATTCAGCCAAACTCTTAAAACCTTTAACATATCTAATTCCACTGAGAATGTTACAAAATGTATCTGAGTCTTGAAATTAACATTTTAACATCTGAATTAACATTTACATCATATGAGGGGAAATGTGCATCCTTCCTCAGCTAACTGACAGATCAACAGATCAACAGCTGGACTAGGCAGATTTCATTTCATCTCCACCAAGAATGAGAGGAAATGAAAACACAAATCAGAGAACAAGTAAACCACATGACCTGGTCAGCTCTTACTGAAACCAGTCACATAATGAGTATTTACAATGCTAACAGTGCCTGAATTGAGATGCTGGGAAAAACTGTAATGGACATAATTGACAAAAGCAGCAGTTCTTTGGGTGTTATCCATAAAGAAAGTTAATTTCAGTGACCTCAGTAGTCACACATGATGTGCTTTTGTGTGCTTTGGAACAGAGTGAACCAAAATATTTTTGAGGGAAGACTGCCTGGAGTTGCTACATCCACATGGTACAACACAGCTCTGTGTGGAGATGCCTACTCCAATTCCAAAAGATGCTGAGCTGTTGACACAGGATTATGATTAAACTAACACACCTCTTTGCTCAGTAAGGTTAATTCACTCAGACTCTCTGGGATTTCTGCATTGTGTTCTTCTGTACACCACAGACATTTCAGTAGTTTCTCCAAGCTTCACTTCATGATTGATTATCACAACTTGGAGCTCAGATTACACAGCCTCAAAATGCTGCAAAATCTCAAGTCAGTGGTAATTCAGAGAAGTCAAATTCTGACATCTGTTCTGCAGCAGGAGCACTCCTGAGCACAAACCAGGACCTGTTCACCAGCAAGACCAGGTGTTCTCATTTAGAGAACACAGGACCAAAAATCATCCTGGCAAAAAAATTTGTGATGTCATTTTTATCACCAGCTTCTCTTGAGATGTAGGATCTTTCCTATGTTCTTTATTCAAATCCCAACACTGGAACATCCAAAACACCATCAGAGAAGTAAGGATACACAGCTTCTGATTAGAACCCTGAGCTAGAGGAGTGTTCCTTGTACAACACTCACTAGGAAGCACACCTCTATTATACCTGATCTGCAACAGCACAGGACAAAGGAAATGGTGAGAGAAATAAAGACACCTGGGATCCCTCTCTCTTTTCCAAAAAGGATGGTTAGTTACCCTGCTGCAGGACAACCTCTGAACAAGGAACACAGCCCATGCTAGAGATCCCAAAGCTGCTCTTAAATGCTGTGCTGTAACTACAGGGTACTATCACATAAAAACATGTTAGTTTGGATTGCCAAGACAATAGGGCTGCCTTAGCAGGATCCTGCAAGACCCCAGTAATGCACCTCTTTGCATCAATGATTTCTGATCCCTTCTGAAGTGGGGAAAAAAGCCCATCCTCACTGGAAATATAACTAAACAGGCATTTATGGGAATTCCTACCATCTCTTCAAATGGATTTCCATACAGTACAATTTAAACACTTTTTGGTGGATTTTTTCAGGTAAAAAGCTGCTTCTGTAACAATTATCCATTACTCCAACAGTATAAACAACATCTATTTGCCTTACTGTGAAGCCTTCTTTATGATATTTTCTAAAAGTAATGTGGAAAATGTGATTGTATTATTTTTCCTTTTACAAAATCTTTGTGAGCTCTTTTCAGTGACTTATAAGAAAAATTTTATGTCTTTGTTTAAACAGAACAAGAAAGTACAAATGCAGAAATCTGCATGTATGAATGCAAAAAATGTATAGGTTGAAAGCTTAAAAATTTAATTAATTATAACTGATTAGATCACAGTTGAATAAACAATGTATGTGATAACAATAGTATTTTACAATTTTTTCTACATCCTCAGAATAGCTTGATCATTATCAGAATATAGCTCAGCTTATTCTACAGAATTCACAACCCAAATTCTGCACTGCAGGATATCCACTCAGCATCAGTACCAGAGTCTACTGCAATGCAATATATACTTATGTCTAGAAAAATCATCTTATTTTCTTATATATATATATGTGTGTGTGTGTGTGTGATACATAGACATGTTTATATATAAATCTAATGTAAGAGCTCTAAAGCCTTATATGTAATAGCTATCTTTGTCAATAAGATTGGTTTTCTGGGTACTCTAATAGAAGGTTATAGTTGGGTTTATTGAATCCAGCTGGCCTAGAATTACTGAAGTGCTTAGATTAACTTTACACAGTTATCTACATGCAAATTGCACTGGGATTTATATTTCTGTATCTACACTAAGTGCTAAAGATCTACTCTAAAGGATTGCAGAACCCAAACATTCACAGATGCCAACCAAAAAGACAGTTGTGAAATCCTGAATCAAAATCTTGTGCTAGATGGCATCATTTTTGATGGTATGATTAAAAGTCCTGAAGATCCCTGGCTCTTTCTTTCAGTGCACATTATGAAAGTTATTGGCTTACTTTAAAAAGGGTTAAATTATTTATACTATAGTTCCAGACTTTCTTGAGCCTTGCTATCTAGTTCCTCACTATAAAGAGAATATTCATTGCCTCCATTTTTTTTTTTTGGTGTGATGCTCATCTCTGTAGTACTTGTTTCACAAACAAATTAATTCTGTCTTCCTATTGCTACATTGAGGCATAACACAGCAATAGCAGAAAACCCCTAGAGGCTGCTGGTTCCTAGAACTGAAAGGCCAATCTCAAAGTAGTCAATAACAGAGGTAAGATTAGAGGTGAAACATGATAAATAATTAAAGAAGAGTATTAAAAACTTACAGACTGATAGACCTGACATGCTCAAGAAGCTACAGTTTCCTCATTCCTTAGGCCATTCTTCTAATATGATAGCATTTGGCTGGATCAACTAAAGTCTGTCATAAGAGGAATGTAGATGGGCCAGTCTAAAATCATCTTACTGCAGAGCACGTGTAGGAAAAATATGAACAATGAAAGTTATTAACTTTGGGTAAACCACATCCCAGGGGCAAGGTAACAAGTGTTTTTCTGAAAGAAAAGCCTCAGCTTCTCAAAGTGGCAG